>NC_067413.1:31035225-31405225 GCF_009764475.1 Pristis pectinata
CTCGAGATTGGATCAACAGACGCGTAACCAGATGCACATGTTTCCCGCGAGCACTTGCCCCCCTTGCGCTGTCTCCCAGCCTCAACATTATGGCACCCTGCCCGCTGATAGCGTGGTCGAGGAATGATTCCACATCACGCTCGCTCTGTTACATCAATCACTTCCATTTGGACCAGTAACCACAGGGCACAGATGTAAAGTGATTAGCGCAGAGTTTGAAGGCAGCGCAGGGGGAAGCTTTGTCACGCCGGGAGTGATGCTCTGAAATGTGTGGCCCGCAAAGATGATGGTAATATATTCACCAGCGGTTCTTAAAGGCGACGAGATGGGGAGAAAACATCACAAGGATCTGGGGGAGAGGTTTGGCCGATGGGCCGAATGGCGTCCCCTGCACCATTACATAATTTTCTAAATGTTCCTGGGGGTTCACTCCACTAACAACCAGGGCAGTGGAAGTACTGGAGGAACTCAGAGGGCCAGGCAGCATCTGTGGGGGGAAATGGACAGGCGACGTTTCGGGTTGAAACCCTTCATCTGACCTGACAGAAGGGAGATAGTCAGGAAAAGAGGTGGAGGGAAGGGGTGGGGTAGAGTTGGCAAGTGACAGGTGGATCCAGGGGAGGAGAGGAGAGTGGAAATAGTGGCAGAGGCTGGGAGGTGATAGGTGGAGGCGACAAAGGGCTGCGGATGGTGGAACTGAACAGGAAGGGAAGGCGGAGCCTGGATCTGCAGCCTGGTGTGACTGGCAGGGTTTGGGAAGAAGGCTCCATGAACTGGCGCAGCCCGAGGATCGATCGCAAAGCGCTTGGCCTTTGTTCATTTGTTCCAGCCTCTCTCACCTACCCCTACTCTCTCACCTACCCTCACTCTCACCTACCCTCTCTCACCTACCTCTCTCACCCACCCCTTCTCACCTACACCTCCCTCTTACCTACCCCTCTCTCTCACTTACCCCCTCACCTACCTCCCCTCACCTACCCCCTCTCACCTACCCACCTCACCTACCCCTCCCTCAACTACCCCCTCACCTACCCCCTTCATTTACCCCCCTCACCTATCCCCCTCATCTACCCCTCCCTCACCTATCCTCCTCACCTACTCCCCTCTCACCTACCCCTCTCACATACCCCTCTCTCACCTACCCCCACCTACCCCCCTCACCTACCCCCTCTCACCTACCCCTCACTCACCTACCCCCCTCACCTACCCCTCTCTCACCTGCCCCTCCCTCTCACCTACCCCCTCTCACCTACCCCCCTCACCTACCCCTCTCTCACCTACCCCTCTCTCACCTACCCCTCTCTCACCTACCCCCTCTCACCCACCCCCCTCACCTACCCATCTCCCACATACACCCCTCTCACCTACCCCCCTCACCTACCCTCTCTCACCTACCCTCTCACCTACCCCCCTCTCAACTACCCCTTCACCTACCCCCTCCCTCAACTACCCCCTCACCTACCCCCTTCACACTCCCCTCGTCTACCCCCATCTACCCCTCCCTCACCTATCCTCCTCACCTACCCCCCTCACCTACCCCTCTCTCACCTGCCCCTCCCTCTCACCTACCCCTCTCTCACCTACCCCTCTCACCTACCCTCTCTCTCACCTACCTCCCTCACCTACCCCTCTCACCTACCCTCTCTCTCACCTACCCCCTCACCTACGCTTCTCTCACCTACCCCTCCCTTTCACCTACCCCTCTCTCACCTACCCCTCTCTCACCTACCCCTCCCTCACCTACCCCCCGCCCTCACCTGGCAGACATCACAGGTTAACAAATCAAAGGTCTCACCAAATCTTTTTGCTTCCCGGGGCATAAAATGAAGATTGGAGCGGCATCTTACACAGCGTAAATTTTCCCAGGTGTTTCACAGCAGCCATTGACCAGCAGGTGTTAGGGCAGGTAACAAACTCTGAGACATGGAGTGAGGTTTTAGAGAGTGAGAGCTGGCAGGTGAGGGAGGGGGATAGATGGAGGGGGATTGGTGAGAGGGGCAGGTGAGGGAGGGGGATAGATGGAAGGGGATAGATGAGGGAGGGGATAGATGAGGGAGGGGGATAGGTGAGAGAGGGGCAGGTGAGGGAGGGGATAGGTGCAGGGGATAGGTGAGGGGGCAGATGAGGGAGGGGGATAGGTGAGAGAGGGGCAGGTGAGGGAGGGGATAGGTGCAGGGGATAGGTGAGGGGGCAGATGAGGGAGGGGATAGGTGAGAGAGGGGCAGGTGAGGGAGGGGATAGGTGAGGGGGCAGATGAGGGAGGGGGGTAGGTGAGGGGGATAGGTGAGGGAAGGGGCAGGTGCAGGAGGGGGATAGGTGGGGGTAGGTGAGGGAGGGGGATAGATGAGGGAGGGGGATAGGTGAGAGCAGATGTGATGGGGCAGATGTGAGACAGGTAGGTGAAGCACAGGCGATGGGGACAAGTGAGAGAGGGTGCAGGTGAGAGAAAGGCATGTGAGAGATGGGTGGGTGATGGGGGTAGGTGACAGGGGGTAAGTGGAGGGGTGGAGGGAGGCAGTTCCAGGGCTTGGCACCTGCCGCTACTAGTGGTGGACTGATGGAAGACTGGCAGCAGAATTGTCAGCTGGGTCACAGTGTGGGCTGAGGAGAGAGGCACAGAGAGGCTTCGGGGGATATTGACAGGATTAGTGAATGGGCAAGTTATAGAATATATTGTGGAAATGTGGCATCAGGTACTTTGCGAATAAATAGAGGAGGAGGGTGTTTTAAAATGATGGGAGGATGAAAGGTGTTCAGAGGGACCTGGGGCATTGAACATGAATCACTGAAAATTAAACTGCAGGTAGAGCAACCACGGAGTGACACGGAATGTTTGGCCGTATTGCAAAAGGATTTGAATAGAAGAATGGTGACATTGTGCCAACATTATACAAACTGTATCGTTGTCTGGCAAACTTGCACTGGAATATTATGTGTTGGTCTGGTCTCCCTACCCAAGGAAGGGTGGAATCATAGATTGAAGGAACCCAGAAACAGGCCCTTCACCCCACCATGTCCCTCAAGTACCCACCCAGTATTCAGCCCATAGCCCTCCTCTGTCTGTTGGAAGAGGGGAGAAGAGAGAATGACCAGGGTGGGAGGGGTCTTCGATCATGTTGGCTGCATTCCTGAGGCAGCAAAAAGTATAGATGGAGGGGAGGCTGGTTTGCGTGATGGACTGGGCTGTGTTCACAACTTTCTTGCAGTCTTGCGCAGAGCAGTTGCCATACCACGCTGTGATCCATCCAGATAGGATGCTCTCTGTGATGCATCTGTATAAATTGGTGACGGTCATTGGGGACATGCCGAATTTCCTTAGCATTCTAAGGAAGTAGAGGCACTGGTGTGCTTTCTTGGCCATAGCATCAGTGGTGGGAAAGTTACTGGAAGGTATTCTGAGAGACAGGATCTACCTGCATTTGGAAAGGCAAGGACTGATCAGGGGTGGTCAGTGTGGCTTCGTGCATGGGGAATCATGTTTCACGAATTTGATTGAGTTTTTTGAAGAGGTGACCAAGAGGATTGATGAAAGCAGGGTGGTAGACGTTGTCTACATGGACTTCAGCAAGGCCGTTGACAAGACCCAATGTGGTAGGCTGGTCTTGAAGGTTAGAAGATATGTGATCCAGGGTGAGCTAGCCAATTGGATACAAAATTGGCTTGGTGGTAGGAGTCAGAGGGTGGTAGTGGAGGGTTGTTTTTCAGACAGGAGGCCTGTGACCAGTGGTGTGTAGCAGGGATCAATGCTGGGTCCACTGTTGTTTGTCATATATGTTAACAGTTTGGATGAGAATGTAGGTGGCACAGTTAGTAAGTTCGCAGATGACACCAAAGTTGGTGTGGTGGACAGTGAAGGAGTCTGTGTAAGGTTACAACAAGATCTTGATCAACTGGGAAAGTGGACAAAGGATTGGCAGATGGAATTTAACTCAGACAAGTGTGAAGTGATGCAGTTTGGGTAGTTAAACCGAGGTGGGACTTACACAGTGAATGACAGGGCCCTGGGGAATGTTGTAGAACAGAGAGACCCAGAGGTACAAGGTGTCCTGAAAGCGGTAACACAGATAGACAACATTGTGAAGAAGCCATTTGGCATGCTTGTCTTCATCGGATGGGGCATTGAGTACAAGAGTTCAGACGTCACGTTACAGCTCTACAAGACATTGGTGAGATTGCACCTGCAGTATTGTGTGCAGTTCTGATTACCATACTACAGGAAGGATGAGATTAAGCTGGAGAGGGTGCAGAAAAGATTTACAGGCATGTTACTGGGACTGGAGGGTTTGAGTTATAAGGAGAGACTGGATAAGCTAGGACTGTTTTCCCTGGAGCAAAGGTGGCTGAGGGGTGACCTTATAGATAAAAAACATGATGACGCTGGAGGAACTCAGCAGGGCAGGCAGCATCCGTGGAGAAAAGCAGGCGGTCAGCCATAGGTGCAACACCTGCCCCTACACCACCTCCATCACCTCCATCCAGGGACCCAAACAGTCCTTTCAGGTGAGGCAGAGATTCACCTGCACCTCCCTTAATATCATCTACTGCATTCAGTGCTCCAAGTGTGGCCTTCTCTACATTGGTGAGACCAAACGCAGACTAGATGATCATTTCTCAGAACACCTGCACTCTGTCCGTAACCATGATCTGCATCTCCCCATTGCCAGTCACTTCAACTCCCCCTCCCACACTATCACTGACTGCCTGCTTTTCTCCACAGATGCTGCCTGGCCTGCTGAGTTCCTCCAGCGTCATTGTGTTTTTCATCTGGATTCCAGCATCTGCAGGCTTTTATTTCTCCAGTGACGTTATAGAGGTTTATCAAATCATGAGGGCCATAGATAAAGTGAATGGCCTCAGATAGGTTTTTTCCCCAAGGTCGGGGAATCAGGAACCAGAGAACATAGGTTTAAGGTGAGAAGGGAGAGATTTAAAAGGGACCTGAGGGACAACTTCTTTACACAGAGGGTGGTGGGTATGTGGAACGAGCTGCCAGAGGAAGCGGTAGAGGCGGGTACAATTACAACTTAAAAGAAACATTTGGACAGGTACATGGATAGGAAAGGTTTGGAGGGATATGGGCCAAACGTAGCAAATGGGACTAGTTTAGCAACTTGGTCCACATGGAGGAGTTGGGCCGAAGGGCCTGTTTCCATGCAGTTTAAATCTGTTTTTCCAGTATCTGCTGTAAAGGCACATACCCCACACCCCACCCTACCCTCCCCCGCCTCTCCCCCTCTGGTCTTTCCACAATTTTCTTAAATCCAAGTTTTCTGCTTCCCAGCCCTCGTGCCGATGTAAGCTCCATTAAATTCCCTCACCGCGCACAGCAACTCAGCAAAATCCCCCTGCTCCTTCTCGGAGGAGAACAGTCCCCACTCCTCAGTCCCCCCACAGGGCTGAGGTCCCGTGATGAACCCGGTGCCTCTCCTAGTCCATTATTAACTCCAGTCTTTTCATTCCAGAATTATTTACATTTCCAGGGGGCACTGAAGTCTCAACTCGGGATCACTGGCGCAGTCAGCTGGTAAACCCCCAGGCTAGTAAACTATGGCGTTAGTAAACCCAGGGCTGGTAAACCCTAGCACTAGTAAAAACTCAGTGCTAGTAAACCCCATCACTAGTAAAACATGACGCTAGTAAATTCTAGCACTGGTAAAAACTTCGTGCCAGTAAACCATACCACTAGTTGACCCTAAGGCTAGTAAACCATAGCACTAGATAAACTAGATAAAGCACTATGACTACTAAACCCTTCACCGCCCTTCTGCTTCCTGGCCTTACACTTTAGAGCTTCCTCCTCTCGCCCTTCCCCACCTGAAAGCCTCTCCTTGAAGGCACCCTCATTGACTCAATACAGTTATCCATCGCCCTGGGACTCCCCGTTATGTTCAAGATTGTTGCAGCTATTGAACAGAAAAAAAAAACAATCGGCCAAACAATAATTTTCTTAAATGTTTTAATATGGCTTTGCAGGAGTAATTTATCCAATCAGTAAATACATCATATTCTTTGGTGTCATTAGCTGCTCTTGTTGAAGGTTTCATGTTTAACATTTAGTTAAACATCAGTAGGTGCCTGTCAGGAAGTTGTGCTGAAACATTATTGCTGTTCAGGAGACTGAATTTTGGCCCAAAGTTCAGAGGAATTAAGTTGATTAAAGGTTGACGTTAACGCACAATAGTGGAAACCTGACTCGGTGAAGGTCTGGTTCATGTTACAAGGATGGAGCTTGTCCTGGAGATCCAGTGATTGCAAGAAATATTTCCTCACATTGCGTCTGGATTACAGAGCAGAGCGGCAGATTGGCAGATTAATGAGACGTGTCCTGAATTGGATGAACTGAACCCACTGGCACTCTTTCACTGGCCTGATTTTACACACACTGATTAATGCAGAGATAACCCAGGTACAATCAACAGCCCATTGTTCACGCACAGGGACTGGCCAACGTGTCTCAAACAAGTTCCCGAACCAGGAAAATGAGAGCAAATTTATGACATCTTATTATCGCTACATGTCAACTGAAGTAAACTTGGTAAACTTGTCTGTGTTAAGTATATTCTGGCAAACCATTAAAGAACAGACGAGGAACTTTGCATTTTTTAACTGAACCTTTCACAATCTTCTGACAGGTTGGACAAATAAGTATTCGAAACATCAAAACAAAACTGCAGGCGCTGAGATCTGAAATAAAAACAGGAAACGCTGCACACACTCAGCAGGTCAGGCAGCGTCTGTGGAGAGAGGAGCAGGGTTTACATTTCAGGTCTATCACCTGCCTGATTTGCTGAGCCTCTCCAGAATTTTCTATTTTTATTTTGGCCAATGAAGAATTCCTGAAATGTGGAGACCGTTGTGGGAATCGCAACAGCTGGTCAGTACACAGCAAGATCACACAAACTGTCACGTGATTAAAGGGGCAAATAATCCAGTGATGTCAAAGTCAAAATCGAGTTTATTGTCATATGCACAAGTACATGTACGCACCGGTGTAATGAAAACCTTACTCGCAGCAACATCACAGGCACTTAGCATTAGATAAGCAGCATTCACAAGAAAAACATAAACATTTGATTCAAAAAAGAACACAAATCGAAAAAGAAGTCCAATTTAGTGCAAAGTGATCAAAGTGGTCATAGTGTTGCTATACTGAGGTAGTGATTAGGGTTGTGCCGGTTTGTTCAAGAACTGAATGGTTGAAAGGAAGTAGTTGTTCTTGAACCTGGTGGTGTGAGACTTTAGGCTTCTGTACCTCCTGCCCAATGGCAGCTGGGAGAAGATGGCATGGCCCGGATGGTGGGAATCTTTGATGATGGTTGTTGCCTTTTTGAGGTTTAAACATGTTTGTTAAGGGATTTGCCGCGAAAATGCCCTCTTCAGAATGGTGACAGGGGAACTTTCGCATCCACCCGAGAGGTTAGAAGGAACTTGGCTTCACGTCCATCCAAAAGGGACTCCTACACGGCGCTCTTCAGTGCCAGCACTGTCCTGAGGGTCCAGCCTCAAACCATAACTTCCTGCCCCAGTGCTACAATGTTAAACTATTCATAAGGTAATTGAAGTTAGTAGGAAATATATAGCAGTTACCCAGGACCAATAACACAGAATTTTATTCCGTGAGGCTATGACTTGCTTTGTGATTGGCAGGAATTCCACTGCAGGGAGAACTGTCCCAGACCAGAACCGGGCCAAGTGCGGAGAATGCCTCAGGAGCAGTGCAGGTGCTCCCTCTCTTGGCATGTCGGGGAACTGCAGTAAAGGTGGCTAGTGGCGAAGAGAAAGCTCCACACAGACAGCTGGTCACAGCAGTCTGACCATCGGAAGCCACAGTGTCCGCAGTGACTGGACTGACTATTGGGAGCCAAGGAGTGTCCGAAGTGATCATTGGGAAGGACAGAGTGTCCACAGTGACCTTCGGGAAGCACAGAATGCCCACAGTGATCGGACTGACCATCGGGAGCCGCAGAGTGTCTGCTCTGACCATCAAGTGGCTGCAGAATGTCTGCAGTGACTGGACTGACCATCGGGAGCCACAGGGTATCCCCAGTGCCTGGACTGCCTCAGAGTCCACCGTTCAAGTGCGAGATGATGCATGTTGGAAGGTCAAATGTAAGATAAAAGTATATAGTGAATGGAAGTTCCCTTGATGTACAGCGGGATATTGGGTGCAAGTCCATTACTCCCTGAAAGTGACAATATAAGAGAACATTGTAGTAAAGAAGGCATATGGGATACTTGCCTTCATTAGTCTGGGCACTGAATATAAAAGTTAGCAAATCATGTTGCAGCTATATAAAACTTTGGTCAGGTCACACTTGGAGTATTGTGTGCAGTTCTGGTCGCCCCATTACAGGAAATATATGAAGGCTTTGGAGATAGTGCAGAAGAGGTTCACCAGGATGTTGTCTGGATTGGAGAGTATTAGCTATAAGGAGAGGTTGGACAAACTTGGATTGTTCTCTCTGGAGTATCAGAGGTTGAGGGGAGACCTGATATTTTATAAAATTATAAGAGGCACAGATAGGGTAGATAGTCAGCTTCTTTTTCCCAGGGTGGAAATGTCAAATACTAGAGGGCATAGGTTTAAGGTGAGGGAGGGAAAGTTTGAAGGAGATTTACGAGACAAGTTTTTTTACACGGAGAGTGGTGGGTGCCTGGAATTCCCTGCCAGGCAAGGTAGTAGAATCAGATACGACAGCAAAGTTTAAGAGGCATTTAGACAGGCACATGAACGGGCAGGGAATGGAAGGATATAGACCATGTGAAGGCAGATAGAATTAGTTAGATTGGGACCTGGTCATCACAGATATGGTGGGCCAAAGGACCTGTTCCTGTCCTATACTGTTCTATGTAAGAATTAGAGCCTGTGGAGAGACCCAGCTTCACTATCAGAAAACACCAGACTAGTTTGATGACAATGAGCAGGAGTGAATTCATTGCAAAGGCAAGACTCTCTTGGTCTGGGAACACTACCTTGTCTCAAGGTGGTGTTCAAGAGGGTGGAGAAGGGGTCAGGTTGAAAAGAAATCTGCAGCCATCTGAAGGCAGAGGTCCATCGGAAATCCTGAGAGCTAAAGAACAAATGTTGGATGGAATGAGTACAGGCACTCAACTGGACAATAACATTAGTACACATGGATTCATCAGCACTGTCAAGATCACCCATGTCCAAACACCCCACTGAAAGCCAAGAACAGAGGAGAGCTTACTAAGGACTGAGAGGCAGTCAGCAGCCATTAGAAGGAGCAGGTCAAAGATCTCCTTAAGCTCTCTGAAGTGAGTATCCTTGTAACACCAACCAGCAAAAGGTTGAAATGGTCTTTCAACAGGTGAAGAACAACAAGAGCTCTGGAGCAGGTGAAACCTCAGAAGTGCTGAAAACATGATGGAGAAATACTGCCGGTAAGATCCATGATTTCATCTTCCTCACCTGGGTCAGTGAGGGCAGGCAAGAGGATCTCAGATGTTATAATCATGGCCATCTTCAGAAAGCTTGATAGTGGTAATTGCAGAGGGTTCCCCCTGTTGCCTAGCCTCTGGAAATCACTGTAAGGATCCTCACCAACCACTGCCTTCCAGCAGCTGAAGAGCTGCTCCACACTTACAGTGCAGATTCCATCTAACCCGAGATATAAAGGACATGATCTTCACTGGCCAACCACTCCAAGAGAAACAGCAGCTCCGAGCATTGTACACAGTCCTTTCTGAATTCTCAAAACCCTTTGATGTCATCATTATTATTCAGAAATTCATCACCATTCTCCATCTGCTCCATGGTGAGGTGCACACTGTGATCTGAACCAAGAATGTCCCCAGCCTCAGTGACTGTGGAGCCCAGCAGGGAAGTGCTGGAGACAAGGCTGAAGCATTCACAACCAGTGTTGAGTACGTGATCAATATCGGCTCCCTCCTGAGATCCCACCAGCACAGAAATCAGTCTCCAGTCAATTCCATTCACTCCACATAAGATCAAGAAAGGACTGAGATCAAGACAGCATTTCACTGAGTGTGGCATCAAAGTGCCCTGGTAAACCTGAGGTCAGGGGGCATGAAAGAGAAAACAAGAGTTTGCAGTCAGAGCTCACACAAAGGAAGATGGCTGTGGTTGTTGGAAGTCAATCATCCCAGTGCCAACACTGCAGGAGTTCTTCAGGGCAGTGTCCTGGGTCCAACCATCTTCAGCTGCTTCATCAATGGCTTTCTTCCCACCATAAGGTCAGAAGCAAGATCTAGACAACATTCAGGAATGGCCTGATGTGGCAAGTATCATTCATGCCACAAAATAAGAGAGTCTAACCACTTGTCCTTGATATTCAATGGCATTGCCACCTCCATATCCACCCAGCATCAACCTCCTGGGGGACACCATTGACTAAAGTCAACTAATCGAAGAACATTCAGAGAGCAAACCTTCAAGCCCAGCACCAAGTTCATGCTCTACTGGGCAGCAGTGATCCCTGCCCTCCTGCACCCTTCAAAGGTATGAATGACCTCCAAGCACTAGAGAGAGATCACCAATGCTGTCTCTGCAAAATCCTCCAAATCCAGCGGCAGGGTGAGTGACCCCAGGCCAATGCTGCTCACATCCCTGACACCAGACTCCTGAAACAGACACTCTATTCTGAGCTCTGGTCCAGGAAGGGAGTACCAGGTGTTCAGAGCAAATGATTCAGGAATGTGCTCAAAACCGTGAAAACTTCCCCACGGGCTGCTGGGATTCCCAGCCAGTGATTGTTCAAGATGAGGAAGGTTCCAACATCCTCGACTCTCTACAGCAGGAGCATGCAAAGGTCAGGCGCGAGAGTGCAAGGAAGGACAACGTCCCAAACTACCCTCCCTCTCCTCATCAGCCACTTCCAGCCCCATCTGTGGCAGAGTCTGCAGATGCCCCATCAGCCACCTCAGGACCCACAGAACCCATGGAAGCAAGGTGAGTTCAAATCCTGTTGCAGCCACTCTAAATTAAATTGGTTAAATAAATGAAATAAGAAGTGTTCTTAATCATGGTGACCACAAAGCTACCAGACTGTTGTAAAAGCCCACCTGGTTCTGGCCTTCACTGGCTTGTATGTGATTCCAGACCTACTGATGTGTCTGATAAAGGACCCACCCAGCCACTCTGTTGATTCAATGAGGCCCCACCTTGCAGTGGACTCTCACCACAGGAGCTGCAGAGGTTGAAGGGGTAATTCATCACCACCTCCTCAAGGGCAGTTCAGGATGGGTAATAAATGCTGGTCCTACCAGCGATGCCCATACAGTGCCAATGAATAAAGAATGAACCTACCAATGAATCTAGAGCTAATGAACAAGTCATTCTGAATAGTCCTTGTGATTCTTTTAGCAGGGAACAAATCTAAACTCACTAAATGTTTCATGGTGAGCAGAATGTCTGAAGGTGTTGGTTCAGTGTCAGTCTGTGTGCAGTGAGAGGGTGAGTGTACCAGGAGGTGGCAGTGTGTTTACACACAGCAGGAGGCTCTGGCCACAGGCAGTTCTCAGTCAGAGGGTGAGGACTGAGAGAGCAGGACAGCATGAACACAGGGTGGGACTCCCTGACTGGGAAGAGTCCATGAAAAGAAACGGCACTAGGACGAGGGAGGTTCTGGAGTACAGCTGTAGAGAGAAGAGGTGGGGATTCTGCAGGTGGATTTCAGGCATTCTCATCCATGTTGTTCCCAGCAGTCAGTCAGTGCCCAGGAATGCCTTTGCTCTGTGTAAACCTGGCCCAGTGACTGACACACTGTCAGCACCAAGGGGCTTGTGGGTTCCAGACCCTAGTACCCAGTCCCCAGTGAAGGCTGTACTGTCGAAAGTGCCGTCTTTCTGATAAGACGTTAAACTTAATGTTCTCTGCACTCTTGGGGGGGATGTAAAGGTCCCCCTGACCTGATTTGGAAGAAGAATGAGGGAGATATGCTTGGTGTCCTGGCCAATGTTCAGCCCTCAGTCAACATCAGCACCACACCTGATACTACCCTCTCCCTGTGGGATATCACATTGGTACTGAGGTGTGAACAATCGCTGCCTCTCAGAGATCCAGCCTCAGCGGGCTGTGAAGCCAATGTGACAACATTCTCTCTCATTGCTGTAATCAGGGTCTCAGACGGTGTATCAGTGGAAGGAAGGGCTCCTACTGATACACTGTATCCAGCTCCTCCTCACCCGAGGACAGTTCTTGATGAACTGGGAAAGTGGGCCAAGGAATGGCAGGTGGAATTTAACCCATACAAGTGCGAGGTGTTGTACTTCATGAAGTTAAACCAGGGCAGGACTAATACAGTAAATGGTAGAGCCCCAGAGAGTGTTGTAGAACAGAGAGACCTTAAGGGTACAGGTACATGGTTCCTTGAAAGTGGCAGCCCAAGTAAGGTGGTGAAGAAGGCATGTGGCACGCTGACCTTCATCAGTCAAGGCACTGAGTACAGGAGCTGGGATGTCATGTTGCAACAGTACAAGGTGTTGGTGAGACCACACCTGGAGTATTGTGTGCAGTTCTGGTCACCCAGCTATAGGGAGCAAGACATTAAGCTGGAAAGACACAAAAATGATTCATGAAGATATTGAGTTATAAGGAGATATTTGATAGGCTGTTACTGTTTTCCCTGGAGCGTAGCAGGTTTATAGACCTTATAGATCTATATAAACTAATGAGGGTTGTAGGTAAGGTGGATGGACACAGTCTTTTTGCCAGGATAGGGGAGTCTAAAACTAGAGGGCACAGGTTTAGTGTGAGAGTAGAAGATTTAAAAGGGACCTGAGAGGCAACTTTTTCATGCAGAGGGTGGTGGGTATGTGGCATGAGCTGCCAGAGGAAGCAGTAGAGGCGGGTACAATTACAATGTTTAAGAGACATTTGGACAGGAACGTGGATGGGAAAGGTTTAGAGGGATATTGGAAAATAGGACTCGCTCAGACAGACATCTTGGTCAGCATGAACGAGTTGGGCCGAAGGGCCTGCTTCCGTGCTGTGTAACTCTGACTCTGTGTCATCCTGAAGACTTACAGGCAGTGGAGTTTGTTCAAGGTGTGCTCACTGTTGCAATGTGGGCAGAGGCAAAGCTGTGCACAGTATGATTCCAGAAGCAGCAAAGAGACAGTGGCTACATGGCCGGCTCTTACAAACATGGCTTGAGGGGGAAGTATTGACTGGGGAGAGTGGGGAGAGGCACGGCACCTCCTGCTGTCTACACCCCCCCCCCCCCACCCACCCAGCTTTGGTAACTTACCCCCAGCTGAAGCTTGTGGGAACACAGTCATACTGCAGCCTGTGCTCCTGTGTCATAACAACTTACTTATTATGGCACAGAAAGAGGCCATTCAGGCATCAATTCCTTGACACCTCCCACCAGTTCCACACCTCATTACCTGCACCACTGCAACCTTTTTTTCCCTCACACCTGCCCATCAACCCCCTTTCATTCTCTTGCCATTAACTCCTACGAAGGGGCAACTTACAGCTGCCAATTAACCCAGCAACACGCAGCTCTTTGGGATGTGGGAGGAACCCAGAGCACCTGGGGGAAACAAGGGAGAAGGTGCAAAGTCCACACACAACCTCCCGAGGTCAGGGTGGAACCCGAGTCGCTGGAGCAGGGAGGCAGTGGAATTGTCAGTGTGTCACGGTGTGAAGCTGGAAGACCTCCGGGAACTCAATGCAGAAGGTTCTGTTTGCGTTCAGTAACTGTACTGATCTGTACAATTGATTTTGACAGCAATATTTAAGCCCCAGTGAGTTCAGACGATCAGTTTATATCCTGCCTCTGCAGGAAGTGAGATGCTTTGATAAGGATCTGGCAGATGCACATCCTCTGGCCGGAGAGCTTCCATGGATGATCAAAACACGGGCACTCCCTGAACAAGACTGCACACACAGCAACTGAAACTTCCCGCGCTAACAGAAACCTGCCAGAGACCGGCAGGTTTTGAGAGATTTAGAGAATCAGGGGATGGGGATTAGCGGAGGGAATTGGTGCAGAGGTGAAGGATCTTTCACATCCCAAAGACGTGTAGGTCATTAGGTCGAACTGGCCGTTGTAAATCTCACCGGGTGTGGAATCAAGGAGCGGGGAGGGCTTGATGAGGAGGCGAGAGGGAGATTGGGGTCAGTGTAGCATCAGTGTGAGTGGGTTTTTAATGGTCAGCATGGAAAATCTTCCTTCATAGGAGGGTGGATTTGTACATTTGGTCAGGTATATTTAGACAGGTACATGGATAGGACAGGTTTAGAGGGATATGGGCAAAATGCGGACAATTGGGACTAGTTCTAGTAGACACCTCGGTCAGCATGGACGAGTTGGGCCGAAGGGCCTGTTTCTGTGCTGTATAACTCTGACTTGATGTCATGAGCTTTACGTTCTCTGAGGACATTTGGTTGCTAAAGTGCAGACCTGTGTGTTCGATTATTCTCAGCATCTGTAGAAATCATAGTCATGGAGTTATACAGCACAGGCACTTTGGTCCAACTCGTCCATGCTGACACACACACAAAGTGCTGGAGGAACTCAGCAGGTCAGGCAGCATCTATGGAGGGAAATAAACAGTCGACGTTTTGGGTCGAGACCCTTCATCAGGACTGGAAAGGAAGAGGGCAGAAGCCTGAATAAGAAGGTCGGGGAGGGGGAGGAGCACAGGCTGGCAGGTGATAGGTGAGTTCAGTAATAGGTGAGTCCAAGTGAGAAGGGGAAGGTAGGTGGGTGGGGAGGGGAGAAGATGTAAGAAGCTGAGAGGTGATGGGTAGAAGAGGCAAAGGGCTGAAGAAGAAAGAATCCGGTAGGAGAGGGCAGTGGACCATGGAATAAAGGGAAGGAGGTGGGGAATAGATGGGCAGGTCATGTACCATGGAATAGAGGGAAGGATTAAGGAAACCACTTCAGGACCCAGAGCACCAGAGTCCTCGATCCCCAGGGACTGCCCAGTCACAGCTAATCTACACTTGACATTGCCTTGGGGTTCAGCGAAGTCTAAGCACCAGCCTGCACTGTGAAACGTCCCAAGGATCTGGGCAGGAGCTCTGAGCCTGGCCTTGTGGGGAGGTATCAGGGCAGGTGATCAAAGGAAGGAGAAGTGAGAGGGGAGGAGGTTCCAGAGCCCAGGCCAGGCACGTCCATCACAGGTGGAGGCGGAGTGGAATCAGGACGTGTCATGGGGCAGCTGGGAGGGTGGGGATGAGTGAGAGGTAATTGGGTTCTGGGATGTGGGAGGGGATCAGTGGGGGCGGTGATCAGGGATATGTGATTGGGGTCCTGGTGTGGAGAGGGTTCAGGGAGGGACAATTGGCAGTGTGCAGGAGGGGGGAGTCAGAGGGGCTGGGGTGATCAAGAACCTAGAGTGGGAGGGAGAATTGGGGGTTATGGAGGATGGGGTCATAGGGGACGGTGGGGGGGAATTAGGGAGGAGTTTTGGAGGATGGGGCTGATTGGCATTGTGTGGGAAAGGGAATTGGGAAGGGGTTTCAGAAGAGAATTGGGGTGATCAGGAACAGTGTGGGAGAAGGATTGGGGAAGGGTGGGTGTTTGATCAGGGACCTGGGAGAGAGATGATTGGGAAGGGCGATCAGGGTGTGAGAAGGGGATTGGGGAGGGTGTTCAGGAACTTGGCGTGGGAGGGGGGGTTCAGCGGAAGATGGGGTGGGGGTGATCAGCGACCTGGTGTGGGAGGGGGAATTGGGGAGGGATTTTGGAGGAGGATGGGGGTTGGGGGCTGATCGGGGACCTGGTGTGGAGGAGGATTGGAAGGGTGACTAGGGCAACTAGGGCAACTGGGAACCTGGCGGGCTCTGGGACGAGCCAGCTGAGATTTGGATGGTGTCCTGTTGTGAGGTGGAGGCGTTAGATGCCTGACAAGAGCACAGCCCAGTACCAGGTGAGGAGACAGTAAATAGTTAACACAGGTTTTGGCTGCAGACACGATGAGGCAGCGAGAGATGCTGCAGAATAGGCAGTGGGTGTGGGAAACGTGCAGCTCTGTGTGAGGACCAAATGCCACGGCCCCGTCATCATCACTCCTGGGATGTGCTTAATGTATCTCTTTATTTGCTTTAATTTATGCCAAATGTGTCTAATCTTTTGACCCTGTTCAGTATTTACATTGCAGTGTTTGTTTTTGGTGCCTGTAGTCCCTTCAGCTGATGTAATTATGATTAAAATAAAAGGATCATTAAAAACTCCCTCACTGTGCTCAAAGTCTCATGTTTCAGCCTAAGAGACTGGAAGGAAGAATTCACCTCAATAAAGCAAGTGGCAGCTTTAACTGCCCTTTCACTGCCTCTCCTTCCAATGCGCCTAGCACACTTCGTAAGGAAGGGTTAGGGCACAGGTCCGGGTTCCCAGAGTACAAACATGGGCTGCTTTCTGGTCTCCAGTGGGGACACGGATTTTTTTTGTTTGGGTTTCTGGTTTCTTATGACAGAGGCCTTTAAGGGGCTCTTAGATAGGCATGTGAATGTGCAAAGAATGGAGGGATATGGACATTCAGTTAGGTGTTTAATTAGTAGCTTAATTAGTTTGGCACAACATGGTGGGCTGAAGGGTCTGTTCCTGTGCTGTATTGTTCTAATTCTAATTCTAATTCTAATTCTCTAGTGGTCTTCCAGAGGGGGTTGGAGTGAAAAGGAAGAGCTTGCATTTCTATAGCACCTTTCACAATTAATGAAGTACTCACCCCATTGCACAGTCGCTGTTGGAGGAAATGCGTCAAAAGTTTGGCTGAGCCAGGCTTGGTTTCTGTGGAACTGGTGGGGGATTTAGTCAAGGAGTATAAAATTATACAAAACTAGGGGAACAGGAAGATTTCCCTTGGTGGTATGGTTGATAATGGAAGGACATCGACTGGTAGAAGTGTTTGAGAGAAATGAGGAGAAATTATTTCACCCAGAGGGTACTGGGTTTTGGAGCCCACTCCCTAAAAAGACAGTAGAGGCAGAAACCTCATCACATTTAAGTGGAGCCTCGATGACCACTTGAAGAGCCAGAGACTGTAGATTGTAGCTGGACAGTTGGAGCAGGGTGGACACCTCTTACTCAACCATTAGGGAAGGGCTGAATGGCCTCTGCTGCTGTACATTTCTATGATGTTTGTGATGGGGCAACGAGGAGAAGTACTAATGAGACAATAAAAGAAATAGAGTTGTAATTTTCAACTGCTGTTGTTGAAACATTCAACGGAAGAAGTCAATGTTGCTTTAATGTCAGCTAGGAATCATCCAATCAGGTTACAAAGAACCTGTTCAATTTCTGATTGGCTGTGGAAAAGGATGGGGTTTGATGATGGCCATGTTGAGTGACCAATGGGGTTGAGGTATTTGCTTATGCAATGAAACCTCCCAGGGACTGGGCCAACAAGAGTTGGGATAAATGTCCAATTGAAGTGTAAAGTTTAAGGGAATTTGAAAGGTTTAAAATTTCAGCACCTAAAAAGTACCAAAAATCCACGTACCCAGCAGGAGAGACCATATCCTATTGGCCAACAGACCTCTTAGGTTCCTGGTCAGGCTGCAATGGTGGAGTGAAGACCTCATGTTCCTTAATCTCAGGAGGAGAACAGAGAAATGGAGATGTTCAGAGTGTCTTAACTCAGACATCCACCATCTATTGTTCAACTGTCTCTGCTGTTTAACAGTTTCCCTGAGAGCCGATGGATGGGAGAAATGTGGAGAGATCACCTTCAGAAGAAAGGTGAATCTGTCCCTGTATTACTGTGTGACTGAGTGATTAGTTGATTAGGTCACTGGGTTACTGGGCAGTTTGGTGACTATTATTGGGTGGTTGGGTCTCTTGGGACTTGGTTGATTGGTGATGGTTGCTGTGTGGTTTGGTGACTCTGTTACTGGGTATTTGGGTAATTGGGTCTCTGATATATATGTGATTGGTGACAGTCTCTGGGTGACTGTGTGGTTTGGCGTCTATGTTACTGGGTGACTGGGTCTCTGAGGTTAGGGTGGCTGGGTGTTTGTGTGACTAGGTCTCTGTGTGATTGGGCAGTTGGTGCCTGGGTGGATGGGTGCCAGTGGAGATGGTTGCTGGGGTAGTGAGTGGTTGGGTGAAGGGTAATTGGCTGTTAGTGGGTGCCTGTCTACTCTTGAGTTGGGGTGTTCAGTGATTTCAGCTGAGGTTCTGTTATGGCTTGCTTCACTGAATTAGCAACAAGTGTTTCTTTTGGACTCTTGCAATGTCCTCTGTACTCAAGGTCAGTATGTTTTGGTTTACTACGAGGATGAGTATATGAGTGCGCGTTCCAGGGGAGTGAGAAAGTGATGATTGACAAGTCAGACAGGGTGGTGGACTTGATCCAAGGTCTGTGACACTGGTCAGCGATCACATATCCTCACCATTCGTGACCCTATGGGGTTAGTTCAAACTCTCACAGTGCAGGACCAATAGAAGTTTTTCAATTCAAAGAGATTCTTATCTTTCCAGAATCAGATTTAATTTCACTGACTTATATGATGTGAAATTTGTTGTTTTGCTGCAGCAGTACCGTGCAAAGACATAAACATTACTATAAATTACAAAATAAATAGAGCAAAAATAGGAATACTGAGGTAGTGTTCATGGGGTCATGGACCGTTCAGAAATCTGATGCTGGAGGGGAAGAAGTTGTTCCTGAATCATTGAGTGTGGGTCTTCAGGCTCCTGTACCTCCTCTCCAATGATAGTAATGAGGAGAGGGCGTGTCCCAGATAGTGAGGGTCCTTAGTGATGGATGCCACCTTCTAGAGGCACTGCCTCTAGAAGATGTCCTCGATGGTGGAGAGGGTTGTGCCCATGATGGAGATGGCTGAGTCTACAACCCTCTGCAGCTTCTTATGATCCTGTGCATTGGAGCCTCCATACCAGGCTGTGATGCAACCAGTCAGAATGCTCTCCACTGCACATCTGCAGAAACTTGTAAGAGTCTTTGGTGACATACCAAATCTCCTCAAACTCCTAACGAAGTAGAACCGCTGGTGTGCCTTCTTCATAATTGCATCAATGTGTTGGGCCCAGGATAGATCCTCTGGGATGTTGATGCCCAGGAACTTTAGAATGCCTTTCAGAATCTTGGGTGTGCCCCAAAATACTACAATCAATGAGGTGCCTCTGAAAGACCATCACTGTTCACTGTTGTAATGTAGGAAACATGGCAGCCAAGTTTGCACAGCCAGCTCCCACAAAAACAATGTAATAATGGACAGCTGACCTGCTTTGATGATGTGGGTAGAAAGATTTCTGCAGGATACCTGGGAGAACCCACCGAGTGTGGGATCTTGAGAGGAGATGTTTTGGTTTAACATCTCATATGAAAGATTGAAGCAAGATCACACAGATATTTTTAAAACACCTGCATCAGGAAGAAAAGCTATTTTTAAAGAAGACAGGTTTACCTTTTGGAGTCATGTTGCTTATCTCAAGATGAAATGCAGATCATACTTTTTGGGGAAAAAAAACTATTTGCAAGGGTCAGTTAGTTTTTAAAAAGCAGGTTAAGTGCTCTGCGTGAGTTTCTTGTTTCAAAGCTGACGGTAACATTGTTCTGGGAACTTGTTCCAGACCTTTCAAGGTGCTTTTTGTCAAAGTGTTCTTGCGCTGACTGGTGAACATGGAAAGACGACGTAGAGGAAGAAGAGAGGGTCCTGGCACTGGTGTCTATTTCAGGGTCTTGTCGCTGGTGTTTTCTTAAATTAATGGATCAATATTTTGATAAGGGATCCTGACAGATGTCAGCCTGTGGCTCAGTGGTTAGTACTCTTCTAGGTACCACAAAGTTGTTGCTTCAAACCCCACTCTAGAGATTTGAGTGCAAAATCTCAGCCCATATTTCCAATGCAGTACTGAGGGAGTGCTGCACTGTTGGGTGTGTGCTGTTGGAGGCAGGAAACCATCCCGTCTGCTGTTCAGTAGATGCATGAGATCATGTTGCACTATTTTGGGGAACAGCAAATTGGTAAATTGGTTTATTATTGGCACATGTACTGCTTCCTGAGGAGGCTAAAGAAATTTGGAATTTGGTATGTTCGTTTTGACACTCACTAACTTTTATCAATGTGCCATAGAAAGCATCCTATCTGGATGCATCGCAGCTTGGTATGGCAACTGCTTTGCCTGAGACTGCAAGAAACTGCAGAGAGTTGTGGACACAGCTCAGCACATCACGGAAAGCAGCCTCCCCTCCATGGACTCTATACTTCTCGCTGCCTCGATAAAGCAGCCAGCATAATCAAAGACCCCACCCACCCGGGACATTCTCTATTCTCCCCTCTCCCATCAGGCAGAAGGTACAAAAGCCTGAAAGCATGCACCACCAGGCTCAAGGACAGCTTCTATCCTGCTGTTATAAGACTATTGAACGGTTCCCTGGTACCATAAGACGGACTCTTGACCTCACAATCTACCTCATTATGATGTTGCACCTTATTGTCTACCTGCACTGCACTTCCTCTGTAGCTGTGACACTTTACTCTGCATTCTGTATTGTTTTACCTTGTGCTACCTCAATGCACTATGTAATAAATTAATCTGTATGAACAGTGTGCAAGACAAGTTTTTCACTGTACCTCGGTACAAGTGACAATAATAAACCAATTCCATGAACTTCAAGTACAGTGAAAATCTTTGTTTTACACACCATTCATACAGATCATTTCATTACAACAGTGCATTGAGGTAGTACAAGGGAAAACAATAACAGAATGCAGAATAAAGTGTTACCATTACAGAGAAAGTGCAGTGCAGGCAGACAATAAGGTGCAAGGCCATAATGAAGTAGATTGTGAGGTCAAGAGTCCATTTTATCGTACCAGCGAACTGCTCAATAGTCTTATAACAGTAGGGTAGAAGCTGTCCTTGAGCCTGGTAGTATGTGCTTTCAGGTTTTTGTATCTTCTGCCCAATGCCATCACCACGCTCAACTAATTTAGTTAAAAACAAATTATTTGTTGATAATCACACTGCTGGTTGTGAGATCTTGCCTTGCACTAAATGGCTGTGGCATTGCCTATGTTACAACAGGGGATTACACTTCAAAGGATTTTATTTGCTATAAAGCACTTGGGGTTGAATTGAGATGAGTTGCCACAGTGTC
Organism: Pristis pectinata; assembly: GCF_009764475.1. Classification (NCBI taxonomy): domain Eukaryota; kingdom Metazoa; phylum Chordata; class Chondrichthyes; order Rhinopristiformes; family Pristidae; genus Pristis; species Pristis pectinata. The sequence continues at coordinate 31,056,286 of NC_067413.1, forward strand.
TCCTTATTTAACCCTTGTGCTGTGAACAACTCCCTCTCACTGATCTTCTTGCAAAGCCGGGGACACGAGCAGGAAACCCCCTAGCCTGCTCCGTCATTCAGTTAGATCACAGCCTGTTATCTCCAGCCACTCACCCTTGCTCACTATCCCTCAGCACACCAATACAACACAAACCTACCCCAGTCTCAATAGACCAAGTGCTTCCACCCACCTGGGAGGACTCCACATCTCCTTCCTGCAGGGTGGGACAATAGTACCTAGTGTTACCCCTGAATTGCCTGGCTTTCATTTCTACTGCATACACCACCCCCGGGTTCCACTCAGCCAAGGAAATGGGGGAGCCTGGCTGTAACCCACCCGCTGCCAAAATTCACTCAGGATAGAGAAAGTGATGTGGGGTGGGTGAGTCAGTTCCTGGGGTTGGGGAGGTGTTACTCAAAGTAAGGAGCTCGACATTACACGGCTGAGGGGTGCGAATGTTGAGGGCTGATACCGGGGTTGTTGTGAGGTTCCTCAGCTCTGGTATCCGTCCAGGAGAGTGAATAACCATCAGCGTCACCACTGTGACCATCAAAACCCTGTCTAACCTTTACTGGGGGAAGCACCAACTCACCTTGGGGAGCTGGGGATGTCCTCCTGTACTCCATTGGGAATGCTGGAAGGGTTTCCTAAACAGAAGGGAAGTGGTTTGTCACCACTTACCCTGACAGCCTCCAATGCAACTGAACCTGTGGTCACTGTCAAGTCTTCCGGAGAGTGAACCCAAGGAAAACATCTGGCCTGGATGGTGTCCCAGATGTTCAGATATTGTGCTGATCAGTTGGCAGGGGTATTGGCAGACATATTTAACCTCTTCCTGCTTCAATCTGAGGTTCCCACCTGTTTTAAGAAGACCACTATCATCCCGGTACCTAAGAAAAACAAGGTAACATGCCTTAATGACTACCGCCCAGTGACTCTGACATCCACCATCATGAAGTGCTTTGAGAGGCTGGTCATGGCACGCATCAACTCCAGCCTCCTGGAAAACCTCGACCCACTGTAAGTCACCTACCGCCGAAACAGGTCTACAGTGAACACCATCTCCCTGGCCCTACACTTCATCTCTGGAGCATCTGGACAGTAAAGACACCTACGTTAGACTATTGTTTATTGACTACAGCTCTGCCTTCAATACTATAATTCCAAGCAAACTCATCACCAAACGCTGAGACCTGGGACTCAACACCTCCCTCTGCAACTGGATCCTTGACTTTCTGACCAACAGTCTGCAATCAGTGAGGACAGGCAGCAACACCTCCAGCACAATTATTCTCAACACTGGTGCCCCACAAGGCTGTGCCCTCAGCCCTCTACTCAACTCCCTATATATTCATGACTGCGTAGCCAGATTCTGTTCTAACTCCATCTACAAGTTTGCAGATGATACCACTATAGTAGGCTGTATCTCAAATAACAATGAGTTGGAGTACAGGAAGGAGAGCTTAGTGACATGGTGTCATGACAACAACCTTTCCCTCAATATCAACAAAACAAAAGAGCTGGTCATTGACTTCAGGAAAAGGGCAGTGTACATGCACCTGTCTACATCAATAGTGCTGAGGTCGAGAGGGTTGAGAGCTTCAAGTTCCTTGGAGTGAATATCACTAATAGCCTGTCCTGGTCTAACCACGTAGATGCCATGGCCAAGAAAGCTTACCAGTGCCTTTAATTCCTCAGGAGGCTAAAGAAATTTGGCATGTCCCCTTTGATATTCACCAACTTTGATTGATGCACCATAGAAAGCATCCTATCTGGATACATCACGGCTTGTAATGGCAACTGCTCTGCCCGAGACGGCAAGAAACTGCAGAGAGTTGTAGACACAGCCCAGCACATCATGGAAACCAGCCTCCCCTCCATGGACTCTATCTATACATCTTGCTGCCTTGGTGAAGCAGCCAGCATAATCAAAGACCCCACACACCTGGGTCATTCTCTCTTCTCCCCTCTCCCATCAGGCAGAAGATACAGGAACCTGAGGGCACATACCACCAGGCTCAAGTACAGCTTCTATCCCACTGTGATAAGACTATTGAACGGTTCCCTTATACAATGAGATGGACTCTTGACCTGACAATCTACCTTGTTATGACCTTGCACCATATTGTCTACCTGCAATGCACTTCCTCTGTAGCTGTGACACTTTACTTTGTATTCTGTTTATGTTTTTACCCTGTACTACCTCAATGCACTGTGTAATGAATTGATCTGTATGACTTGGAAACACAGCATGGATTCTCCTCTGTTGTTGGGTCTAAATCCTGGAACTCTCTAGGCAGGCACGGTAGCATAGTGCTTAGCATAATGCTTTACAGCGCCAGCAACCCGGGTTCAAATACGGTCACTGTCTGTAAGGAGTTTGTACATTTTCCCCGTGTCTGTGTGGGTTTCCTCCGGGTGCTCCAGTTTCCTCCCACATTCCAAAGGTGTACAGGTTAGGAAGTTATGGGCATGCTATGTTGGTGCCGGAAGTGTGGCGACACTTGTGGGCTGCCCCCCAAATCACTACGCAAAAAGATGTACTTCACTGTGTGTTTCAATGAACATGTGACTAATAAAGAAATCTTATCTTAATCTTATCTTATCTCTCCCCAACAGCACTGTGGGAAGGACTACAGTCCTTCAGGAAGGCAGTTCACCACCACCTTCTCAAGGGTACAGAGATGGACAATCAATGCAGGACAGCAATGTCCATATCCCAAAAGAATGAATAAATCCATAATAAAATTGTTTGACCCTGGTCCTGTGAGGTCCATGGGAAAGTTTTCTATGTTAAAGGTGCTGCAGTGGCTGGGATCAGAATTTGGTGGGGCTTTCCTTCCCATCCTTAGTAATGTGGGTTTTGCCATGTCAGGGCTGGGATTCACCCAGTTCTTGGCGAGGAGACCATTCACATAGAAGCACCGTTCCATGAAATCGCCCGCGGATGAACCGGAAATTAGTCTCTGGAAAGTATTTTCTGGGTCTGTTTAAACACCATAGTGCAGTATGCTGCCTCTTCATTTCTCTGCCACACTTTCTCTGAGTTTAACTATTCCGAGTTTGGTGTGATCTCTCAGTTTAAAGAGTAGAGTTTGATTTGCAGGATATTGCCATATCCAGATTGCTTTGGTGGAAGAGTGATGTTAGTTTAGCTTTGTATAATGCACACAAAGAATCAAGGAAAGGGTTAGGATCTACAACAAACAAAAGGTATCCCAGACCGTCACACCCGAGTGACATCACATGAGATTTAACAACCAAACATACAAGGGACATTAGGGCAAAGAACTAAAGTTTACTCCATGTACCACCAAGGGAGTGCTGCACTGTTGGAGGCTCTGTCTTCTGATGAATACTCCTCCCTCTGCTCTCCCGTGTAAAAGAGAAGGATCCAGACTGATCAGAGAAGAACTGGGGAATCCTCAACTAATATTGCCAAAACAATCCTAACCACGCTGCTGTCTGTGGGAGCTTGCTGTGTGCACATTGGCTGTAGTGCTTCCCATGTCACAACAGTGACTGTATTCCATTGGTTGTGATGTTTGTGAATGCCCTGAAAGGGATGTGAAAGGTGCTACTGAAATGTCAGTGGTTATGAGTTAGTGAGATAGAGGAACAAAAGATTGGAGATGCTGGAATCTGGAGCAACGTAACACTGGAGGAAATTTCAAGGCCCTTCATTTGGACTGGGTCTCAATGCAAGATGTTGACTGTCAATTTCCCTCCATCGATGTTGCCTTACCCGCTAAGTTCCTCCAGTGTTTTGTGTGTTACTAATGAAATAGAGAGTTCTTTGAGTGAAGCCGATGAAAGCAAGCCTGAAGCCAGTGCCTCCATTCATTGTAACAGAATAACCATTGTAGTCTGGACCAGCACAAAGTCAATTATCAAAAGGCTCTTAAACTGGGGTTGATTCTGCTGTGAAAGTGAACAGCAGATCAGCCCTTCCTATCACAGACGGTGCCTCTGACTTACATTATGCAGACACCTGGCAGCAAATAAATCCTGGCACAAGACCTGAGACTTTCCTGACTTCCTAGGAAATGGTTTGTCCCACTGCTTTACATCAATTTGTGACACCAGAAGCCTGCAGCCCGGGCCTGCTCTACCTCTCCTCTGGCAGGGAGAGAGGCAGTAAAGACACAGAGAGACCAGCAGGGTGCAAACCATTGAACTTCAAACATTGGTTGTATAATGACTGCACTCAACAAGATTTATTTCACAATCAATGGAGAAATGTATTATTTTCAACAGACACTACTCTTCCCGATCATTTCTCTGCCACATTTTCCCTGAGTTTAAATATTCAGACTTTGATGTGATTCACACAGGCAGAAACACTTTTTATTTCAGTATGCCCCTGTGCAAATTTTCTTCCAAGTGGAGATCATCTTCTTGGGCCAGTGTCCCTTTAAGAGCCAGGAGACCTTGCTTTGTCCTTTTGGGAGCACAGTACCCTGGGTGCTCTCAGTAAAATGGAGTGGCCTCTGCTTCCCTGTCAGTGGTGGAGAAGCCCAAGTCTGTTAAAGTGGCATTTGGTGTTGCTCCGCCTGTGCTCTTCAGTGGGAGAGCAGACAGGGCCCCAGTGCAACATCGCAGTGGCTCCAGTCTGGCATTCCCACAGGAAGATCAGCCTTGGACTTGGCGCTCAGCTTTTTGGAGACATTCCACACCCACTGCCTTGTGGCTGGCAGTGCCTCTGCCCACTGTGCCAGGGTGGGTGGGTGGGTGGGGAATGGACACGGTGTGGAGCACAGGTAGACTTCCAGAGAGAGCGCACCCCAGCGACATTGTCGGGGCATCCGAGCATCCAGCCAGATCCAAGGTCATCTCCTTCAGCTCAGCCCCAAGCCTGGAATCCAGACCTGACTCTGGTATGGATCCTGTCCTATCAGCCAATACGACATTGGGTTCCCTTCATTTACCATCTCCCTCGGCCTGGTATCCAAATATTCCATTGGCTTTTCGGAAATGTGCTTTTCTGGATTGAAATCCGTGCAAAGTGTGGTTGTCAGAGTGCCTGTTCCAAACTGCAGTCTTAGATGGGTCAGGAATAATCTTTGTTAGTTTCCACCTCTCTCTCCCCTTAAAGCCATAGAGTTATAGAGTCATACAGCACGGAAACAGGCCCTTCAGCCCAGCTGGTCCATGCTGACCAAATGCCCACCCAAGCTCGTCCCATTTGCAGCGTTTGGCCCATATTTCTCTAAACCCTTCCTATCCATGTACCTGTCCGAATGTCGTTTAAAAGTTATTGTACCTGCCTCAACCACTTCCTCTGGCAGCTCCTTCCACATACGTACGACCCTCTGTGTAAAAAAAGTTGGCCCTAAGTTCCTATTAAATCTTTCCCCTCTCACCTTAAACCTATGCCCTCTATTTCTTGATTCCCCAACCCTGAGAAAAAGCCTTGAGGGCCTTCACCCTATCTGTGCCCCTCATGAGTGTTATATGCCTCCATAAGATCACCACTAAATCTCCCACCCTCTAAGGAAAAAGTCCTAGCCTGTCCAGCCTCTTCCTTTAACTCAGTCCCTCGAGTCCTGGCAACATCCCTGTAAATCTTTTCTGTACTCTTTCCAGTTTAATAACATCTTTCCTACAGCAGGGTGACCAAAACTGAGCACAATACTCCAAGTGTGGCCTCACCACATTGATATTGTACAAGACATTGGTACATTTCTTTTAACATTGGGGAATCACACAACAGAGCACAGTGACTGCAGTGTGCACAACCTACAAAATGCTTGGCAATTACTCACCCAGACTACTTGGACAGCACTCCCCAAACCCACAACCTCTCCCACCAACAAGGGCACGGGCAGCAGGCCCAGGGCAGCACCACCACCTGCAGGTTCCCCTCCAAGTCACACATCATCCTAACTTGGAAATATATCATTGGTCCTTCATCCTTGCTGGGTCTAAACACTGAATGTGCCGATCTGCAGTTTCTACCTGGCAGCAATCGATCCTGTTCTGTCTTATAATAACACGGTCCTGTCAGCTCTCCCTCATCTGATGCCATGTTTTCATTTTGGAACCTACCGATGTGTGGGATCTCGGGAGCCAGGTCTTTGGTGGTAAATTCTGTGTGTGTGGGTGTTGTGTTTAACAAGCTCTTTCTGAAAGACTAACTGTGGTATTTTTACAGCAGTTCACGATACAGAATCCTCTGGCCGATTAAGGAAATACCATCTATCAAAGGAGTTCAGTGTTGTCATTTATTTTGCCCCGTCCAACACTCATGAGGCCCCAGGATCTGATAATGTGACCTTCCGAAATGTTTACATTGACCCACAGGCAGTTTGAGTTGTTACAGAGTCCAAGCTAGACAACAAATACCCACCACCATCTGTCAGGGTGCAGGAGGCTACATACTGCTGGCTGCTGCCTCACTATCATTACTTACCCATAATTAACTTCAGCACAGCACATTACAGCAACATATGGGGGAACAGCATCACCTCTCGTTGTCTATAGCTGCACCCTCAATACCAAAAGCGCAGTGTAGTGTTAAGGAACACAGGTGTGGTTACAACTTCAGGTAATGGAGAACTGCTCTTGTAGGAGTCATTGAGTGATGCAAATGGAAACAGGCCCTTTGGTCCACCAAGTCTGTGCTGACCATCGTCCCATTTTATACTTATCCTACTCTAATCCTATTTTATTCTTCCCAGATTCCAAGGTCACAAGAACTTGCAGAGAATTGTGAACACAGCTCAGTCCATCACAAAAATCAGCCTCCCCTCCACTGACTCTGTCGACACTTCCCACTGCCTTGGGGAAACAGCTAACATAATCAAAGACCCCCTCCCACCACAGTCATTCCCTCTTCTCCCTTCCCATTGGCCAGAAGATACAAAAGTTTGAGAGCACATACCACCAGACTCAACGACAGTTTCTATCCCACTGTTATAAGACTCTTGAACGGAGCTCTCACACACTAAATGATGAACTCTTGATCTCCCAATCTACCTCATCGTGGCTCTTGCACCTTATCGTTTGCCTACACTGCACTTTTTCTGTAACTGTAACGCTTTATTCTGTGTTCTGCTTTTTTTCTGGATGGCACGCAATCAAAAGCTTTTCACTGTATCTTGGTATATGTGACAATAATAAATCAATTACCAATTCTCCCCCCTGATTCCACTATCACCTACACACTTGAGGTATTTACAGCGGCCAATTAACCCACCAACCCACAAGTCTTTGGGACATGGGAGGAAACTGAAGCACCTGGGGGAAACCCAAGCAATCACAGGGAGAAGATGCAAACTCCATACAGACAGCACCGGAGGTCGGGATTGAACCCGGGTCTCTGGAGCTTTGAGGCAATGGTTCTTCTAGTTCTACTGTCCTTATATTAGAGTATTTTGAAGGGGCTCTGTGGTAGTGAGGCTCTCTGCAGGGTCCTGAGGTTTGGGAAAGGTCAGTGGAGGAGTTTGTATTTGGAACCCATCACCAGAGTGGGATGTCCCAAAGCACTTTACAGCCAGTAGATGACCTTTGGAAATGTAGTCAGTTTTTTAACATCGGAAGCCAATGTGGACACAGCAAGATCCCACAAGCCCCAGTGTGAAAGTGACCAGGTAATTGGTCAGGGGATAAGTATTGGCCTCAGGATTCCCCTACTCCTCTTCAAAACATCATCATGGGATCTTCATGTCCACCCTAGAGAGTGGAAGGGCCTCCATTTAATGTCTCACATTAAAGCTATCAAGCATGGGAGCAGCATAGACTCTGTGCTGACACTTCTGCAGTGGGATGGCGCCCACAGATGTGAGGAGACTCAGGGGAGAGGACCGCCCACACAGCTGGGCTAACCCTCTAGCTCGTTGTCCCAGTAACTTCTTCCCGTCTCCATTCCCGATGGTCCCAGCTCCTGCCAGAGCAGTGGCAATGCCAACTCCACTGGCACACAACAGATGGTTAACCTTGCACTATTGTAAGGAAAGGCAACAGCCGGTATTTATGCAATGTCATTAACCCTTCACTGAACCAAGAGGAGCAATATTAGGAGAGGAGACAAAGGCACAAAGCAGGGATGTGTTGCAGGCAGGGAGTCTCACAACATTGGGTGGCACAGTGGTACAGCGGGTAGAGCCACTGCCTCACAGCTCCAGAGACCCGAGTTCAATCCTGACCTCTGCTGCTGTCTGTGTGGAACTTGCATGTTCTCCCTGTGACCATGTGGGTTTCTCTTAGGTTCTCCAGTTTTCTCCCAGATCCCAAAGACGTGTGGGATTAATTGTCCACTGTGAATTGCCCCTGGTGTGTAGGTGTGTGGTAGAATCTGGGGGTGAGATGATAAGACTGTGGGAAGAATAAAAAATGAGATTAACATAGGATCAGTGTCCATGGGTGGTTGAAGGTCAACACAGACCAGAAGGGCCGAAAGGCCTGTTTCCATGCTGTTTCCATCTCTTTATGACTCTATGACTCTGTTTAAGAAGAATTGTATGAGCACAAGAAAGGTCATGGTGTTTAAGGCTACAGGTCCAGTGCTGTAAAATGGATTCGCACATGAACGCAGTGGGCTGAAGGCCCTGTTTCTATGCTGTATGGCTCCATGGGAAGCATACAGTTTAAGCCATCTCTCTATGCCCTACTGTGGATGTTGTGATAAATCAATAATAACATACAGCTCAGCCTCTTTCAAGGAGACCAGAGGTGTTGGTGTGGGACTGGAGTCACATAGAAGGCCAGACTGGGGCAGGGTGGAGTCGATATCACTTGGCATTTGGGCTGATTTTTGACAATCCAGCAGCCTTGTAATCACCTTTACTGAGATGGTTGCCTTCAGATACAATGACCTGTTTTCTTACTGAACTGCTCCGGACACTTTGAACTTTGGAGTCAAATCTCCACCTAAATTCTGGGAGTGTTGATGATGGAGAAAGCCCACCTCATGAAGGTCCAGGCCTGGTGTCGGTCGCTGGCCCACGGAGGTGGGGTCAAGACTGATGGATCCCACTTGCCTTGTAACCCGCTGAGTTTAGTTTCCGGATCAGTTGAACTCTCGAAGCCTACCGAGTGTTCTCGTAGTCTTATCGTGCTTTATCGCTTCTTCAGCCAGCCAGAGACACCAGCAGGTTAACAAAGTAAGCCTGCCTCTACATTTTGTCCCAGAGTCAGACGTGTCACACAGGCTCAGAGTGAAAGAGACATTCACTGTTCAACAGAATGTCTTTTAACTTTGTACATTGCCTCCTCAATGAGAAAGTATGGCTTATGTTCAACACTGGCTCTCAGAGGCTGAAGGTCCCTCAAAAACTGTGTGGCACTCGCTCAGTACTGTCCTTCCCACAGTGTGAGACTCCCTCAGTACTACCCCTCCCACAGCGTGACACTCCCTCAGTACTGCCCCTTTTCTTTTAATAATAAACGTTTATTCACTAAAAGCACTACAAAAGACAACAAGTGTCAATAAACTACATCTAATACAGAAAAGAAGAAACTACGCAACGACATACTACGGTAGAGAATGCAAACTAATACTAACAAAACACACACACAACGCTACACCCGTCAACGCGACACGCAACACTTCAAATAAGAATCGCATTCGTACCGTCCACGACACTCAGTACTGCCCCTCCCACAGTGACACTCCCTCAGTGCTACCCCTCCCACAGTGTGATTCTCCCTCAGTACCGTCCCTCCCACAGTGTGAAAAATCCCTCAGTATTACCCCTCCTACAGTGTGACACTCCCTCAGTACTGGCCCCTACAGTGTGACACTCCCTCAGTACTGCCCCTCCCACAGTGCAGCGTTCCCTCACTACTGCCCTTCCCACAGTGCAACACACCTCCCCTTCTCTCTCCTCCCACAATTTATCCTTGACCTGGATGCAGATCTGGGGCTGTTTCACTACAGCCAGGGCACTATCAAAGTCTGAGTTGTTGTTGGTGGATATTCACCCAAGCTTCTTTGGTCTCAGTCTACCTCTCCTCCTGCCCACCCTATCTCCTGGGCAGTTGGCCTTACTGAGACTGGTCCACAGGGTGGGTCAGAGGACAGGGGTCAGGTATGAGCTTGCAGTGAGCAAACCAGAGGCAGGTCCCTTTGCTTGGTCACTGGTGTGAGGCTGCCTTGAATCCACACCCAAAACTATTCGCAGCTCTTCTTGTGAGAGCTGCCGACAGACGTGACTGCTTTCTGTTTCTGTTGTAGACTTCCACTATTTTCCTTTTTATTCATAACCTCTGATGTTGACCTCCAGCAGCCCCTTGGAATTTGAGGAATGGAGAGGTCGTAACCCCGACAACGGGCTTTCCACACCTTCCATCTCTTGCTGCAGCTGCCTCAGACAGGGCTGGTGCTGGGCACACCCCACCAGCACTCCCCTGTGTGTGAGCCTCCTCGGACCCCGCACCTTCTCCCCTCAGCTTCACGACAAGGTCATGGCATCCAACTGATCAAGGCTTGGGAGGAGGTGGACTGAGGAGGGGAAGGATGGAGAAGGAAGGGAGGAAGAGAGAGCAGGTAAGAGGAAGGAGGGTGGAGGAAGAGGGTAGAAGAAGGGGGAAAGAGGGAGGAGGACAGAGAGGAGGGAAAAATGATGGAGAAAGGAGGAGGAAGGTGAAGAGAAGGAAGGAAGAAGGAGGGGAAGAAGGAGAAGGGAAGAGGGCAAAGGGAGGAGAAAAGGGTGAGTATGTCGAGAGAGAGAGAGATGGAAGGAGGATGGATGGAGGGAAAAGGAAGAGAGATGAAGCGGAGGAGGGATGAGGGAAAAGGGAGGAGACAAGAGGGAAGAGAGAGGAGGTCAGGTCAACTTTGTAAAGGTCCCAGTCCCATGCAGAAAGTATAACCTCAGCAGCAGGAATCTCCTTCAGATCTCCCTGGGCTGGATGAGCACACAGGAAGGGGCCTGCTCTGCGTTGATGGGCTGTAATCTGCCTCAGAGACTGACTCAGTTTCCACCCCAGCGACCCTCATTATGAGCAGATAATTTTGACAGTGCTGAGAGAGAGCAGCACACTCAGAGGAGGTTGGGGTCAGAGGGGAGAAGTGTGCCAGGGGTCTGGTGGAGTGGTGGCAGTGGTTGAGAGCAAGAGGAGACATTGTACAAGACGCTGGTGAGGCTGCACCTGGAGTACTGTGTATAGTTTTGGTCACCCTGTTAAGGGAAGATGTCATGAAGCTGGAGAGAGTGCAAAGAAAATTTACGAGACTGTTGCCGGGATTCGAGGGCCTGAGTTATAGGGAAAGGTTGGACAGGCTAGGACTTTATTCCTTGGAGCATAGGACACTGAGGAGTGATCTTATAGAGGTGTATAAAATCATGAGGGGCATAGATAGGGTGAATGCACACAGTCTTTTTCTCAGGGTAAAGGAACCAAAAACTAGAGAGCATAGGTTTAAGGTGAGAGGGAAAAGGTTTAAAAGGGACCTGAGGGACAAATTCTTCACACGGAGGGTGGTGTGTATTTGGAATGAGCTGCCAGAGAAAATGGTTGAGTCAGGTACAATAACAACACTTAAAAGACATGTGGACAGGTACATGGAGAGGAAAGGCTTTGAGGGATATGGGCCAAATGCAGGCAAATGGGACTAGCTAAGGTGGGCATGGATGAATTGGGCCGAAGGGCCTGTTTCTTTGCTGTATGAATCTATGGGACACATGCTGGCAATAAATAGATAATAACCAATGGATGTACAAAGTGTGGATGATGACTGAGGGTCAGGACCTGCCCCAGCTGTGGAGGAGGTTTGTGCACTCACTCACTGTAACTGTTGGAAGCCTAGACAGCAAAAACAAGAACATGTGTATAATTCCTGCAAAGTGGGCTATTGCATTCAAACCAGCAGGGAATCAGCTCAAGACTGTAGCACCAGGGTTGGAACTTGCTCCTTTGAGAATGAAGAGATGTGGGTTTAAGCCCCATCATGGATACAAAGTGTTTGTTGCTCCAAGTTCAGTACCGTGGGATTGCTGCACTGTCAGAGATAATGTCTTTCAGAAGCAACTTCAGACCAAAGACAAGCCTACCCAGGGCACGAGCTCAAAGAAGACCAAGGATGTTCTCCCTGTGTCCAGGCCAACATTTATCCCTTAATCAACATCAGTAACAGATTAACTGGCCAGAGTTGCAACCCTCTGTATGAGATTCTGCTGTGTACTAACTGTCTGCCATATGTTGTACATTAGAATGAAGACTGTACTTCAATATCAATTATAGTCACAGAGTCAAAGAGCACAGAAATGGGTCCTTCGGCCCAACTGGTCCATGCTGACCAAGGTTCCCATCTAACCTCGTCCTATTTGCCTGCATTTGGCCCTTATCCCTCTAAATCTTTCCTAGCCATGTAGAAGTCCACCACTGTTCCTACCTCATGTATGTAAAACCCTCAGGTCTCACTGAGGCTGCTTCTTCTAGTCCAAAGCTATGACCAGACCTGGTGTAGAGACAGAAAGTGCTGTCCTGTCATGGTGAGAATGTAGTTCCATCAGCGCCTCGTTAACTACAGAAAGCATAGGGGTCTACACCATCTCACATTAGAAGCGAAGCTTACTCCAAACTCAGGGGCTCTGACTGTTGCTAAAACCTACCTTTGATTTAAGATTTGCTGGAGCTTCATGAAATGTATTCTCCCTGTGAGAAAACTGAAAAATAATTAATGCTGGAAGTTTGAAATTGAAATCCAGAACTGCACAAAATGCACCAGAGGTCTGAGTGATCCCTGACAAGACAGATGTGGTCCTTGCAAATACACTCCACATGCTGTCCGCACTCTCTTGTAACTGGTCTCAAATTGGAGCGAAATCTCTTTAACTGTTTTCCACAACGGAACGTTGCAAATTAATTTGAGTCAGGACGCTAAAGCAGAAATTTGCCAGTGCTGAGTGTTATTCTACTGTCCCACTGATATTGTGTTACATCTACAACAAGATAATTTATTAAGTGTTTGCAGAATTATATTTGTTCAAAAACTTTGTGATCCCAGAACTGTTAACTCTGTAACTGGACAGATTTTTCCTTTCATTTAATTAACAGAGTGTTTCTTGGCAAACCCCTGGCGGGATCTATTGAGAACATTGTACAATTATTTTGTTTTCTTTTGCACTCTGAGCAGTCAAGATGTTGACATGGGAGATACACGAGGCAGACAGGGTCAGCAGCAGAAATGACATCTTCCAATTACTCCGTAGATTTATAACGAGGCAGAATTGGCCAAGGTACTTAGAACACACAAAAAAACACAGCTCAATGCTTGAGCTGTGAGTGGATAACATAAACAATATCCTATTCCCTCTTACAGTCACCCCCTCGAGCCTGGCCTATCATTCAGTGAGATCATAACTAATCTGGGACCCAGCTCCACATTCCTACCTTTTCCCTGCATACCTTTCTGTATCTTTGGTTAACCAAAATCTATCCTTGCACTGGGGAGGGTGCCAAGGAGATTTGACACGACTGGAAAGTTGTAGTCATGAGGAAAGGTAGGAGAGGCTGGGGTTGTTTTTGTTTGGAGCAGAGGAGGCTGAGGGGAGGGTTAAGTGAGGGCTAGAAAACATTGAGGGGCGTGTGTCTAGTAAATATTCATATTTCCCCAAACAAGGCAGTCAAAACCCAGGGGCAGGTTTGGAAGGATTAGCAGAGTGATGAGGGTGGCAGAACTCGCTGCCTGAGAGGGTGAAGGAGGCCAAAACCTCCACCACATTTAAACAGTGCTAAAGAATTCTGACCCCCAGGGCCACAGGAAGATGGGATAAAGGTGGGTCATTTTTTAACCAGCATTGACACAATGGGCTGAGTGGCCTCTTTGTGCATTGTAAATATTCTATGAGTCTCTGATCATTCTCAAAATGAGCAATTGGTCCAGCATCAGTGGCAATTTGTGGAAATAAAGTTCCATATTTCAGGCTGTCTGTGTATGTGGCAGTGCTCCCTCACTTTGCTCCTCAAATGCCCTGCTCTAATTCGCTCACCCCCCTTCATCGCCGAAGGCTGAACAGCAGTGTGGACAGAAGGTCTTCTACAACCGGAGGACATCACAAAGTTCTTAAGTTGTTGTGGACTGTATTGTAGGGGAAACTCTCTCTCAGCTGCCTAGAAGGGAACTCAGGGACAGGATTTGCAAAGTTTCAGGCGCATCACATAAGTCTCCTGGGTTGGCTCAGCCGCCCATTGAAAAGACAAAGGAGCCAATCCCATGCATCAGAGACCATGTGTGGATGCCTAATGGGGTAAGTCCTATGCCAGCACCAGTTTTTAATGAATTACTTCAGACACTGGGAGTGTGGAGCTCTAAGATAAGATAGCTTTATTGGTCACATGTACATTGAAACACACAGTGAAATGCATCTTTTGTGTAGAGTGTTCTGGGGGCAGCCGCAAGTGTTGCCACGCTTCTGGCACCAACATAGCATGCCCACAACTTCCTAACCCGTACGTCTTTGGAAGGTGGGAGGAAACCGGAGCACTCAGAGGAAACTCACCCAGTCACGGTGAGAACATACGAACTCCTTACAGACAGCAGCGGGACTTGAACCCAGGTTGCTGGTGCTGTAATAGCGTTACGCTAACCGCTACACTACCGTGCCTGCAAACAGCAGCAGCTTCTGATGCTTTAATGACAGCAAATATACAGATTTCTGGTTGGGATCTGTGCTCTCAGTAAACAAGGGGAAACCTACCCACAAAATGGTGCTCCTGCTACAGTCTTTGAAAACAGTGTCACATAATTTTACTTGTTGATGTCCAACTGCCCTGTTAACAACACAACACAGCACTGTTGTCAGAAGTTTTCAGAAATCCTCTTTATACTAAACATGTACAGAGAATATTGTTAATTTTACAAAGCTGCCTGTAACAACAAAACAAATGTGGACTTCCCTCAACATCCTTCATTTCCAGCAGACGGCGGTTCAGGAACTGGTGGATGAGAGTGGTCTGAGAGCAACTGAGCTCCTCTGGGTAATCCCATGAAGTGCTGAGAGAGGAGTTGGCCAATCCCAACAACCACCCTCGATCAAAGAGCCTCCAACAAACCCAGATGGGGACAGGCGACTCAGGTCTGCCCTGAGCAGTCCACTTCCTGAACTGTACCACCTAAATTACTCAGGTACAGCCTTCCAAGACATGCAGATTCTAATGTTCTGCCTGTGGAGCGATGTGTCATGCAATGATAAGAGAAAATACTGCAAGTAGTCATGAGGTCAGGCAGCATCGTCAGAAAGGTCACTGGCCTGAAATATTAATCCTGTTTCTCCCTCCACAGCTGCTGCCTGACCTGTTGAGTGTTTCCAGCATTTTCTGTTTTTATTTCAGATTTCCAGCAGCTGCAGTTTTTTTTTATTGCTTCTTATTGCTCATCTGACATTGTGGTGAGAAAAAGAGGCAGTAAAGCAAGCAATCTATTTGGAAAATCTCTGTTTTAGATTCAACCATTCAAGGCAGAGTTATTTAAAAACTGCTCTTTAGCACTCTATAATAACGGCAAGAAGCTTGGTGCTCTTCAGGACATGGAAACTCACTTTGTTAGCACCCACCCACCATCCTAAACAGTCACCCCCTCCACCACTCATCCATTATCATCTACAACACATCCCAGGATCCTTTGGTGATATCTTGAAATTGGAATGGCTCCATTATCTGGAAAAGCACCTGGTTTGTGTTGTGAGGAGGTACATCAATCTTCACTCCACGTCTGTAAGGTTTACTCACAGTCTATAATCAGACGCTTATACTGAAGTCCGCCACTTTGTTTAGAATCAAACAAACTAACCCAAGCTACAATTAGCAATAGTGCTGAACAATTAACACAGAATCAAGCTCTCATTAAAAAATGGGCAAGAAATTGTTGAATAAAATTTGGATTTCACTTTCATTTGGCGTGTTATGCATGTGATGCATATAGCACCAACCTTCACCCAGATCCCCCAGGAATGGTGCAACAGGGCAAAAGCCATACAATGGTATGTTGCCAACTGAATGACATGCTGAAACAGGATCCATGAGCTCTATATGCAATGACTTTTCTGTACACGTGGCTGGGAAATGAGCCAATCCTCAAGGAACCTCTGAACTAAAAACAGGAAGTGCTGGAAACACTCAGCAGGTCAGGCAATGTCTGTGGATAGAGAAGCAGAGTGAACATTTCAGGTCTGAGACCCTTGACTAGACCTGGATTCTCAATGGACCTTCTCTCCACAGAGCGCAGCAACAAAAGCTGCTGTGGAGATGAGGAGAAGGTTGTGGGTGGGACACAGGGACCTCCTGTGAGTCTGGTGACTGACCAGAGGAGGACATGACTTGCTCAAGCCCAGTGCTATGTGGTGCAGGATGATCACGGGGACAGGGACTGGGATTACTCAGGGGAATGTCACTGTTGCAGTTTCCATAATACCGACCATTGAACAGTGTGGCTGGGAGACGCTGTGTACAAGACATCTCATTCTCAATCCCCCGTCTATGTGCTCCTGCCTTTTCCAAGTGAAGGTTGCCCCCAAAAGCTCTGATTTCTTCTGGAAGTGGAGGAATTGTGCACGGGGTGACCAGTGATGCTACAAGGTTATGCTGCCACTTCAGGATGGGAGGTTGGCACTTCAATGCTGTGGAGCCAGCTGTTCACAGCAAAGTTTCCGTGATTTGAATGAGGGGACCAAATGTTTGTTAACGATTCTAAACTGGGTGGTAGTGTGGGTTGTGAAGGGGATGTAAAGAGGTTCGGGGGATATGTAGACTCTCTATGAGAATGGGCAAGGATATTGCAGCTGGAAGATAATGTAGAAAAATGAGAGGTCACCCAGTTTGGTCGACTAAAATATTACGAAGAGCAGAGCAACTTTTTAAGTGGTGAGAGATTGAAAGGTAATGGTTTTCAGAGGGATCTGGGTGAAAGTTAGCAAGCAGTCACAATAAGCAACTAGGAACACAGTTGTTATGTTGGACTCATTGTAAGAGGATTTGTATACAAGAGAAGAGACACCTTGCTCGTAACTAAGTAAGGGTGTACTTGTGACAGAGGGAGTGCAGCAAAAGTTCACTGGGTTGATTCCTAAGATTGGGAACTTGTCCTTTGAGCAGAGATTAAGCAGACTGGGCCTGTTCCCTTGAGGTTGGAAGAATGAGGGGTAATCTCATTGAGCCAAATGCATCCTTACAGTTTGTTCTCTCTCCACAGATGTGGCTGCACCTTTCTGTTTCAATTTGCCTCATCTTTTCTTTTTTCTCCAACCACTATTTCTTTAAAGTAATTGTTAACTTGACAGCTTTGGTCTCCACCCCAATCACAGACACTTCCTCTACTCTCTCCATCCCCATCTCTGCCAGTGGGTACGGGGCCCTTCCACTCCAGTTCCGCCTTCACGTTCTCTACCCCATACCTGGCAGGTACTGGTGGCTCCCTCGTAGACTCCTTCACACCCCCACCTCCCCCCACCCAACCCCAGCTGGAGGGACCCGTCTGCCTGCGAGGTTCCATGACGGATAGTGAGAGAGTCACAGCTCCAGTGTCCTCTGCTCACTGGTTGTAGAGTCAAGGTGTGTATGGGACCGATGGGCTGGTGGGGGGTGTCCACAGAGAGGGATGCGTGCAGAGAAGCCGGATTCTTCCACTGTTTCAGATCCTTGGGAAGGGAGAGAGAGGAATGTATGTGGGAAGCTGGGGCCAGGAATTGCCCTGATCCAACTCCAGGTTAGTGATGGGCTTCGGACTGAGCAGGGAGCTTCAGAAACCTGAGGGGCGCATCATCATGGTGACACTGCGGAGGGAGTAACTCGGACCCTTGAAGTAATGCCACTTTATCCCATTCAGCTTGCCCAGCTTCTGTCCCGCCGAGTAATAGATTCCGTTCAGATTGGAAGGTCCACACGCATCAAACCACCAGCCTAGAAAAGCAGAGATGGGGCAAGTGATGATCAGCCACATGAACAAGACACAGCACAGTGCAATCACCAGTTCACAGGATCTGTCACCCTTCCCCTCCCCCTTCCAGCGGGTCCTCGCTCATTGGACAACTCTCCAACTACCACACTCCCTCACAGACACACAGATTGTTCCAGTATTTCCCCAGTTCCACTTTAACCTTTACAGACATTGCATCCCAGATCACAGTGACTGTCTTCTGGACTCTCAGGGGACATAGTTCCACGGGAACTGTCACATAAAACTGAAGCACGTGGGAACTTCTTCTCTCAGAGAGCAATGAATTCCTGGAATACTCTACCCCGGAGGGGTGTGGCAGCTGGATCACTGGGGGTAATTAAAAGGGAATTGGATAAAGTTTTGAATAAAAGATCAGGGAATGTAAGGCTGTGAAGAACTGGCACAGAAGTGGAGATGAGGCTGGGGCAGATCAGCAATGGAATGGCAGGGCAGACTTGAGGGTCTTGCTCCTGGAGCAATACACAGGAAATGCTGGAGGAACTCAGCAGGTCAGGCAGCATCCATGGAGGGAAATAAAAAGTCGATGTTTTAGGCCGAGACCCTTCATCAGGACTAGAAAGGAAGAGGGCAGAAGCCAGAATAAGAAGGCTTCTGCCCTCTTCCTTTCCAGTCCTGATGAAGGGTCTCAGCCCTGAAACGTTGACTGTTTATTTCCCTCCATTGATGTTGCCTGACCTGCTGAGTTCCTCCAGCACTTTTTGTGTATTGCTTCAGATACATTCAGGATCTGCAGAATTTCTTGTGTTTCAGGTCTTGCTCCTATCTACATTGAACATAGAACATTGAACAGTACAGCACAGGAACAGGCCCTTCAGCCCACAAGATTGTACCACACACAATACCAAATTGAACTAATTATCTTCTGCCTGCACGTGATCCAAATCCCTCCATTCCCTGCATATTCATGTGTCTATCTAATAGCCTCTTAAACACCACTATCATATTTGATTTCACCACTACCTGTGGCAGCACATTCCAGGCACCCACCGCTCTCTGTGTAAAAAACTTGCCCTGCACATCTCCCTTAAATTTTCCCCTCTCACCTTAAATGCATGTCCTCTAATATTTGACGTTTCTACCCTGGGGAAAAGATTCTGTCTGCTCTATCTATGCTTCTCATATTTTTATAAAGTTCTATCAGGTCTCCCCTCAGCCTCCGAGGCTCCAGAAAAACAGCCCAAGTTTGTCCAACCTCTCCTTGTAGCTCTTCTTGTGCCCCTTCACTCCAGGTCATCTGGTCAACCCTCCTGCCCCTCCTCAAAACTCTGATGAATTTGAACGCCTCCCTTCCCCTGAACCCTTTCTGCTGTAAGGCAACCAGCATCTGTTTCTCAACAACCACTCTCCACAACCATAGTTCCGATGCCTGTGACATTTTAGAAAACCCCTCTCAGAGTGCTGTCATCCTTGCGAGAGTATGGGCTCTAGAGCCAGGGCCAAATCAGCTACCGTATCACCCATGCTTCTGTCCTCTGCTTATTAAAGGCAACGGACATTTCCCCCTTTTTTGGAACAGTTCTATCAATTCATCCTGCCACTCCTGAAGATTTCTGTAAGCTTCGCTGTGAATCTTGACCCTGTCCAATATCTGTCTCCTCCCTACTTACTGCCTCTTTATCTCAGCAGTCTGTCCCTCCCAGGCCACTGTGCACTATGTCTCTTCCCTCAATCCTACTCCATCCTGGTTCTCCTTCCCTGTCTGAATGTGCAGGAATAGTTTTCCCATATACATAGCATATGCTGTGAGCTGCAGGGACCCTTGGATCTGTACCTCAAGCTGAAGGGTTTACACAAAGCTTCCCACTATCACTGGTTCATATAACTGGACACTCGTGTGTGGCAAACTGGCAGCATTTCACTTGTGGAGCTCATAGAGTCATACAGCATGGAAACAGGCCCTTCAGCCCAACTGCTCCATACTGACCAAGATGCCCCATCCAAGCAAGCCCCTGTGTTTGGCCCAGAACATTCTAAACCTTACCAATCTGTGTCTCTGTCCAACTGTCTTTTAAGAGTTGTTATTCTTATTGCACATTGCTTAAAATCATACCTCCAACAGTAAATGTGCATGAGGTTTGACTAGTGCTGTATAAAATTAATGAACTCAAGAGCCACTTTCCAAGCAGAATTAAGTGAAATGTATCAGACCTCTTACAATGAACTGAACCATTACTTTGAAACATGTGGTCAATGGATTTCTTCCATAGAGAAAGCTCTTACAGAGAGGGTGATCAACAAGAGTCCTGATATCGAAGGACAGAAGGAATGGGCCATTTGGCCCATCTGTTTAGTGGTGGTGTTTCTGCTCCACTCCATCCTCAGTCCATTCCTCTCTCCCCCATTTATATCCAGCTTCCCCTCAAATCCTGCACTGTTACTAACCTCAACCCTTCCTGTGGGAGTGAGTTCCACATTCTTACCTGCTCTCCAGGGAGAGAGTTTTCCCCTGAATTCCCCACTGTATTTGTGCAAACAGACCTCAGTCCTGGTCTTGTGCAGCTGGAGAAGGTTTGGGGTTATTCAGCAGAGTGACCACAGTTGGCCGAGGGACTGTTGGGAGTTTGTGGTGGATTCTTTAACTCAGCCCATGACCTTGAAGATGAGCCTGATGCTCCATGTTGAGAACTGAACAGACCCACTAATCTCCATGGTTCTGTGAACATGCCTCTGTGACAAACCTGCTTAGTTCCTGTCCAATCTCATCTGATAACGCTCCTACTGGGAACAGTGTGGATTTAATGGTGGTGGATGGACAGTGTAACTGCCTGAATTTACCCCAGTGGATCAGCTGTGGACAGAGACTTGGGGCAGCAGGTTTCTAAGGTCATTGAAATGTTAACTTTGTTCTCTCTCTTGTGAATGCTGCTTAAATGCTGCTATGTGCCTGTGATGCTGCTACAATTAAGTTTTTCATTGCACCTGTGCACACATGTACTTGTGCATATGACAATAAACTCGACTTTGACTTTGATATTAACCTTTCCTCAAATGCTGACTGACCCACTGAGCATCCAGTGCACTTTCTGCTTTTATCCAGGTTTCAAACTGTCTCTGCATGCTTGCTCTGTCATTTGTCAAACAAAGTTGGAAGATTTAGTTCAGGGCTGACTCGGTGGGTCTGGGCATCTATTGAGTATGCCTCTGTAAAAGTCCATGTTTGTGTCTATGTACATCTGTGTATGTGCATGTGTGTGTGCAGATGTACATGTGTGTGTCCTGACCACATCTGTATGTACATCCCTTTGCACCAATGAGAGAGAGTACGAAATGAAAGTTTGTGTGTGTGAATGGAGAGAGAGAGAGAGAGAGAGAGAGTGTGTGTGTGTGAGGTGTTTACATGTACGGGTGGTGTGTGTGTGTGTGTGTGTGTGTGTGTGTGTGTGTGTGTGTGTGTGTGTGTGTGTGTGTGTGTGTGTGTGTGTGTGTGTGTGAGACAGAGACAGAGACAGAGAAAGGGGGGGAGAGATGTGTATGTGTGAGATGTATTATCTGTGTATGCATGTGTGAGAGAGAGAAATGTATGTGGGTGTGGGGTGTGTGTACGTGTGTGTATGAGAGAAAGCGAGAGATGCATATGGGTGAGATGTATGTGCGCATGCGCATGTGTGTGTGTGTATACTGTTTGTGTGTGAGCCTGTGTGTGTTTGTGTGTAGCGGATGTACGGGACTGGCAGCTCGAGGGAATCTTGAACATGCAGCTTGCAGCAGCCCAGTTGATGCAGATTACACAGGGACAAGCACTGACTCTGCTTATCAGATGGTTGGGATGCCTCTGTAACCAGTTACAAAGGCCAAACACAACTCTCCCAAGCACCTCTTTGAGGCAAGCCTGAGGATTAAACCTGCACCCCCCATCCCCCAAAACAAAACACCAGTCACTCGCTTACCCCCTGTCAACATCTGGGCACACTTGCAGATGCAGTTGTCATGATCCAAGTCCTTGGTACTGAAACTGGCTCCGTGTAAAACCAAACTGCTCTGTCTCCCCGCAGTACCGCTGAACCCCTTCAGGAAGAGCCTGGGGTGGGGGAGAGGAGGGAACAGAGGCAGAATGAGAGGAGTCAGAATTATTGTCAGTGATCCACTTGAAGTATATAATGTACCAATGCAGACTGAGCCAGTCAAGAGACAGTCAGTGCTCATCGGAAGGACCATTTCCTGAACTCTGTACCACTGCACACTCTCCACTACAAGCTCAGTGCTACCCCAGCCCTGCAGGAGGCTGAGAATGCCATCTGAGGCTGAAAACCAACAAGACCTCTGGAGCAGACAAAAGCACCAAAACATGGTGGAGAAATGCTTCTGACACACATCCAGTGAGTGGGCAGAGGAGAGGGGACCAGGGGATCTCAGAGATGTTGGAATCGCGACTATCTTCAACAAAGGAGGCAAGTCCAAACGTGAAGATTACAAAGGGGTCTCCCTGCTGTCTGCCCCACAGAGATCTGCCTGAGTTGTTCCTGCCCATTGCCTGAGCACCTTCTCCCAGAGTCACAGAGCATATTCTGTCCAGCAGGGGACACCATGGACATGATCTTCCCTGTACAATGAGATCTAAGGAAAAGTAGGGAATAGAACCAACCATTGCCCCATCATCATTTCCATCACACAAACCAGCCTCCCCTCCTTGGACTCTGTCTACATGCCCCTCCAGAAAGCAGCCAATGTAATCAAGGACCCCTCCCACCCCGGTCATTCTCTCTTTTCCCCTGTCCCCTTGGGCAAAAGATACAAAAGCCCAGGAGTTCGAACCACCAGACTCAAGGACAGCTTCTGTCCCATTTTTAACAGACTCTTGAATGGACCTCTCATACACTAAAAGATGAACTCTTGATCTCCCAATCTACCTCGTCCTGTCCCTTGCACCTTATTGTCTACCTGCACTGAACTTTCTCTGTAACTGCAACACTATATTCTGCATGCTGCTTTCTTTTTACTACCTCGATGTAATTATGTCTGGAATGATATGTCTGGATGGCATGCCAAACACAAGTTTTTCACTGTACCTTGGTACATGTGACAATAATAAACCAATACCAATTATAAATCAGTACCATTGCACATGGCGTTTGACCTCACAAAAACCTTCATCAACCACAAGGGTCTTTGGAAATTTCGCTACCATTCTACTGGAGCCACATGATGACATCCACATCATGAGACTAACCATCGGGTCACCACAGACCCAATCCCAGTGCAGGCTGGGGTTAAACCAGATGTTGGGATTGTAGCAAACTCTTGTCAATCTTCTTCACTGCAATACTTGACCTCATAGAGCCACAGAGTCATAGAGCACAGAAACAGGCCTTTCGGCCCAACTCATCCATGCCGAATGTGTTGCCCTGCGAGCTAGCCCCACCTGCCCACTTTTGTCCCATAGGATTATAACCTCTCTAGAGGAGTGGAGTTGACGACATAGTAATGTTTATTTTTCTTTTTAATTGAAGAAATATCAGTCCAGTTTTGTTTTGAAGTTTTTGGTTTTGTTTTGGTTTATTATCAGTATTTTTTTGATTTGGGGGTTCTTCTTTCATATAATTAAATTTCATTTCTTTTCAATCTTTCCTTTTGTATTTGTTCACTTAATAAGAGAACGGGAGGTGTATATTACTTTTTTTTACTCCTTGAGATTATATATTTTAACTGTTATGATTGTTATCCTGATCTCTTTGCACCATATGTATAATTACTAATGTTATATATTATTTTGTACTAATTTGAAAATTAATAAAAAGATTGAAAAAGAAAGGATTATAAACCTCTCCTATACATGTGCTTATCTAGATGGCTTTTAAACGTTGCTAATGTGCCTGCCTCAACCACTATTTCTGGCAGCTCATACCAAATACACATCACCCTGTATGTGAAAGATCTAAAGTGAGTTTCTCACTGGGGTGGAGTTAACCTACAAGACAAAAGGTAAACTGTTTAACCTTCACCATCTCCACTCCAGAACCAAGATCATCCCAACCTCATTCATTGAGTTACAGTGCTCAGATGATGTTATGGTCCACACACACTCAGAGACTTGAGCTCCAAGTCATGAGACTCCTTGGCTGAAGCAAACACGAAAGTGGACCTTGCACTAAACATCTGGAAGACCAAAGTGCTCACTGACCTAGCCCCACCACACAACATGGCCCCCAGCAATCAAGACCTACATAGAGACCATGGAAACCTGGACTACTTCCCATATCCCAGGAGTTGGCTCTCAGCGAAGGCAGGCATCGGTGATGAAATCCCCCACCTCCTTCTGTGTACCAGCACAGCCCATGGCCTTCCAGGGAAAAGAATGCCTGAGGATCAAGACATCAGGCCCAGCAAAAGCTCATGGTCCATCAACCAGCGGTGATCCCTACTCTCCTGTACACATCAGAGACAGTTTCAACCTACAGCAGGGACCTCAAACTATTGGAGAGGTATCTCCAACGCTGACCCCACAGATCCGCCACTGGTAGGTAAGTGCCATCTCCCAGGCCAAAAGCCAGCACTGAGGTTCTCTCTTGTTCAATCAGCTCCAGAGGGCACGACACATGGTCCCAACACCAGGCTCCCAAAACAAGCATACCCCTCCAAACTCCACCAAAACAAAAGATTTCCAGGACAGTGGAAACACAGCAAGGATGTTCTCCAATCCTCCTTGAAGAGTGTAATATCCCCACCAATTTGTGGGAATCTTTGGACCACGATCCCTCAAAATGGAGGAGTATTCCGGATGGTTTTGAGCAGGTGGAGGACAAGTGCAAGTGGCACAACACCCAAACTACCCATCCACCCACCCACCCCGACAGGCAGAGTCTGAAACTCCCACAGTGGCCACATCAGCCACCTGAGAACTCACAGAACCAGAGTAGAAGCAAGATACCCTCAACCCCCCCGGGACTGCCTGAGAAGAGAGAGAGGAAGAGGGAAAGACAAAAGGGAGGGAAGATGGGAGCGAGAGGGAGACAGACGGACATTTCTCCTGCACTGTTCCCAGCTGTGGGGGGGTCCTAAAGAGCTTCACAGTGAAGCTCCTGTTGAGTGCAGTCATTGCCTACAGAGCAAGCGCCCACCAATGGGGAACAGCAGTTGGCACTGTGCCCAGCCCACTGCTCAGCCTCACCAGCTGTGGTGCCCACCAGCCCACACACACCTGTGGGAGCTTCCACCTGTATAACCCCTGCCTGAGGGGTGGCTGTGGTTACCGGAACAGGTTGGTGCTGTGCGCTGGGTGAGTTCGGATCTGACCTTTCAGCATCTCGGAGCCCCATACATCCTCACCCAATGTAGGGGGAGAGGAGGAGGGGGCAGTGTAGAGGGAGTGTGGACACAAGGGGCAGTGTAGACCCATCACAGAGGGTAGTGCACAGTGACGGAGGGACAGAATGAAGGAGGGTCACAGTGATGGAGAGACAGAATGAGGGAGGGTCACAGTGATAGAGAGACAGAATGAGGGAGGGTCACAGTGATGGAGAGACAGAATGAAGGAGGGTCACAGTGATGGAGAGACAGAATGAAGGAGGGTCACAGTGATGGAGAGACAGAATGAGGGAGGGTCACAGTGATGGAGAGACAGAATGAGGGAGGGTCACAGTGATAGAGAGACAGAATGAGGGAGGGTCACAGTGATGGAGAGACAGAATGAAGGAGGGTCACAGTGATGGAGAGACAGAATGAGGGAGGGTCACAGACGGAAAGACAGAATGAAGGAAGGTAGTGATGGAGATAGCAGGCGTGCAGGAATGGGTCACCTCAGAGAGCCACTGGTCTTAGGAGGGAGGAGGGAGGGCGATTCATGGAGGGAGCTGACTACGAGGGAGGGAATGTGACAGAGCTGTTGCCATCCATTGTGTCAGTGATCTCAGGGGAGGACGGGTGAGAGGGACTCGGTCTCTGAGCCGACTGGCTGACAGCTGGGGTCTGGCTGACGCGAGTGGTTCGTTACGGTCCTGACACTGAGCAATGCGAGATTGACTAACGTGCTAAACCTGACACTTGCAGCCTGAGCAGAGCGCTGAGATCACTGTCCACGCTCTGTCACACAGGCAGCTGATAATCGCTCTGCTTGGCTCACAGCCTGCTTCTCCCAAAAATAGTCATACTGACGGGGAACAGTGAGTCTGCCTAAATCATTTGTAGAACCTCATCTGACCGTGAGTCCCTGTGAGTTAAAGTAACTGAGAAAGTGAAGCCAAAATTGACACTGACAGATCGCAGTGGAAGCAGCTTGTGCGGGGGCTGAGACTGCAATCGAAACTTGTTCTACTTAATGTGTTGTGTCAGCTTGACATGCTGAGCAACACACAGACACACACACACACTCACTTGACTTGCCGAGCAAGACACACACACAGACACAAACACATACACACCCCAACACACACACCACACGCACAAAGACACACCCCAAACACACACCACACACACACCCACCGCACACACACCCCCACACACACCCCACACATACCCCCCACGCACACACACCCCACACACACCCCACACACACACGCACAAACACACCCCACACACACACTCCACACACACACCCTACAAACACACCCCACACCTCACACACACCCTCCATGCACACACACACCACACATCCACACACCCCACACACACACACACACCCAACACACACATACACCCCACACACACACCACACACATACACACACACACACACACACACACATGCACACACACCCCACACACATTCACCCCACACACACTCCACACTCACACACCCTACACACATGCTCCATGCACACACACACCCCACATACACACACCCCACATACACACACACCCCACACACACACACACCCCACATACACACACCCCACATACACACACACCCCACACACACACACACCCTGCACGCACACACACACCCTGCACGCACACACACACTTGCACACACCCCACACACACACCTCACCCACACAGGCGCACAACACTGAACACGCACACGCACACACACATATGCACACACCCACCCCACACACCCCACAAACACATGCATACACACCCCACACAGACACACACCACACACATGTGCGCACACACAAAACCCACATGCACACACACCCCACACACATACACCCCACACACGCCTCCCACCCCACATATACACACCCCACACACACCCCAACACACACACACACCCCACACACATACTCCACACACACACACCCCACACACACCCCACACACACCCCCCGCACACACACACTCCACACACACACCGCCCGCACACAGATGTACACACACACACCCCACACGCGCACACACACACACGTCAAAAGGTGAAAAAATTTCACTTTTGATCAGAGACAGTTACCCATGATCCATTGGCTCACCACGGCCCTGCTCCAGAGGTACACAGGATGACTCAAAGTGATACTCAGAGAGTGCTGCACTGTGGGAGGGACAGTACTGAGGGTGTCACACTGTGGGTGGGGCGGTACTGAGTGAGTGTCACACTTTGGGAGGGCAAAACTGAGGGTGTCACACTGTGGGAGGGGCAGGACTGAGGCCAGGAGGAGACGGTGTACCATGCGTACGCGGAGTGCGAGAGGTTGCAGCCCCTCTTTGCGTATCTGCGGGGGCTGCTGCTCAAGTTCTGGCTGCACTTCAGCTCGGCGCTGTTGGTTTATGGGCACTCGGTGCGGCGCGGGGTGGGCTGCGCGGAATATCTCCTGGTGGGTCTTCTGCTGGGCCTGGCCAAGCTGGCCATCCACGGGACGCGGCTGCGGGCAGCCGAGGGTTCCGGCCGGTCTGTCTGCGTGTCCGTCTTCTGTGCTTAGATGCGCGCGCGGATGTCTTTGTAACGGGAGCACGCTGTCTCCGCGGGCACCCTGGCCGAGTTCCACACTTGGTGGGCCCCTCAGGGGATTGCGTGTGTCGTGGACGACACCAATACGATTTTGATCTGAAGTATTGAGTGTTGCGGTAGCGGGCATAGTGATGTATGTGTGTTTTCGTGGGTGTTAGTTTACAGAAATCTCTGAAGTTCTGTAGTTGACTAGATGATCCTTTCTGTATTAGATGTATACATTTGATATTTGTAGTCTTCTGTAGTGCTTTTAGCTAATAAATGTTTTATACAAAAAAAAGGGGCAGTACTGAGCCGAGGGTTCCGGCCGGTCAGCCTGCCTGCCCGTCTTCCGTGCTTACGTGTGCGCGCGGGTGTCTTTGGAGAGGGAGCATGCGGTCTCTGCGGGCACCCTGGTTGATTTCCGCGCTCGGTGGGCCCCTCAGGGGATCGCATGTGTTGTGGACGGTACGAACGCGATTCTTATTTGAAGTGTTGCGTGTTGCGTTAGCGGGTGTAGTGTTGCGTGTGTGTATCGTTAGTATTAGTTTGCTTTATCTAATGTAGTTATGTAGTTGCTTAGTTTCTTCCTTTCTGTATTAGATGTCATGTATTGACACTGGTTGTCATTTTTGTAGAGCTTTTAGCTAATAAATGTTTAAAATAAAAAAAAGGGTGGTACTGAGTGAGCGTCACACTATAGGAGGGGCAGAACTGAGGGTGTCACACTGTGGGAGTGGCAGTACTGAGGGTGTCACACTGGGAGGGACAGTACTGAGGGAGTGTCACACTGTGGGTGGGGCAGTACTGAGCCGAGGGTTCCGGCCGGTCTGCCTGCCTGCCCATCTTCCATGCTTACATGCATGTGCAGGTGTCTTTGGAGATGGAGCATGCGGTCTCCGTGGGCACCCTGGTTGAGTTCCGCGCTCAGTGGGCCCCTCAGGGGATTGCGTGTGTCGTGGACGGTTCCAATGCGATTTTGATCTGAAGTGTTGTGTGTTGCGGTAGCGGGCGTAGTGTTGCGTGTGTTTTGCGGGTATTAGTTTGCTTAGTTGTTTCTTTCTGTATTAGCTGTAATGTATTTGATATTGGTTGTTTTTTGTAGTGCTTTTAGCGAATAAATGTTTTGTAAAAATAAAGGGCAGTACTGAGGGAATGTCACTCTGTGGGAGAGGCAGTACTGAGGGAGGGTCACACTGTGGGAGGGGTAGTACTGAGGGAGGTACAATCATGTTGGAGTGATGCACTCTCAGAGGGAGCACTTCTCTGTAGAAGGTGTAGTACTGTAGAAAGACTGCCCCCTTGGAGGGTCAGTGCCAAGGGACCATTTAATGGGCAAACCAGAGCCCATCAAATGTAAATAATCGAGGAATTAGGCCAAATGTCAGCCCAGCTGGGAATTTCTGGAGAGGATAGTTGCTGCTGCAGACAAGAAAGTGCTATGATATTAAAGCATTCCAGAAGACATTCCTGGGTAAACAAAGATCCGAGGGGGAGAAGCAACATCTACTCTGAAAGGAAAGTGAGCCAAGATTTCAGACGGCTTTGAAGCCCAGTGTGGCTGTCCCAGGTCACTGGGCCAGGGGTGAAGGAGGAACTGGTGAGAAGGGAGGCCAGGGGAGATTGGAGGGTTGTGTGGTCTGTGTGTCAGTCTTCAGGCATGAATGGAATGGCTGAGGAACTTTCTGTAAAGCACGATGATCGCCAGCACTGAAAATAAATATCCATTTGAACAGAGCATACAAACTCGACTGCTGGGATCTCAGGAACGTCCTGGGGAATCTGAGCATCAACTATCAAAGCATGCCAGGCTGAGCCACGCCTGTACGCCCTGGTCCTTCAGAGAAGCCAGCTTGCTTTCAACGATCACCCGGTCCATCTACCTTGCAACTGGTCCATCATCCTTCCCACAGTACATCAGAAGGAGCAACAGGTCATATCAGTGAAAACAATCCTCCAGACCCCCAATCAGCATCTATTGAGTAATGTTAAAGGACAGACAGAGCAGTCAGTTGCTGCAGACTGAGCTGTGAGATTCCATCCCTAAACCCTGCACCTCACCGTGAGGAATGGGGACTGTGGCTAGGGTTGGATTATCACAGGAGATGTACCAACGCATAATGACAGACACCAACACCACAGGACAGGCGGAAAGACCACAGGACAGGCAGTGACAGCACAGGACAGGCGATAAGACCACAGCACAGGTGGTGACACCACAGGACAGGCGATAAGACCACAGGACAGGCACCGACACCACAGGACAGGCGGTAACATCACAGGACAGATGGTGACACCACAGGACAGGTGATAAGACCACAGGACAGGCAGTAACATCAAGGACAGGCGATGACACCACAGGACAGGAGGTGACACCACTGGACAGGCAATAAGACCACAGCACAGGCAGTGACGCCACAGGACAGACAGTGATACCACAGGACAGGTGGTAACACCACAGGACAGGCGATAAGACCACAGGACAGGCAGTGACACCATCAGCTCAACCCAGCACTTGGGGAGGACTGTTTCAGATTACAAACCCATTTGACATTGACGGGGCTCCAGGCACCAGCTCCTGATTCTGTTCCCAGCCAGGACGGGGTGGCACCAGGGCAGCGGGGAGGGAGAGTTCCTTCTCCCAAGGTGGGATGGGAAAGAAATGAGAGTTAAGGGATGGGTTAAGGAGGGATGGAGGGAGAGGATGGGGTGGGGTGGGGTGGGGTGGGGAGGGAAAAGACAGAGTGGAAAGGGAGGGAATGGGTAGGGGATAGGTAGAGGAGAGATGGATGAAATGGGAGGGAAGGGGTGGGGATAGGTCAGTGGACATCTTGGAGACAGGGAGCCAGGCCTGTCAATAGGGCCGGTGAATGGTGTCACCCTGAGTCCCTTCTCAGGACAGTACACCACCCTCACACCTGGGCCCGGGCCAAGCTGAGATCCCTCCTGTATCCCCAACACAGGCTTCTGCCAACCGTCTGCTCTCCAGGGACTTAGTCCAGCCACAGGACCCTGTCCGAGTGATGGGACCACCCATTACAGCTCCCCAAAATGTCCCAAGCACTTCTCCTCCCTGCCTTGGTGAGATGGGAGTAAGAGAGGTGGAGTGGGGAGGAGCGAGGGCAACAAACCTGGCTTGCTCACTGTGGTTGCAGAGAGTCCTAGATAGTTTAGGAGAATGGGCAAGGAAATGGCAGATGAGATTCAATGTTGAGAAATGTGCAGTTGTACACTTTGGAAACAGAAATAAATGGGCAGATTATTATCTAGAAGGAGAGAAAATTCAAAGTACAGAAGTACAAAGGGACTTGGGGGTACTCATGCAGGATACCTTAAAGGTTAACCGCCAGGTCAGATCGGTGGTAAAGAAAGCGAATGCTATGTTGGCATTCATTTCGAGAGGTATAGTGTATAAAAGTAAGGAAGTGTTACTGAGGCTCTACGGGGCACTAGTGAGGCTTCATTTGGAATACTGTGTGCAGTTTTGGGCCCCACATCTTAGGAAGGATGTGCTGATGTTGGAGAGGGTTCAGAGGAGATTTACGAGGATGATTCCCGGAATGAAAGGGCTTACATATGATGAGCGTTTGTCGGCTCTTGGACTGTACTCACTGCAGTACAGAAGAATGAGAGGGGACCTCATAGAAACATTTAAAATATTGAAAGGACTGGACAGAGTGGATGTGGCCAAGCTGTTTCCCTCAGTGTGTGAGTCCAGGACTAGAGGGCACAATCTTAGAATTAGAGGGTACAGGTTTAAAACAGAGATGAGGAGAAATTTCTTTAGCCAGAGGGTGGTGAATTTGTGGAATTCCTTGCCACGTACAGCAGCGGAGGACAGATCATTGGAGGCGTTTAAGGAAGAGATAGATAGATATCTAATTAGTCAGGGTATGAAGGGATATGGAGATAAGGCCGGGAATTGGGGTTAGTATAGTTTTTTTTTGGCCCAACCCTCTCCCCCCAATTTCTCATTTCTTTTTCTTTTTTCCCTTTTCTTTGGAGCAGACTCGATGGGCTGAATGGCCTACTTCTGCTCCCTTGTCTTGTGATCTTGTGGGAGAAACCTGCGGGGTGATCGGTGAAACTGCCTCCTCACTCACGGAGATCTGGGACCGAGCATTAACCTGCAGCCAGTTCGTGCCAGACCACGAACTGTCCCGTAAACTTGCACACTCTTACACCAACGTGTCATGTTTACTGCAAGGTCCGGCCCAGAAACCCGGAACTAATTAAACTCCTCAATCTCAGTCCACTGGGGGAAGGTGCAATTATTAGAGATTTAAAGAACCCCTCAGAATGCGAATCAGGTTTATTATCACTGACATAGGTATATTGTGAAATTTGTCATTTTGTGGCATTAAAATAACTTCTAAAAATCCCTCATTCCATCTCTTGCTCTCTCTTAACC
Organism: Pristis pectinata; assembly: GCF_009764475.1. Classification (NCBI taxonomy): domain Eukaryota; kingdom Metazoa; phylum Chordata; class Chondrichthyes; order Rhinopristiformes; family Pristidae; genus Pristis; species Pristis pectinata. The sequence goes on from NC_067413.1 coordinate 31,088,414, forward strand.
CCCCTCCCTTTCACCTTCCTCCCTCTCTTCCTCCACCTCTCTTTCTCCCTCACGTTCTCAATTTCTCCCCCCTCCCCCTCTTAGTCCAGTCCCATTTTCTGCACATGATTTGATTTAAATGTCCTTCACTTCCTTCACTGTTTCTCTCCCGCCAAATCCCATTGGTTAAGTTGAGCAGCCCATGGGTCCCCCACACCTCAGCGTGATCAGATCCTGTGAGATACTCCAGCTCAAACTGTGAGAACCCTGGCCCTGGCTCTGGCCCTGACCCACTGGAGCAAGCACTGGCCCACTGGAACAAGCACAGGCCCACTGGAGCAAGCACTGGCTCACTGGAGCAAGCACTGGCCCACTGGAGCAAGAAACAATCTGTTGGAGTTTCCTCCAGCAGATTGTTTGTTGCTCCAGATTCCAGCATCTGCATTCTCTGGTGTCTCCACTGGAGCAAGCCTTGCTTTGACCTTTTGTGACAAGTTTCACTGTGTCTTTACTTTGATCTGGCTCTATATTGGACACGTCACATAATAACTTGGCAACTTCATATTTTACCTGATTTGCCGTATTTCATTTATAAGTAATACAGAGATTGCCTGAAACATTCAGCAGGTCAGGCAGTGTCAGTGGAGAGAGGAACAGTTTTTTAGCGCAAAAGACTCCCAGACCTCCTCGTTATTGATCTTGAGCCTCGTAAGGAGATACCTGTACAGGTTCCAAAAATTTGGTCAAGGTTACGGGACTATTTTAGAGGACAAGACGGAGCTGGAGGGGGCCAGGAGCTTGGGGCCCAGAGCTCTATGAGCTCTGATTCCAGAGCTTGGGGCCCAGGCAGCCAAAGGCACGTTGATGGAGCAATGGAATCAGGGACACGGAGAAGACCAAAGTTGGTGGTGTGCAGAAACTTGGGCAGAGGCGTGGGAAGGTTGAGGGTGTGAGGTAGGTGGGTTTCACAGAGGCACGGGGTGGAATTTGGAAACTGAGGCTCAGCTATCCAGGAGCCAGTGTAGACAGGACAGCAGAGGGTCAGGTGGGTTCAGGTAGAGAGTTGTGAGTAGATGGGTACCTCTCAACACAGTTAGACAGATGCTAACAGCTCCACGTGTTCTTGAAACACTGCACACTCAGCTTCCTTCAATGGCAATAACACTGTCCCCAAGACCATCTAAAACAAGAATACTGAAAACACTCAAAAATTTATCCCTGCGTATAAAATTTATAACACATAAATAATCGAGAAATATATTGCTATGTCACATTTGACACACAGTAAGGTGATAATCCCACTCACATCCCATTGCCAACTGGATACTTCGTGGAGTTACTGTTATATTATGGGAACCTCAACAGCCAGTTTGTGCACCGAAAGCTCCCACAAACAGCAGTACAGTAATGACAAGATACTGATGGTGAGTGGGAGGTTCTAGGAATAGTGCCAAGGGCTTTGTTACATCTACTCATGAGAATAAACAGATCTGGCTTTAACATCCTTCTTTTGACAATGCAGCACTCCCTGGTACTGCACGGGAGGGTCAGCCTGCAATATCCTCTCAAGCCCCAGGGTGCAGCTTAAACTCAGAACTGTACCTGGGAGCCCTGCTCACTGCCACAGCTGACATGGAAAGTGGGGAAAATGCACTTGGCCATCTTGGTTACTGTCCGTGAGGGGGGCTGCACTGCTTTAGTGACAAGACCTTTTACACTTACAGAACTGTGGAGGCAGAGTCATTGAATAGTGTTAAAGCTGAGACCGACCAATTGCTGGTCTAGGGTGGGGCAAGATTAGTGGAGATAGGGTGGGACAGTGGGGCTGAGGCCAAGAACGGTCTGGCAGAGTAACTACCACTGAGTTTGGGAGGCTTAGCAAAGACCACTAGTGTGACGTGTACAATGTAATATAAATGCTTGACTCCCATGACTCTCTGGACGTTTCATTGAGAAGTTTCCCGCTGATGAGCAGGTCAAGAAGAAGCAAGAGTTATAGATTGTTCTGTTAATACATCCACTCTAGTTCCAAAATCCTCAATTCCAACTTAATGAAGGAAAGATAAATTACTGATGGCTTTTTTTGGCCAACTCCGTCACTGGAGGCATGGAGCTGGAAGGGAGAGATTATTCCTTGGTATAGTAGAGACCCAAGGAGCTGAATGGCTGACTCCTGCTTCTTGTTCTGATCCTTCAGACCACACACGTACAAGTCCAGGACATGCTTAGCGATAGTTAGTCAATGGTTCTTTAAGGAACTTCTGGGATGGATGAAGCACGATCTGACCTGATATGGAGGCAGCAAACGCAGAGTGCAGTCACAACCTGATGTAGTCTAACAAACTAAAATTGTTCCAGAGAATGAATGTGAGTGCCTCGATAATTCCATATTAAAGTAACATCAATGTGGCAGCCAGGTTCTTAAAACTTTGTTGCAACAATGGAATGAAACCTTTAAGAAGAATTCGAGCCTTTTACAAGTGACTGAGGCTTTTGAAACAGCAAGAGCCATGTGATGGAAAGTGTGAAGTTACATTGTGCAAAGAATTGTGTCTTGTAACATGCTGCAAGACTCAGTGATCACAAAGAGAACTACCAGATGTCTTGCTTCTAATTCTTGTCTGCCATATGTCTGCCCTCTGGATTGATGGATAGAACGTGACTCGATCTAGAGCCAAAGCCAATTATTTTCTACAACTGAAGGTAATAAAACTCACCAGCTCTCCTAATACCTCGGCGTAATCTCTCCCTTCTAGCTCCATGCCTCAAGTGACGGAGTTGGCCAAAAAACGCAATCAGTAATTTATCTTTCTGCATTAAGTTGGAATTGAGGATTTTGAGACTTGGACGGATTTATTAACAGAAAAATCTATAGCACTTGCTCCTTTTTGACCTAGTCATCAGCTAGAAACAGCTCAATGAAATGTCCAGGGAGTCACGGAGTTTAAGCATTTATATTTCATTGTACATGTCTCAACCGTGGTCTTGGCAAAGCCTCCCAAACTCATTAGTAGTTACTTGCATCAGATCTCAGAGTGACAATGTTTTACAGCTGCTATTGCAGTAGATATTACTGCACACACTGGTGCCATCTCTATGTGGCAAGACCAATATAAACAATGAGGTAGCTTTTGTACATTTCCTTTCCAAGATCATCGATAATCCAACACCATGATGGAAGACCGGTGGCAAGAGACAGAAGTTGTCAAATGTGCAGAGATATTTTCCCTGAGTGTCAAGCAGTGGATCAAACTATTACCCTGTCTTGTGCCTATGCCATGTGCTCACAAAGCAAGCTCTCACTCTGTCATACTACAACAACTTGCATTTATAGTGTTCTTAGTGGGAGCACAATTAAACAAATTCTGATTGGATAAGGATGACCGATAAAGTGGGTCAAAGAAGTGGGTTTAAGGAAGAGCCTTAAAGGAAGAGAGAATTGGAGAGGTTTAGAGAGCTTAGGTCACAGCCTGTTAAATGCACAGTGGCCTAAAACAGCGCAATTAAACTTACAAAGTGTGTCAGAGGCCAGAATTGGAAGATTGTGGAGATTTTGGAAGGTTAGGGGGCAGCAGGAAGTTAGGGGTAAAGGGGGTGAAGCTGTAAGGGTATCAGAAATCAAGAGTGTTAGTTTAGTGGGTAATGAAGTGAAAAATATCAATTAACTACCAGCAGGAAGGGATAGGATACCATGATTTACAATGCTTACCTTCCTTCATCAAGAGCAGACTGCCAGTGTCACCAAGTCTCGCTCCTCAAGTTAACGTGATCTGAGTTTTAAAAGCTGCAAGATTGCCGCTGCTTCCTGACATCCAAGGTTACCAGAATGGTCTCTGGATTTGATCTTCTCCAGTGAAGTTGTCTGTGCAGACACCATTCACTGTCAGCCTATGGTAGGAAGTTATCTGTCTGCAGCCCATGATTTCCGTCCATTAAAATGGGGGAGGGGATGAGATTCCACTAAAACCAATCTTGCACTACCAAGAATAGGGGCAAAATATATAAAGGTGAGTTTGACAAAAACTTTAACCCCTGGGTACTGGATAACAATGCCTGGATTTAGTGACCAATGACACTGGCTGTTATACAACTTCAATAAAACTCATTAAGCCACCGACTGTGTTACTCAGAGCTAGTCTTGTGGTTTGCTCACTAATTGCAGATTTATAATCATAGATAAAATGATGTTGTGTCAACAACACTGCAGACCCAGGCAGGAATGGATCAGAGAAAGGATACAGAGAGTTCCACCCACGTTGTCTGGGATGTGAAGAGGTGACTAATCAACCAAGAGATCGGAGGTCAAAAGTGTAGCCAGCAGGTGTCTGTACCAAACACTGCTGATCTCAGCATTGTCAATCAAGCTGACAGATACAGAGAGGTACCAGTGTATCCCTGGTCACATGCACTGAATGTGTGAGATAATTTCTGCACATTGTCTTCTGTTTCTGAGTTTTATTGTTGCCATCTTCAATGGAACCGATGTTCAGACACAGGACACAAGGCACACGTATGTCCTTTCACCATCAGACCAAGAATTAACTCCTGGCCCAGAGATTCCATCATTTACAGAAAACAATTTTTATGAGGGATTATCAGTGATTAGATCTATTCAGTTTTAGGACCCGTGAATTAATTCAATTGCAGATTCAATAGGCAACATTTTGGGATGTACTAAAGGATTACATTGAGGAATGCTATATGGGTATGCTGGGATTTACAGGGTACTAGGACCTCTGGCTTCAAGAGCTCCCCATCACTGGGATCCCAGCACCCTGTGCCTCAGTCTGCTAACGACTCATTGATGAGGTGTTAGGATTTGTCAACCACACCACTGTCTCTGGATCTCCCAATGACTCTTGAGTTCCAAAGATGCCAAGAGTGGGGAATTCAACTAATTTGCCAAGATCCAGCGGAGACTTAGAGATACTCTACCTGTAGTTTTGCTTTTCACTTGCCACTTGAATCTTCTCATAGAGGGAATAAGCCTGGTTGCCCTCCCAGTCTCGCATGTCAATCCTCAGGGAGTATTGCCGTTGGTTTGTCTGAAGGAACAGCATCTCATTGCCAAGCCAGTGTTCACTGGACGGATTCCCAAAACCCTAGAGGACAGCACTAACAAGTAATTAGTGTATACCTGCTGGGACAGGGGTAAAATATACTCTCTACCACAACATGTGTGAACCTTGCAAATGCCTTAACTGATAGCGTGAAGTGTTGAGGGATCACCTCCTCTACCAGCTCAAGAACAGCTTCTATCCTGCTGTTATCAGACTCTTGAATGGACCTCTCATATGTTAAAAGATGAAATTTTGATCCCCCAATCTACCTCACCGTGGCCCTTGCAGTTTATCTCCTGCACTATACTTCCTCTGTAACTGTAACACTATATTCTGCATTCTGTTTTTCCTTTTTGTACTACCTCAATGTACTTATGTATGGAATGATCTGTCTGGATGGCATGCAAACAAAAGCTTTTCACTGTATCTCGGTACATGTGACAATTAGAAGCGGGGTCTGTGCGTGTAACATCTCTAGCCTTGTATCCCAACCATGGCTTCAACAAAGCTGAAGAAGAATGTCGGCACAACATCATGGGCCAAAGGGCCTGTACTGTGCTGTAATGTTCTATGTGCCATAAGTGGTTGGTTCTGATGAGGGATTCCCTCCAGTGTAAAATTACAGCCTTTCTTGTTCAGCTTGAGCATTGTTCACCATTGAACACCTTGTCCCTCTCCATTCAATCAAATCTCCGAATAACCTTCAATACCTCTGTCAAACCTTCGCTAAGGAGAGAAATCCCAGCATGTTATAAAGTAGCACCTTGCACTTATGTTGCAATTGTTGTTTGGTAAAACATGCACCAGGCACTTCACAGAGATGCTCAGACAGAGCTGGACCCCAGACCGGGTCTGCAGACTGGATAAGTGTTCAGCCAGAGAGGGATGCTTAACGGCGAGCTAGGAGAAGACTCAACTCACCACACACCTTTTACAAATTTTGACCACCCTCAACACACCTCACAGTTTGCTACATCTAGTGTGGTCTCTGCTGTAATGTAGGAAACACAGCAGCTAATTGGTGCACAGCAAGATCCCACAAGCAGCAGTGTGATAACAACCCATTTGCCTGCCTCAGTGATGTTGCCTGGAGAACAAATATTGGCCAGGATTCCAGGAAGAAACCTTTGACTTTTCTTTGAAGTCGTCATAGGACTGGAGGGTCAGACAGGGCTCAGTTTAATGACCAGCAAATGGGCAGCACTTCTGACAGAGAAGCACACGTGCAGTTAGCATGGCAGTGTCTCCTGACAACTGGAGAGGGATTTGATCTGATAATGTTCTGAGGTGAGAGTATGGATCACTGGGCAAAGAGATGGCAGGAGGGAAAGGGAAAGTCACAACCGCAGGACAGGTGATGTAGATAAAGTGAACAATGAGAACCAAATCAATATCATAACAGCATTAAACTCGATTGAAGAGGGTGAACTACAGGGGTACGAGAGAATTATAAGGCAGCAAACAGCAGCCAGTTAGAATAACCAGCTCAGAACAAGGACGTTGTTGTCTGCTAACCAGACTAACTGTAAAAATAGCCCTCTGGTTAATTATACTTCAGAGTATTTATTTCTTTTTCTTCTTGCAGTGTTCAACCAGACCAGAGTGAGTTTGCTGTAAATTATAACTTGGATGGTTTCTGGTTTCTGACAAGCTGTACACAGTGAGTGCAGGCAAGGAGGCTCAGAACACATGAAGCAGCCACCAGTCAAGGCACTGGGCGGAGAGGGGGAGGATATCTAACCCTGAATCCCCCCTACCACAGCCCAGGAGGAACCACGCACTGAGTCAGACTGCAGCCAAAGCACCTTGAGCAACTTACACACTGTAGTGCAGCATGTATTGTTGATGCCTCACAGCTCCAGTGACCCGGGTTCAATCCCAGCCCCTGGTGCTGTCTGTGTAGAGTCTGCACATTCTCCCTGTGACTGGATGGGTTTCCCCCGGGTGCTCCGATTTCCTCCCACATCCCACAGACATCCGGGTTGGTTAATTAGGGTTGGGGAGGAGTGGCTGAGGTGAGAGCCAAAAGGCAGTTGATTGGCATATGGGAGAAAATGCATTGCAGGGCTGCAGGCAAGTAAGGGGAATGGGATTGATGGGAGATGGCTTGGGTCCAATGGGCCAAATGGCCTCTAGTATTGTTGTAATAAGAAAACTGTATCATGGACACTGTAATGTTGCCCTTGGTGCAGTCAAGGGAGATACTGTTGGGGAGGTAGTAGAGCACCTCTTCAAATGTTCAAGTGATGTCATTGGCATCACATGACATCAGCAAGCTGTATGACATCATCAGGGCCCACCTGAAGCCATTGCAGGGATAATCTGTTGTCACTTGCCTGATAATCCCCCAACCTGCTGGGAGGACCATCCAGGGCTATAGGATGCCCATTTGTCATTGTCCCCTCATGGACGATATCCTTCTCCCCCACCCTCCCCCTCGCCATCTCCCTTCTCACCCCTTCCCCCCCCCCCACCCCCAATCTCCTGCCAATCCTGAGGTCCCTCCCCTCACTAAAGTGAGAGCCTAGCCAATCGCGGTAATGGCAGGGAGCATTGCTTCACACGAAGAGTGGTGGAGACCCTGGACTCCCCAACCAACAACACTGCCAGAGCCAGCAGTAAGTGCAGCATTTCACTCTGAACTGGCAGAATCTGCCACTGTTAAGGGTTAAGGAACCACAATAAGTCAAGTGAAGATGCAGGTCAAATATGATCTACCAAAACCTACTGGATACTGAAAGGCCTGCATAGAATGGACATGGAGAGGATGTTTCCATTGGTAGGAGAGTCTAGGATCCAAGGGCACAGCCTCAGAATAAAGGGTCGACCCTTTAGGACTGAGATAAGGAGGAATTTCTTCAGCCAAAAGATGGTGAATCTGTGGAATTCATTTCCACAGAGGGTTGTAGAGGCTGTGTCATTGGGTGTATTTAAAGCAGAGATTGATAGGTTCTTGATTGGTAAGGAGGTTAAGAGTTACAAGGAGGAGGCAGAAGAATTTGGTTGAAAAAAATAATCAGCCATGATTGAATGGCAGAGCAGACTCAATGGTCTGAATGGCCTAACTCTGCTCCTATATCTTATGGTTTTATGATCTAATTAATGGATCGAGGGGCTGAATGGTTCCTGTGGTCCCTATCATTTTCCTTGTTCCAATGGCACCGTGTTACAGAAACAACCCAGAGGACAATATACGGGTATGGGAGGAATGAAAGAAACAGGTTGTTCCAGTTATGAAGAAAACTGGAAAAACCCTGAAATATTATAGCATAGGCCCAGGCCCTTTAGCCCATTGTGCAAGCCCTGACTCTCTGCAAGAATATCCAATGAATCCTATTCCCTTGTTCCCTGTTAAGAATTAGCGATGCCCCAGAGATCCATTCTTAATATCTTTAAAAAAACAGTGAGGTAATGAGAGGCTGATTTTCTGTACAAAGAGCCCAGACTGTTTCTGCTCAGGGTCAACTCCCCAACCAGAGAAATGAAAAATCTGTTAAACTAAAGCAACAAATATATCATTTTCCAAAGTTACATATCAATTCCCATTCTGTGTCTTTAATGAATAAACCTGCTAAGATTTTACATGACTAACACTGACCCAAAGAGTGCAAGCAATTTGAAGACACATTAAGGCAAGTCTCCATGGTACAGCCATTAAACAGGCAAGGCTATCAAGTGACACAGACTGGCGCTATTGTTGCTCAACTTCCGTTCAGGAAGCCTTTGGGACTGATCTTCTGCCCAGTCTTGTTCCATCCACTCTGAGACTCTGTGCCTCCCTATTCCAGACAGCCAGAGACATTTACATAGTATGTGACACACCTCCACTCAAGAGACAATCTATGCAACAAGAAGCTTGTTGGTCAAACATCAGTGCACCAAATGAGGGTCAGTGGTGTTTTGTATCTTCGCACTCTTCCCTCGGAACTTAAGAAGGTAAGAAATAGCAGGAGTAGGCCATTCGGCCCCTCAAACCTGCTCCGCCAATCATGGCTGATCCTGTTCCTTGTCCACTTGATCCCTATATCTCTCATTCACTTCCTAGACAAAAATCTATTGATTCCAGCCTCGAATATACACAATGCCTGACGATCCAGTGTCCTCTAGAACAGGGAATTCCAACAATTCCCAACTTTTCCAAGATAAATTGGTAAATAATTGGTAAATTATTTTATCATTGTAACATGCACTGAGGCACAGTCAAAAACTTTATTTTGCATGCCATCCATACAGATCATTTCATCACATCAGTAGGTAGCATAAGGGAAAAACAATAACAGAATGCAGAATAAAGTGTTGCAGTTAGAGAGAAAGTGCAGTGCTGGCAGACAATAAGGTGCAAAGAGGTCAAGGGTCCATCTTATTGTATTAGGGGACTGTTCCATATCTCAGCCCACAATAGGAGACCCATTGTCCTCAAACCCTTGCCCTGGTCTAGACTCTCCAGAGGGAACCCTCTCTCGGCACCCAGCTTGTCTGTCCCTCCCAGAATCTTATATGTGTCAGAGGATGGATTCACAGGCTGGCAGCTGAAAGGGTGCCAGTCTAATCCATTAGTGGTGGGGAAAAGGGGTTTATGGTACAGTGGCAGATTTGGAGTCACACACACCCTCTAGGAGTAGTTAGACATCAACCCTGAATTCCCAGCTGCTGCTCTAGTCTCTGGTTGTAGGGAGTCGGTTCTTACCCTGTGGCTTCTGCCTTGACACGGAGACAAGGGAAACTCCCTAAACTAGGGCCAAACAAGGGCTGACTTCAAGGTGTGATGTCAGAGTACTGACATCATTTACTCATCAACAGACATACAAGAGCAAAAGGGAACAAGGTCGTATAGTGATTCTATTTATAGTCTAAGAAAAAATAACCTGTTTTGCATCTGGGGTTAAATATTCCAAATACTTTGTAGGATTACAACAAAGCTTGAGACTCTGGTGCAATGTTCTGTAGCATAATTAAATCTCATTTCCCCAACCAAGTGTGCAGACAAGTGCAATTGGATATTAAGTGTCTGGAAATTTGGAGGGGTTCTGATTGAACTGGGATCCTGCTGGATCCTGTTGAAACACTCCACATAAAGAGTGATGGACACATTTCAATGCAATTCTTTGCTGGTCTCTTAACCAATTGTTCACTGAGCTGAGGTGCTGCCTCTTGGTAACCCTAGCCTTCTGGTGAACTAGCACTCAAGTCCAAAATTCCCAGTGCCTCATATACACGTAGGTGGGGTGGGGAATGGCTGGAAGTGCCCTGGAATTCTCTTTCCCAGAAGGATTTGGCTGTAGGGTTCAGTTGAGGGTTGGAGGGTTTACACAATCTTAATGGCAGTGCCAGCCCTTGCCAGAGTGGTGTTGGGAGGGTCCTCTTCACACAGAGGGCAGAGGAGATCTGGAATTCTACCAGCAACAATGCCACTGTATTCAGTCAGCAGCTTCAATGCATTAAGACATTCCAGGGCTTCCCAGGGAACCAGCGAACAGTCTGAGCCACGTGGGTGACCATCTGTCAGCCGGAAGATACAAAAACCCAAGAATGTGTGACACCAGGCTCAAGAAATGCTTCTAACCTGCTGTTATTGACTCTTGAGCAGACCTCTTGTACAATAAAAATGAACACTTGATCTCTCAATCTACCTCATTGTGGCCCTTGCACTTAATGTGTTATGTGCACTGTGTTTTCTCCGTAACTGTAACAATATATTTTGCATTCTGTTTTCCTTTTTACTACCTCGATGTACTTAAGTACGGAATGATCTGTCTGGATGGCACGCAAACAAAAGCTTTTCACTGTATCTTGGTACATGTGACAATAATAAACCAATTAGCAATTACCAACAAGCTTGTATAAGAGGTGGATTTTAAGGACCATCTTAAAGTTAGGTGGGAAGGGAATTCCAGAGCTCAGAACCCAGGCAGCTGAAGGCACGACCACCAATTATGGTATCAATGGATGTGGAGTCAAGGTGGGGAAATAGATTCAGATACAGGTCAGCCCTGGACTGACTGCAGGGAGGAAAGACTTGAGGGCTAAGTGTCCTTTTCTCCCTAATGAATGATTAAACATTGACTCTTTTCCAGAATAAAATTGTTGGAAATAATGTTTCTGTTGTTACAGGGGACTAACTTCTAATCCTTGCACTGATGTCACTTCTTCCCAAAGCTACATTAAGTACATTGACTGAAACTTCCCACTCACCATTTTATATTCTTTCCAGGTCCTGTGAAAGTCAACGCTGCCGTCCCTTCTGTGTTGGATGACTGTCCAGCCGCCTCCTGCAGTCTCCATGTTACAGTACACCTGAGGAGGAACCAACGGCTTGGTTTAGGGTGAGAGCTGGCAAATGTTTCACTCCATGTGTTGTGATAACCACCAGGAAATCAGTGTATTCACCAGCTGCAGCACAAGACATTGATGAAGGCAGAGTGGTAGACTTTAGTAAGGCATTTGACAAGGTCCCGATGGTAGGCTGGTCCAGAAAGTTAAGGTTCATGGGATCCAAGGCGAGCTGGCTAATTGGTTCCAAAACTGGTTTGGGTAATAGGAGGCTGATAGTGGTGGTGGGAGGATGTTTTTCTGATTGGAAGTCTCTGACTAGTGCTGTACCACAGGGGTTGGTGCTGGGACCTTTTGCTATTTGTGATATATATTAATGACTTGAATGTGACTGTAGGAGGTATGACTAGTAAGTTTGTGGATAACAAGAAAGTTGGTGGTGTTGTGGATAGTGAGGAAGGTTGTTTAAGGCTACAGCAGGACACAGATCAGATGGAAAGTTGGGCGGAACGTTGGCAAATAGAATTTAATGGTGACAAGTGCGAGGTGATGCATTTTTGGAAGTCATATAGAGGTAGGACATAGACAGTAAATGGTAGGGCACTAGTGAATGTTGATGAACTGAGAGACCGAGGGTCCAAATCCATAGTTCCCTGAGTGGCAACACAGATCGATCAGGTGGTGAAGAAGGTATATGGCATACTTGCATTCATGGGTCAGGGCATAGAATATAAAAGTAGGGTGTAACATTGCAACTTTACAAAACGCTGGTTAGCCAGCACTTGGAGCATTGTGTGCAGTTCTGGTCACCACACTATAAGAAGTATGTGATTGCGCTGCAGACAGAACAGAAGGGGTTCACCAGGATGTTGCCTGCACTGGAAGACTTTAGTTATGGGGAGGGATTGGATAGATTGTGTTTGTTTTCTCTGGAGTGAAGGAGCCTGAGGGGTGACCTCATATAAAATTATAAGAGGCATAGATAGGGTAGTAGAATCTTTTTCCCATGGTAGGGATATCAAACACAAGAGGGCATTGGTTTGTAAGAGGAAGGAGGGGATCTGATGGGTGTCTTTTTTTTACACAGTGAGTTGTTGATATCTGGAACTCACTGCCAGAGAAGGTGGTGGAATTAGATACAATTACTACATATTAAGAGAAATTCAGGCAGGCACTTAAATAAGCAAGGCATACAAGGTCCTAATATGGGCAAATGGGATTCGTGTAGATGGGTAAAAAGGTCGGCATGGACATGATGGGCCAAAGGGCCTGTTTCTGTGCTGTCCAACTCAATGATTCTGTGATGTGTCCACACAGGCTGGAAGGTTATTGAGGTGAGCAGCAGAATAAAAAACTGAGATAAACACATAAGGGAGAAGAGAAAGGAAGTGTTGTCAATTAGGTGTGATAAAATAGCCTGGGAAATGGCTCCCACACCATCTCCAATCCCCAGTTCCATCTCCATCCCACATCTCCATCCCTAATTCCATCTGCCACCCCTTGCTCATTTTTAATCTCTAATCTTCATCTCCAACCTGTATCCATCTCCAATTTCTATTCCCTCTTTGAAGAATGTGTTGAAGTCTCCCAACTTCATGGCCATCTTTCCGGGAACTCCCAGAGTGAATCCCTTCTGTCAGGTTTCCGTCTCTGCCACAATACAGATAGAGTACTGCACTCACAACAACAGCACATGATACCCTGGTGCCAGTTTCCACAGGTAGGTTGACAATGCCCAGCTCTTGCCCCCTCTCTCTCCAACTGCCCAGACCTCTGGTCTTACTTGTCTCCCAATTAAACATCAACTTTGTGTCTGGTCTCCGTCCTAGTCCCCCGACCATTAACTCCATCCCTCGCTTTAAGAATTATTGGAAACCATACCTGACTATAATTTTTGGGTCATATTTTACCCCAAGATGAGCTTTGGACCAACTCTAGGATCACCTGTTTCTACCGCATTACCCAGCCCGACTCTGTCCTATACCAGCTCCTCGGCTGCTGAATCCTACATTCTGCAGTCCTAATTCTGCATTGCTAATTCTGCAGTCCTTGTTATTCGCTCCCTAAACCTGATCTCATCCAAAGATCCTCCCTCTCCAAATTGGCACCAAGCTTTGGTTAAGCACTACACAATTTTAAACCTCACCCCTGTTTCCAAGTTTCCTAAGGTCATATCCCTGTCATTCTTTGGGATGTACCACCCTCCGAGACCTTCCCCAGTCCCTCGGTCACCAGGGTCTTCCATTGGCAGCCATACCTTCAACTGGCTGGCCCTAAACTCTGAAGTCCCCTCCTGAACCCTCTCTGCCTCTCCTCACTGTTGTTTGTGTCACCTGTCCTAATACTAGCAACGATAAGGCTCCTGGGGTGTTCAGCTATTTTTGGGGTTGGCAGGATACCTGAAGATCATAAAGCCAGTCAGAAACCTGTGATGTTTTCAGGATGCAGATTGGATGTAAATCTAGCTATAGACCAAGATTAATGATCCACCCTCCCATGTGTCTTTATAATTCATAAAATGTTGGGAATAAATTGTCACTTTAGTGAAATGCTTTCTGGTGAAGAGTGGAAGAGATTAAACCAGGGAGGGGACTGAGGTCATATCACTCCCCAAAGTGCTGCAGTGGGGCCTCAGCACTGACTGGCCCATTGAAGTTAGCTTCAGGCTGCAGCCAAGAATCCAACACTCAGGGCTGACAGGTCCTAACGAGGGCAGCCAGTCACTCAGCTTGCCAGCATCGTGGCACCGGATGTTGGTGCTGGGGATCTGAAAACTTTCCACTTCATCAGCCTCCTTGCCAGCCCTCCAGACTGGGCCCAGACTGCCTCCTGATAGAAGGGTCGAGTGCAAGGGTGGGTTATCTCAGAGCTAAGAGTGAGCCACCACAGTGAAGAAGTAGATGAAGCAATGCTTTGTGAGGCTCAAGAGACCTCTAGGGATGTTCTGCTTTCCCCAGTCCACCTGTCTCCAGCTTCCCCCAGCCCTTCCCCATCATTTCTCTGACTGCCGAGGAAGATTCCCCCAAACACTGACTCAACACAACTTCCATTTAATGTGGTAAGATGCCTGTTTCACAGGAGCTCTACCAAGGAACACCCACCAGGAGATATCAGGCTAGGCAACCCAAAACTCTGACACTCCCGAGGCTTTGGGGAGCTTCCTAAGGGAGGAGAGAGAGAGATCGGGAGGAGGGCTTTGGGAGGGAATTCTGAAAACAGAGCAGTTGAATTCGGGGATGATCAGGAAGCAACTGGAGGATGTCAGAGATGTGGGGAGATGGTAGGGTTGGAGGTAACAGAGGGAGGGAGGGGTAAGACCACAGAGGGATATGGACACAACTCAGCTCTGTGCACTTCACCATTTCAGACAGATTACAAAGAGGTTTAGGTTCAAGAAGACAAGAAGTTATGAATGAAACAACCCAGATTTCGGGTTGAGGTGGCAGGAGGTAGTTGTTTGCCTAACACATGCCATAGTAAGCAGCCAGAATGGCCACACAGTCCCCTCAATGCCACCGGGACAACCTCCTGGGAAATAATACTGCTGTGCAGCCGGTCCTGGGTTGGTGGAAGTTTAATAACCATTGATAAATTTCCTCTATTTGATAGAATACTTTCGGGAGCCATAGCTGATCGGGTGTGAAAACCCCGTGCTCCAGAGGATCAAATTACCTCATATAGCACCAATGTGAAACTTGGCACAGCTCATAGATTGAATTAAAGCCTCGTTATTCTCTCCCAAACACCCATTACTTGCTCATTTGTATCTTGTGATCTGAATTAAATAAATACAGTGCTAATGACAGGAAAATGTGGTGTTGAAATTAATAACAGTGATTGAGACAGGGGAGCCAATGCTGGATGGCAATCCATAAGAAAATCTAGACAAGGGATTGTCTGTATTTTACAAATTCACATGATTTCCGTCTGATATTAACAATTACCTTCACCCCCTGAGTAATGCTTGGGGTTGGTACAGGATAGAGACTGAGATTTCAGTTTCGGTTACAAGGAGAGACCAGAGATGCTGGGACTGTTTTCCCTGGAGGAGAAGGAGGCTGAGGGGGGACCTGATAGAGGTGTTCAAAATTATGAGAAGGATAAATGAGAGGAGATAGTAAAAACCTTATTCTGGTGGTGGGGGTGTCAGAGACAAGAGGGTGTAGGTTTAAAATGGAAGATGAGAGGTTTAGGGGGGATCTGAGGGGGATTTTTTTCACTCACTCAGAGGGTGGTTGAAGTGTGGAATGGGCTGCCTTAAGGGTGGTAGAAGTAGCACTTCCACAACATCTGAGAAGCATCCAGACAAGAACATGGATTTCCAGGGCATGGGAGGCTACAGACCTAATGGGATTACTGTAGCTAGGTACAATGACTAGCACAGATGTGATGGGCTGAATAGCCTGTCTCTGAGCTGTATGACTCAATGACTTTCTGACCACAGAGGGACTGAGGTCCATCTGACAGGATAGAGTTAAATGAAATCCTATCGTTGGTCGGATCATTGGGATCACTGTCATTTCAGAGAAGATATCTTTATAAATTTACAAAATGAGTTGATGAGATTATTTATCACATTTAAAAATTCACTGTAATCTTTGTGCTGGCCCAGTGTCTCAAGGATTTGTTCCAAGTTTCAGGAATTGACAAATAACTGGGATAATTGGTTCATAAATGAAGGAGAGTGAACAAATGAACTAATCTCAGTCTGATTTATTCCTGGCACACAGAGCGCCTGTGGTTTCCCAGGCCAGCTTGCAAACCCCTGTACATCTGTGTGTGTGTGTGTGTGTGTGTGTGTGTGTGTGTGTGTGTGTGTGTGTGTGTGTGTGTGTGTGTGTGTGTGTGTGTGTGTGTGTTTCTGTGTGTGTGTGTGTGAGAGAAAGTGTTTTAGGGAGTGTCTGTGAGAGAGTGTGTGTTGGGTGTGTGTCTTTGTCTCTGCTTGTGTGCATTTGCATGTGTGTGTGTGTGTGTGTGTGTGTGTGTGTGTGTGTGTGTGTGTGTGCCTGTATATATGTGTGCTTGTATGTGTGTGTGTGTGTGTGTGAGAGAGAGAGAGAGAGAGAGACTGAAAAAGAAGTAGAGATTGTGTGTGACAGAGAGTGTGTATGTGTGAGAGAGTGGGTATATGTGGGGGAACGCAGGTCAGTGTAAATTGGTTATGAGTCTGTACTGTGACAGCTGACGACACAAGGTGCTGGGGATCAGCACTGCACAGAACACGAGGAGGAAAGAGACATTGCATTTTCGTAATTTGGGGGAAAGAAAGAAACTGTGTGCTTTCAGAAAAAAAACAAACCCGTGAACAGTTGACATCAGACACTGGAAACACTGGGAAAATCCGCTCCTTGTTTTGGCCACCATCAACCCTGCCACGTGTCCCAAATGAAGCCACTCAACCACTGAGAGACCCCATCACACAGCCTCGCCCCATTTCTCAGGAAATAACTATTGGCTGAAGGCTCCACAATGGGATCCTCCTTGACACGTGACAACACAACAACATAAACCACACTTTTACTTCGTCATTACTGGAGCAAAATGTCCCAGGAAGCTTCAGAGGCACCTCAGCAGACACAAAGTGGAGAGATAGTGGGATAGGTGCCTAAGAGCTGGGTCAGAGCAGGAGGTGGTTATTGGGTGTGTGACATAGGGGAAGGGGTGTGGAGATGCAGAGGAAGGTTACTGAAGGCATGGGTGGAAATGGAGGAGAGGATGGGACAGGGCCATGGAGGCAACAGAGTGGGGAACCTGAAGATGAAGGTGTATTTCAACCAGGAGCTGGAGGAGGTGATGGAGTGTGGAGTGACGGTGAAAGGGGTGGAGGCCGCAGAGCTTTCATCCACCTCAGGGTAGAACATTGGTGACCAAGCAGAACTCCACAGGACAGTCAGCTCTAGAGGTGGCAGAATCGCCAGGGAGGTCTTACTGGAGGAGCAAGGCTGTGGAACCAAGGGTCTGATGTCTCTGGAGCCAACTGCTTGAGGCAGAAACAGCTGGCGCCTGCACTTTCAGCACCCAGCAGGGACCTTACTCAGCATTCCCAGAGTAACTCTCAGGGGCCTGTAGGATGAAAGGTCCAGCCCCATGGGCACAGCTGGTGCACACACTCACCCCTCACCCTCCCCTCCCTTACTCACCCCCAGTCTACACCATCGGGACCCTGAAAGGTCCCACTGCCCACCATGCACTGTCAAGTGCTGAGCCCACAATGAGCTGTACCCCTGACCCCTGGCCCTCAGACAGCCCCTTACATCACACGGACCAAGGCCCAAAATCCCAGAGCGAGTACTCGCGCCTTGCCTTCCTGGGCTCCGACATCTCAGCAAGACGAATGCTGTAGACACCACTCGTGTTGTGACCAGCCTGATAGGCCTCAGCACAGTCCCGGAATAACTTCTCTTCTGTGATTGGTCTCCCTGTAATTGGAGAGAGGAAAGGGAGAGGTGACCAGAGGGCTGGTGTGTTCTGTGACTCAGACCTGGTGAAAGCGGCCTCATCCAGACTAGATTCCAGTACTCATACAAATCATTCCGGGCTTTGGGAATTATGAGTGTTGTACTGTGGGACGGGCAGCACTGAGGGAATGTCACACTGTGGGAGGGGTAATACTAAGAGAGCCCCACACTCTGGGAGAGCCAGTACTGAGGCAGAGTGCACTGTGGGAAGGGTGGTACTGAGGGAGTGATGGAGTGTGTGCTGTTCTATGGGCGCAGCAGTGTTGAGGGAGTGCTGCGCAGTTGGAGGTGCTGACTGAGGAAGTCCCAACAGAGCCTTCTGCACTCTTTTGGAAAGGAGCAATGAAGGTGTGCACAGGTGCCTTGGACAGTATTTACCTCTCAACTAATGTCAGCAAAACCTCTCATTATGATTTGTGGGATCTTACAGTGTGCAAATTATCTGCTGTGTTCCACACATTACAACAGGGAACACATTTGTAAGGCCCTTTGCTGCCCTTTGAGCCATCTTGTAGCTGCAATGGGTATATTAGAAAAGCAAGTCCTTCCTTTTCTACTTGGCAAATGATTACTATTTTGCTTAATTATTTTGTAGCAACCTGACAGGTACAGGATTATTACCTTGATCGTATCATTCAATGTCTGATTAAAGGTCTTCGGGAGGAGAGAGGAATCGGTGCTATGTGTAGCAACACACTAAGCGTTAGAGGAACTCAGTGAGTCGGGCAGTATCTGTGGAGGGAAATGGACAGTTGACAGTTTGGGTTGGGACCCTTCATCTGGACTGAAAGATAGAGGGGAGATAGGCAGTATAAAGAGGTGAGGGGGAAGGGGTAGGGCAAAAGTTGGCAGGTCATAGGTGGATCCAGGTGAAGGGGGCGATAGGCAGGTGAGGGAGGGGGGAGAATGGGAATGATGTCGGAAGCTGGGAGGTGGTAGGTGGAAGCAACAAAGGGCTGAGAAGATGGAATCTGATAGGAGAGGAAGGCAGAGCATGGAATAAAGTGAGTGAGTTGGGGAGGGGAACCAGTGGGAGGGGTGTGTAGGTGATGGGCAGATGGAGAGGGTGGGGGAGGGGAAAGAGATAGGGCGATGGGGTCCAGTGGGATCAGGATAGAGAAAAAAGAAAAGGGACAGAGAGAGAGAGCAGTTACTGGAAGCTGGAGAATTCACTGTTCATGTTCAGAGTACCCAGGTGGAATATGGAGTGCTGTTCCCCTAATTTGCATTTAGCCTCAATCTGGCAGTGGAGGAGGCCGAGGACAGATATGTCAGTGGGGAATGGAAAGGAGAATTAAAAAATGTCTCCATTTTGCTGCTGTGTATGGCCCTGGCTCACAGGCTGACTAACCAGGGGAGTAGTGCTGCCTTCTTCTGTGAACACCCCCCTTTTGATGTCACTACCTGTGGTTACTACATACACATTGGATTGAATCGCTTGGCGTTTTTGAATGGGTGAGTGTTGTTACTTGAGTTGAGTTGCTCAATCACAAGTCCAAACAATATCTTGCCATGGGACTGGGATAATGTTGATAGAATTAATATGCTACCTCACCCCGGCAGTGGAGTGATACATCCTCTCCACGACTTCAGCAAATCAACTGACCCTCGGTCCATTGTGTGGGATTTGTCCATTGATGATTCTTTAGACATTATTTGGCATTGAATAATGAAGCAGTGTTGCACAGGGAGCTACTACTTGCTGTGTGGGATTTGGTGGAGGGTCTCTCACAGGTATAGAATCTGAAAGACTACAAATGGATTTATTTCACTTTGAAATAACATAATATTGGAGAATATTAGCTGTGTATGGAAGAGAGTGGAACCATTCTCAACTTCTTAGCTGCAAGAATGTAAGAATATCCTGTTCTAAAGTTTATTTAAAAAAATATTTGCTCTGTTCTCTCCATGAAGCATAATAGAAAGAGAAATAATTTACTTATGCCTATTTAAACTAGGAAGATAAATGATGAAGAGTCAGCGGGGTCCTTTCTGCTCCTTAGATGTCCCTAATCTGAGCAGATTCATCAGCACCAGGGGTTTGGTGAGGTACCTCACAAGCACTGCTGCTATTGGCACTTTCCAGATAAGGCAGAAGTCAGCCTTCAGCATGCCTCAAAGCAGAGTTATTAGAAACATTGACACATAAAAGCCATGCTTATTATATAACATGAATAGGGATTTCTCCTCCCCTGTGCTCTGTGTCAATCACTATGCCCCTGTTTATTCACAGATCTCAACATCTGGAAATGATAATGGCACACGGATTGACTGATTGCAGGGATGACCACTCTGGGAAACCTCAGCAACTGTGACAGTGAGAGAGATCTGTGCATCATTGCTGTCTGCTAAATTCAATGGCAGCAGGTGAGACTTTCAAAAGAGAATAGTTTCTGGCCAAGGGAAGGCCAAGTCTGAAAGTCCCTGAGCTTGGTTGTGGCAGCTCAGTGGTGCAGCAGGTAATGCTGCTGCCTCACAGCTCCAGTGACCCAGCTTCAATCCTGATCTCCGGTGCTGTCTGTGTGGAGTTTGTATGATCTCCCTATGACCGTGTGGGTTTCCCCCAGGTGCTCCGGTTTCCTCCCACATCCCAAAGACGTGCCAGTTGGTAGGTTAACAGACTACTGTGAATTACCCATTAGTGTGAGTGGGTGGTGGGAGAATTGGGAGGGGGGAGTTAACGGGCATCTGAGAGAGAATGTTACAGGGAAATATGTGAGGAATGGGACTGACAGGAGTGCTCTGACAGCCGGTGCAGACTTGATGGGCTGAATGGCCTCCTATATCGTAAGGAAATATGAATATACAGGTTTATTTTTGGTAAATGAATTAAGTTTGTACAGTAGCTATACAACTAGTGTACAGCAAACATACCATAGTCACTCAATGGGTCTCCCTTGATCTATGGTGTGCCAGTGATCAGTAACCTAGTTTCTTTCATCACCCAAAGTGGAAGCAGAAGTGATTCAGTTTTCTCTCCCAGCAGACTTGTGCCAGATCTTCCTGTTTGGCCATTTACAACCCCCAAAGTTGCACTGTGGGATTGGGCATTAATGGGGCAACTGGTACCCCCGTCAACTCCAGGTCCCTCCACCACCTCCTACCAGCTCTTCGTGTGTATAGGAGGGTGCGAGTTGAATCTCTCACCTGTGAATTGTCTTGTTCCTTGTGTCTGTGCTGCCAAGGAACATGCACAGTGCTTGGGGAGAGGGAACGGGCTTCAAGGATACACCCTCCCTCAGTGATCACGAATCACATTAAGGATGTGCAGAAATTGCAGCTGTATAAACTTTGGTTAGGTCACACTTGAATACTGTGTGCAGTTTCGATCACCACATTACAGGAAGGATATGAAGGCTTTGGAGATGGTGTAGAAGAGGTTCACCAGGAATTTGCCTGGATTGGAGAGTATTAGCTATAAGGAGAGGTTGGACAAACTCAGATTGTTTTCTCTGGAGCATAAGAGGCTGAGGGGAGACCTGATAGAAGTTTACAAAATTATGAGAGGCATAGATAGGGTAGGTCAGAGTTGTTTTCCCAGGAATGGAAATGTCAAATACTAGAGGGCATGTGTTTAAGATGAGAGCGGGGAAGTTTAAAGGAGATTTGCAAGGCACGTTTTTGTTTACACAGAGAGTGGTAGGTGCCAGGAAAGTACTGCCAGATGAGGTGGTAGAATCAGATATGACATCAACATTTAAGAGGCACTTGGACAGGCACATGAACAGGCAGGGAATGGAGGGATATAAACCATTTGCAGGCAAATAGAATTTGTTCGATTGGCATCATGGTTGGCACAGACATGGTGGGCCGAAGGGCCTGTTCCTGTGCTGTACTGTTCTATGTTCTATATGTTCGATGACATAATCTGACTCCATTTAATGTGGCCTCCTCGAATTCCTGTGCTTGTCCCTGTCTGTGTCTTCATCCTTCCCCTGAATGTCTGCCTGTGTCACACCCTCCCCTTCACTGTTGTACTTGTATTTCTCTAACTGGATAAAAGAGACTGCAGATGCTGGAATCTGGAACCAAACACTTGAACAAAATGATGCAGGGTCTTGACCCGAAACATCAACCATCCGTTTGCCTCCACAGATGCTGGTTTAGCCCCTGGGTTCTTCCAGCTTTTCCATTTCTCTTTCTGGCTCCAGTTCTGATCCTTAACATGTCAGTTCCCCTCCTGCGATTCCCTTCCCCCCTCCCTTCCCTGCCACTCGCTGTGTGTGTACATCCTACTGTGGGACTTCACTGGATTGACTGCATTAATCCCCCTGACATTTGACCAGCATGGATACAATGTCATGTCTTCTGTTATTTTAAAGAACACAAGAGTTTAAATATACACAGGAACAGTGGGGTTGACTTTGGAGCTTTTTAACCAAGGGCATTGCTATGGCAAGTGTTGGAGGAATGCAGCTTTTTCTAATCATACTTCATCAGACTAGTGGGATCTCACCCACTACAACTCTTCCATGTTTTAGTCAACACCAATGCACAGAACATCCTGTTGTTATTATAGTGCTGGCAACTCAACACTGATGTTGAGTGATGTTATTTAATGTGAATTTGTTTTTTTAAAATAATGGTTCCTCTGACTTCAATTGCTCCACAGGGCTACGGTTCTCAATGACCAGCCTGTCAGTCAAACCACACACCATGTGCAGATGGAGAATGGTTAGTTCTAGCTGCTGTTTTAAAAGCAGGTACAATCCTATTATTAATCTATTAGGTTGCAGTTTTAGGCAGCAAAAGTAGGCTTGGTATGCAACGGCTATTTATAGACAGAATAATCCCGCATTTCATTTGGAACTTTTGTGACCTCAGGATGTCCCAGAACCAATGAACTCATGTTTGAAACAGATTCACTGCTACAGTATAAGAAACAGGATGGTTAATTTGAGCACAGCAGGATCCAATTTCAGTTCACCGATGAAGGGCCACTCTAGAACAAAGGCAACGACAATTCCCTTCACTTCATGGAGACTGGTGGGTTAAGGAAGTGTTCAAAGGTTCCATGAGAACCCTGCTCCCACCTTACTGCCCTGTGAAGTTAGAGGGCACAACAGGGATAACTTACATTTGTCTAGCACCGGTAAGGTAGCAAAACATCTCCAGGTTTGACAGAAGTGTCTCCAATGCTACCACAGTGAGTGCACTCCAAGAATATTCCACTGGATGGGAAGATCTTGGGGATGTTGTGAAGTTGTGAAAGGTGCTAGAGAAATGCACTTATCGTTCAGAAAAATAGTCTGATATTTGAATGGAAAAGCAGTGAAAAATGTAGGAGAAAGTGATTTGAGGATTGAGATAAAATTTTGTGAGGGACAGGATGATGGACACATTTTTAAATGTCAACACACACAAAATGCTGGAGGAACTCAGCAGGTCAGGCAGCATCTATGGAGGGAAATAAACAGTCGACATTTTGGGTCGAGACCCTTCATCAGGACTGGAAAGGAAGAGGGCAGAAGTCAGAATCCCCTTCCCCCAAGCTTCTTATTCTGGCTTCTGCCCTCTTCCTTTCCAGTCCTGATGAAGAGTCTTGATCAGAAATGTTGACTGTTTATTTCCCTCCATAGATGCTGCCTGACCTGCTGAGTTCTTCCAGCATTTTGTGTGTGTTGCTCCAGGTTCCAGCATCCGCAGAATCTCTTGTGTCTACATCTTTAAATGTATTCATTTGCCAAGATCTGGGCACCATTGCTAAGGCCAGCATTTATTGCCCATCCCTAACTGGCCGTGGTGGTGAACCACTTCTTAAACCTCTGCAGTCCTTCCAGTGAAGGTACTCCCACAGGGTGGTTTGGGGAGAGAGCTGCTGGATTTAGATCCAGTGATGATGAAGAACCAGTGATTATTACCAATGGTGTGTGGTTTGGAGGGGAACCTGCAGATTATGGTGTTCCAGTGCACCTGATTCCTTTATCCTTCTTGGTGATAAAGGTCATGGGTTTGGGAGATACTGTTGGAGTAGCCTGGGCGAGTAACTGCAGTACATTTTGTAGACAGCACACAGCAGCCACTGTGCATCAGTGATGGAGGGAGTGAGTGTTTAGGATGGAGGGGGTGGATGAGGTGCCGATTGAGCAGGCTGCTTTGTCCTGGAGGGGGTTGAGTTCTTGAAATTTGGAGTTGCACTCACCCAGGCAAGTGGATAGTGTTCCTTCGCACTCCTGAGCTGCCTCGTAGTTAGCAAAAAGTCCTTGGGTTGTCAGGAGGTGAGTCACTCGCCGCAGGAATCCCAGCCTCTGACCTCCTCTTGTAGCCTTGGTATTTATGTGGTTGGTCCAGTTAAATTTCAGGTCAATGGAGGATTTTAGGATATTAATGATGAGGGACTTGGCAATAGAAATGCCATTGAATGCCATTGGTAGATGGCTCGACTCTCACTTGTTGAAATTGCAAATGGAATCGAACATTGCACATCATGATGGGAGGAGACAGGGAGAATGCACTCAGTCGCTTTCCCCAGAGTTGGGGAATCAAGAACTAGAGGGTGTAGGTTTAGAGTGAGAGGGGAAAGTTTTAATGGGAATCCAAGGGGCAGCTTTCATCCAGAGGGTGGTGCATATGGAATGAGCTGCCAGGGGAAGTGATTGAGATAGGTACAATAACAACTTTTAAAAGCCAGTTTGACAGGTACATGGATAGGAAAAGTTTAGAGGAATGTGGGCCAACCACAGGCAAATGGCGCTAGCTTGGATAGGCATCTTGGTCGACATGGATCCATCAGAAACATCCCCACTTCTAACCTTAAAATGGGAGGAAGATTAATGATGAAGTAGCTGAAGATTATTGAACCCAGGACAAGGCCCTGAAGAACTCCTGCAGTGATGTCCCGGGCTGGGGTGTTTGACCTCCAACAACCACAACCATCTTCCTTTGTGTGAGGTCTGACTCTAGCCACTGGAGTGTTTTCTCCTTTGAAGCCCATTGACTTCAGTTTCACTAGGACTTCTGGATCCCTTACTCAATGCTGCCTCGACGTCAAGGACAGTCACCTTCTGCAATCCTTGGTCCATGTCTGGAGCTGAGCGGTCCTGGCACAACCTAATCTGGGCTTCGATGGGTGAGCAGGTGCCCCTTGATAACACTGTTGACGACACCTTCCATCGCTCTCGATGGTTGAGAACAGACTGACTGAGTACTAATTAGCCAGATGGGATTTTTCCTGTTCTTGGTGAGAAGAGCGTACCTGGACAGTGAGAGTGTGGAACAAGTGAAGACGGTCAGTGAGTGGAGCTCCAAGGACTGGGGCTCCAGGTCATGGGGGCCCCAGAGAGTGGCAGCCAGCACAAGGGGTACTCAATCCTACAGTCCAGAAGTGACTCATTCCTCATTTACCTCAATCTAGGAAAAAGACAAGCAGGGAGGGAAAGGAGAAATAGAAGCAGAAGTTGGTCATGCAGAGCAGGATAATGTTTTTGATGCAACACTGGTTCAGGCCTGAAACTGATGCACCAGGCAAGCAGAGGGACTGCCCTCGGGAGCGCATTGGAACAGCCATCCTGACAACAGACTGCAGGGTTGTGATGGCATGACACTGGCAGCTGGGGAGAATGAGTGCCCCTGGCCACAGAAGTGGGTACATGGTAAGATTATCCTGCGGTCGACAGAAGATGAAACTTAAACCCCAGGATGCTGGTGTCAGGGAAAACACTGAGAAAAATCATCGGCATTTAAAATATCATCTTTAACTATTTTCTTTGAGTACTTCAGATTCTTGGTTATATAAATTGGGGTGCAGGGGGAAGGAGTAATAAGACTGTTATTCCATTTCCTCATTACCCATCCAATGGGTAACGAGGAAATGGAAAATAAGGAAACATTTTGCTTTCTGATTGGCCATAGGAAGGCAAGGCTCTGCAAGTATGGTTGGACAACCACAGGTCGGAGTGCAGGGGTGTGGAGCCATTGGAAGCAGGGGTCATGTGATGAACCAGAGTTGGCAGCGCTGCATGGAACCCAAAGTTACTAATGTGTTCCCAGGACTGTGATCTGAAAGCCTGAGGCAGCAGGTGAGTGGTGAGGCTGGAGAGTTACACTGACACACCCACTGCTTAGAAGTCCTTGTTCAGAATTATAGGTCAGATGCAAAGACTGCAGTGTGGGTGGTCAGAGTGCTAGGGAGAACAGGAGATTCACTGCAGAGCTCGTGGGTTAAGGTGATGCCAACCTGCTGAATAGGAGAACCGCACTTCTCCTGCTCCTTTCACAAGCTCAGGACGTCCCAACACACTTTACAGCCAGTCAAGTACTTTTCAAACATAGTCACTGTTGTAATGGATGAAACACAGCAGCCGATCTACGCACAGCAAGATCCCACAAGCAGCAATGCGACGGTGACTCTTTCTTGCTGAGTGACAAACATCGCCTGTAACACGGGAGAGAACTCTCCTGCTCTTTACATAGTTCCGACTCACCTGAGAGGCAGCAGTGATCCAGAATTGGACTAGTTCAACAATGGTCATCACCCTCGTTCTGCTGACTCTCACTGGCTAAGCCTCAGTTTTAAATTTCCCATCCTTGCTTTTGAATTCCTCCCTCCCTCTCTCTGCTTCTACCAGCCCCCTGCTATGTCCAAGATCTCTGCTTTAATCCTCACCTCTTCATCCTTGATCCAAGCACTCCCCCACTCGCAGCAATGAAATCAGCTGCTGGAATTCCTTCATCAAACTCCCTGCTTCTTGAAGACATTCCTTAAAACAATCTCTTTAACCTGTTAGATCCCAGTGTGGTTCCATGTCAAATGTTGGCTATCAGTCCTGTGAATTTCGCTATGTTAAAAGGTGCTATATAAATACAAGCTGTTGTGTTTATAGGGGTTCATCCCCACCAGATAGGGCAAGAGAATCCCCCAGTGGACTGCAATCCCCTCTGGAGAAGCACTATCGCTGTTGACAATTAGCATTGACACACTGGTCTGCCTGAATCTTGTTGGCCTTCCCATGTAGCAAGTCATCTCTAAGTCAAATGCTGCAGACTCTCGCATTCCAGAGGGCAGGCGTACATGCTGAGGAATGCACTGAAGCTTGGTGCAGCCAACGGAGTGGCTGTGGGGAAGGACAACAGTCTAGACTCCTGCTGCCACTGGACACTGAGGGGCTGGGACCTGTGTAACAGACCCGCAAACACTTCATGGGTGTATTGTTTAAAGGGAAAACGTGAGTGGCAAAGATGCTTTGTAAAGACCCTTGAATGGACCTCTTATACAATAAAGATAAACTCTTGACCTCACAATCTACCTCATCGTGGCCCTTGCACCTTATTTGACTACCTGCACTGCACTTTCTTTGTAACTGTAACACTATATTCTGCATTCTGTTATTTTTCCCTTTGTACTACCTCGATGTACTTATGTATGCAATGATCTGTCTGGATGGCACGCAAGCAAAAGCTTTTCACTGTATCTCAGTACATGTGACAATAGTAAACCAATTACTAATTAATGGTACATATTGGTTTGATGGCATAATGAAAGGAAGATGCACACTGATGATATTGTATTTTCTGTAAATATTTTTCATGAGCAAAGTATATTTTTGAACAAAAGGAAAGTCTGCTCACCTGATCCCCGTGAGACCAGTTGGAGGAGGTTGTGCACGGTCTCGGTGAGCTGCTTCTGTTGCTTCTGCAGGCTGGTGTTGTTGATGGTGGCCCAGCCCAGCTGCGTCTCCAGCTCGTTAATCAGGCGGCTTTGCCGGACCACCAGGTCCTGGAGGCTCCCCCTCTCTTGCTTCAGGCTCTCCATCTCTTCCTTGTGCTGGCCTTCCATTGCCAGGAGTTTCTGCTCCAGGAAGCTGACGGTGGGTGAGGGTGGGTTGAGGGCAGGGAAGGAAGCACAGCAAATGCCTGTCACCGAGTCATCATAGGGAGAAGGCATAGCAAAGAGGCAGACCATCGCAAGATTAAAAAGAACCATCTCCATTTCAGCCGACTTGCCCTCAGCCAATGAAATGTCTTCTATAATGTAGAGCAACACACACACAAAATGCTGGAGGAACTCAGCGGGTCAGGCAGCATCTGTGGAGGGAAATGAACAGTTTCAGAAGGCTCTTGGCCCGAGACGTTGACTGTTCATTTCCCTCCATAGATGCTACCTGACCTGCTGAGTTCCTCCAGCATTTTGTGTGTGTTGCTCCAGATTTCCAGCATCAGCAGTCTCTCTTGTGTCTCCTTCTATAATGTGTTCACTCTTGTAATACAGGCAGCGCAACAGCCAATTTGTACACAGAGAGCTACCGTAAACAGCAATGTGAGAATGGCCCTATAACTGTCTTGGGTGATTTGATCAAGCAGTAAACATTATCCAGCAATGAGGGAGCACGACAGCTTGTAATGAAGAGCAGGACTATCCCAATGATGGAAGGATTAGAGCAACTTCACAAACAAAATTAACCCACAAAATGAACTTAATGGTAATACAGACCACGTTGTAAAGATTCTTTTTTAACCTGTTCCAGCCTATTCTGTGAAATAACAGTTCATCAGGAACACCGCCACCTGCAGCTTCCTGTCCAAGTATATATCGCTAGTCCTTCAGCTGGGTCTAAATCCTGGAACTCTCTCCCCAACATCACCCTGGAAGCACCTTCACCAGAAGGACTGCAGCGGTTCAAGAAGGCGGCTCAGCCCCATCTTCTCAAGGGCAATTAGTGTTGAGCAATAAATGCTGGCCTTGCCAGTGATGTCCAGAACTAAAAAAACGAATGTACAAAAGAAAAACTGTCAGCTCGTGAAGGAAAATATACCATTGAAGGGGTTTTATTTTTGCTTCAATAAAGAGAAGTGTTTACTTTATCTGTAAACAGACAGGCATGCTGCATCCTGGCATACATTCCACTGCACGTCAACACAATATATCTGCAAACCACTCCCTGGTCCATCTCCTTAAGAAAAAATAACAAAATACCATCAGATCTTTTTTCTCCAATAGATGACCTGGCTATTATTACTTGTTGTTTATGGGATCTTGCTTGAAACAAAATTGGCCACATCATCTCCTATAATACAGCAGCGGCTGTGATTTAGAAAGCGTTTCATTAGATGGAGAGTGATTTTGTCGTCCCGAGATGCAATAGAATTTGAAGTTCTTCCTTAAATGTAAGGAAATGATTTAAGTGTTCAGTTCTCAATGTCCTTTTGTTCCAGGTGAACCACAGCTGAAATTAAGGCTAAGCTTCAATGGATATCACAGCAGCAACATGTTGATTTCAGTTCAATGTTTAGAAATGACTTTAGTGAGCGAAACTCTCAACTGTCAAAATAATGTGCAAACTTGCTTAAATTACCCTGGACAGGAACCAATTGTAATTGGGAAATATCATGTTTCCCACTTTAAGAAAACCAACAGTAATTGGAGAAAATGGGGAACTTTTTATCAGTGTGATTCTTATCCAATGAAGTCCAGCACATGACAAAGTTCAGCTCTGCCTCCCTATCCATTCACGTAGCAGATTTAGGAGCTATAGACTGACAAGCACATCCCAGATCAGGTAGTATGTCCTGGCCGGCAACTTCTAGAGTTCTTGTGACATCTGAGCAGATCTGAGGAAATCTCCCAGCCCAAGTAGTTAAAACAGGTGGGAGTGTAAGGCACTTGCAGAGTGAGCAGAAACATATTTGCATTGCTGCCAGATATTTACAGTGTTGCTTGTTGCACAGGGCTTATTGGCTCAGATCACCGACTGATTAATGGCGTCAAGCAGTGTGAGAACTTTGGAAATATAAGATTCCAACCAAAGTTTTCCCTACAAGCCCTTCAGTCCAGATTTAAATTTCACTCAAATGATGGAACTTGCTGGGGTGGGTGGAAATTTGCAGGGCAAGGCCTTTCGGTCCAACTGGTCCATACTATACTTCTATCCCTCCATTCCACCTCATCAGTAGACACTGCCATTCCTTCCTGGCATTTATGTTTATCCAGCTTCACCCTAAATATCCCAATGGATATTTAACAGCCCCGTGGGCCAGTCTGCAAGTGCGAAATATACTTTTGAAGCAAATCTCCATGGAATAGAACTATCCTACTGTACTGATCAGGTTCAGGCAGGGTGTAGGGAAACTGTTCCCTTCAGCAAACTGCAAGGACCAGGAGACATGGATTTAATGTTTTGGGCAAGCTCACAAGGGGTGTGAACAAAAGCTTTGTTATTCAGAGTGTGGTGATGATCTGGAACTCCCTGCCTAGGGTGGGGAAGAGAGTCAATGGGGGCCTTCAACTGGGAATCAGAGAGGGACCTGGAGAGGATAATTTGTAGGACAGTGAGCAATGAATTGAGGGAAAGGGACTGATGAGATTTCTTCACTCAGGGACAGCATAGATTCAAGGAGCAAGGTGGACTCCCATACCATAACCTATGACCTGTTTGGGAAATCTGGCCACGGAATTGGTTAGAATACATCAGCGTGACTTTTCGATGCAACCCTATCTCACTCACCCCCACTCCTCCTCCTATTGGTTCAAAACCCACATCTCCAGCCTTCCTGGGCATCAAGAATCCAGGTAAACACAACTTGGTTCAACCAATCACATTCACTTATTCTTCCTCATAAACCATTGGGGAATGGCCAGTCAGTGATTAGAACACATGAGTTAAGATTGTTACCTAAAGATACAGCAGGGAGGAGGTGCACTTTTAGCGTAGCGAGCTGCTGTGATCTGGAAAGGGCGGTGGGAGCAGGTCTAGCGGGGTGTTACATAAATACTCAAAGTAGACATTAGCAGGGCTGGGGAAGGAGTAGGGGTGTGGGACTAATTGGAGAGCTCAGTCAAAGGGCTGACACAAGCATGACAGGCCAAATGGCCTCCCTTGTACTATGTGATTCCACAACACTGTAACTGCATTAAAAGTATAATCACTAATCAACAGTAACTAACCCGTTTCCCACAGGAGTCCCAGTGGCTGATGCTGGTGGGAATGATGTTGCTCCCAGTCTCCAGCTGGGAATTGCCCTCCAGACATCCCAAACATCAGTGCTCTTTAACACTCCCCACAGCCTTACACCTCTCTATTCCTTCCAGTACCCTCTACAGTTATCTAATACACTATCTACGTTGACACTTACACCTCTCATCCGGCTCACTGTATGGTACTCCCTCATCTTCACGTCAGGAGGTTGTGGGTTTGTTCCACTGCGCAAAGTCTGGGCTGGCACTCCTGTTCAGTACTGAGGGAGTGCTGCACACTCGGAAGTGCCATCTTTCAGATGAGACATTAAATGGAAGCTCTGCCTAGCGTCTCGGGTGAACTCAGAAGATCCTGTGGTACTTTTCCAGAAAGAGGAGGGAGTTCATGGTGTCATGGGCAACATCTCTTAACCGCTGACCTCCAAACAGGCAGTTATCCATTGCTGTTAGTGGGACTTTCCCCAAGGTCAAACTGGCTGCCAAATTTCCCTACGTTACAGCAGTGACCAGGTTTGAAAGGCAGTTGGCACTTTAGGATGTGCTGAGACTGAAAGGTCAAAGTCTGCCTTTCTTCTCCACTGCCTCTTCTGCTGCCTGGTTCTGAGCTTCTGGTAACTTTACTGCCTCCACTGCTGATCGAGAATTAAACTCGTGCTTGCCTACTTCACGGCAAGGACAGCTCTGGCAACAGTTAGTTCACTAGCCTGAACACACAGGATCCACACACACAGGAAAAGGCCCGTAATCAAAGCTCCAACAGGTACACCACAGCTGACAGTGAAATAACTTCTGGCCCATTTTCCATAGCTGCTGACTGGCTATTGCCCATCCTAGAATCATGGAAAATTTACAGCCCAGAAGAAGGCCATTCAGCCCATCATGTCAGGACTGATTCTAAAGAGTTTCCCAGCCTAAGCCCATCTCCCCACACTGGGGTCATAAGTCTGCGGGTCACTGTTCCAAGTACACAGTCAAGTACTGTTAAATTCGTCCTGCCTCTCCCACCGTTTTAGGCAGTGAGTTCCCACCCCTAGGGTGACAAACGTTTTCACCGCCTCTCCTGTGACCCCTTTACTCTAAACCCAATTCCCCTGGCTTTTGACTAAAGGGAAACAGAATCTTCCCATTTACTTTATCCAGTCCCCTCATCATTTCACACACCACATTTAATCCTCCCTCAGCCTCCCCCGCTCTAAAGAAAACAAATCATGCCTTTCCTCAGAGCTACACTTTTCAGTTCTGGCAACATCCCCCTCTGCCCTCTCCCCAGGGTAGTCAGATAAAACACAGAACACAGAAAATAGAACACAGAACAGTACAGCACAGGAACAGACCCTTGGGTCCACGATGTCTGTGCCGAACACAATGCCAAATTAAACTAAACCTCTTCTGCCTGCACGTGATCCATATCCCTCCATTCCCAGCATATTCATGTCTTGTATAATTTAAGTTTTTCTTCTGAATGTTGTGCCTCTAATGTTATCTGCCTGTGATGCTGCTGCAAGTAAGTTTTTCATTACACCTGTGCATACATGTACTGTACTTGTGCATATGACAATAAACTCGACTTTACTATCCAGAAGCCTCTTAAACGTCACTATCATATCTGTTTCCATCACTATCCCTGGCAGCCCATTCGAGGCTCCCACAACTCTATGTAAAAAAAAACTTGCCTGGCACATCTTCTTAAAACATTCCCCCTCTCGCCTTAAATGCACTTCTACCCTAGAAAAAAGATTCTGCCTGCCTACCCTATCTTTGCCTCTCATAATTTTATTTACCCTCCTGAAACATGCTGATCTGAGCTGTGCTCAAGCTGTGACCTAATGTGTAATACACAGTTCCAGTATAACTCGCTGCCATAACACTCCATGCCTCACAAAGGAGAGCACCCTCTTTACCCACCTTATTGCCCAGTCCTGTCGCCTTTAAGGACTGTGGATGTACCCTTGGACCTGAAACCTTCAATGCTGTTTCACTCTCCCCAGCGTTCTCTGTTTTCATTCCAGTGATAATTTTATGCCTTGCTTTCAGGAGTCTGCCCTTTTCTGGGCGCCTCATGGTTAGTGGTTCAGGTTGGGGCTCAGTGGGAAGTTTACCTGTTCTTATCGCGCAGCCGGTAGATGTTGTTGGTCTGGAGGAGCAGCTCCTTCTCCAGCTTGTTTGTGAATAAAGAATTTTCCAACAGTTGGATTTCCAGTCGCGAGGTTTGATTCAAAACCTAAGCATAGTAAATCATCATTCTCTCAAAACAAATCAGCATTCTTCCATAAACATTGCATACCGGGACATTAATTAATGGAAACAGATTAAAGTAATTCTTAAACAAAAGCAAATATAGAGTACACAGCACAATCCCAGTTACCCCCCTCATTGACCTGGAATGCCATGTTTGTTTTACCCATCAAAGTGGCAAGTTCAATCACCCCTAAAAAAGATCACTCCTGGTCTCCCTCGCACCCTAGCACAGAGATTTTCTTCTCTATGCTCTGTCCCTTTATTCTGCAACTTAAAACTTGCTTTGTCTCTCACTTTTCCCAGTTCTCTCAAAAGATCCTTGACCTGTTTTTCTCTCTCCACGGATGCTGCCTGACCTGCTGAGTATTTCCAGCATTTCAGTTTTGTTTAGGTTTCCAGCATCTGGAATATTTTGCGTACGGTTCAATTTCCAATCTGTGTTGTGGAAAGAAAGGGAATGGGGGAAGCCATTCAGCTCCTTGAGCCTGCTCCACCATTCAGTGTCTCACAGCTCCAAAGAACCAGGTTCAATCCTGACCTCTGGTGCTGTCTGTGTGGAGTTTGCACTTTTTCCCTGTGACCACGTGGGTTTCCTCCGGATGCTCTGGTTTCCTCCCACATCCCACAGACATGCAGGTTGGTAGGTTATCTGGCTAATGTAAGTTGCCCCCAGTGTGTAGATAAGGGGTAGAATCTGGGGGTAGTTGAGGGGAATGTGGGGAGAATAAAATGGGATTAATGGAAATGGCTGATTGATGGTTGGCGTGGACCCAATGGGCCAAAGGGCCTGTTTCCGTGACGTACAGTTCTATGATCACTGTGCGTTCATTCCTCTTAAAAACACTCTGGGTGTCCAAACCTGGTCGCCCACTCTGGGCTTTGACTCAGTGAATCCTGGAAAAGGAATCTCTGCCCAGGAGAGACTCGAGCTCAGGGCCCAGAGCAAAAGTGACCTCCCAGGCTCGCATTCCAGGCTCGTCCCGAGGAATGATTCACAGGGGATGCTCCCAGCTGATTAGCCACTCACTCAGGAACCCCGAACATTGCAGAATTCTGCAAAACCTTGAAACTCTATATTGATGTTCTGAAATATTCACTCTATGAATGTGTGAGAGTGTGTGTGTGAGAGAGTGAGAGAGTGAGTACGATTGTGAGAGTGTGATTGCAATTGTTAGTTGGTTTATTATCGTCACATGCCAAGGTACAGTGAAAAACTGAGTTTTGTGTGCCATCCAGATACATTTCAAAACATAAGTACCATAAGTGCATTGAGGAAGTACAAAAAGAAAAGCAATAACAGAAAGCAGAATATAGTGTTACAGAGAAAGTACATTGCAGGTAGACAAATAAAGTGCAAGGGCCACAGTGAAGTAGATCAGGGGATCTAGGGTTCATTTTTATCGTACATGAGGTCTGTTCAAGAGTCTTACAACAGCAGGGCAGAAGCTGTCCTTCAGCCTGGTGGTGCGAGTTTTCAAGTTTTTATATCTTTTGCCCGATGAAAGGGGGGAGAAGAGAGAATGACCTGGTTGGAAGAGGTACTTGTGATGGTGAGAGTGTGCGAGTGTGTGGGTCTTTGAGTCTGTATGTGCGAGTGTGTGTGCCAGTTTATTTGATTCTTCTCATCATAGTGCATGCTTTGAGCTACTTAGCACATCATTGGGAATGAAAGCTGAGGGTCACCTTTAGGTCTCAGTGGAGATTCCAGATGCAGAACCACCATCTCAAGAATGGGGTACTAGTTTAATGGGACAACCCATTTTAAACCAATGACACCCAACCCCATCAAGCCCAAACCTAACACCCAGTCATTGCAAATGATGACTGCCTGGCTTTAACTCAGAGGCAGAGAATCGCCCCACTCCTCAGCGGAGGACCCTCTGAAACAGAATGATATTAAACTATTTATTGACGTTTCCTGTAGCTTTGTTTCAGTGCCAAGGGCCGATTCACTCTTTCAAACCTAATTAAACAAAATTCTTACAACATGCCGTAACCAGATAAAGATACCAGTGATGTATTTACAAGAATCAGTCAGTCCTGACTGAACACTGCCAGGAAATTTTTTCTTGAGAGCTTTTATTTAACTTGGAATGAGGTGTGTAAGGCTGTGTATTATTCTGGCCCAGTTTAAGTGTAAACCGGTCCCTTGTGCCACTTGCAAAAGAAGACAGAACCCAGCCCCCTCTCATTGTTCACTCTCTGCAATCACCCACCCACTCCCCCATCTCACGGGCCGTACCTGCGTCTCGACGTCTGTCAGTCTGCGTGTGTGCTCAGCGGTCTGGCTCAGCAAACTGGTGCCAATCTCCAGCATGGTGGCTGTGTGGTTCTGCACAGCGTTCTGCTGTAGCTGGGCCAGTTCGCTCTTCATGTTGTCTTGGATGTAGGTCTCCAGCTGTGGAGAGTCATTTGAACACTATTAGAGAGTTGGACCCTTGGCCTATACTGTGGCAGGAGCCCCGTCTTCCTGGATCAAGTCCAGGGCCATTACTGGCATCAAACCTCCTGCCTTCTGTACTGCCCTGTTACAACATCCCAAAGTGCTTCACAGCCAATTCAGTCCTATTATAGCCACTGCAATATTGTCATAGTCACATAGGTATGCAGCATGGAAACAGGCCCTTTGGCCCAACTTGTCCATGCCAATCAAGCTGTCTACTTGAGCTAGTCCCATTTGCTTGCCATTATCCCTCTGAACCTTTCCTTTCCATGTACCTATCTAAATGTCTTTTAAGCATTAAAATTGTATCTACCTACTCAGCACTTCCTCTAGCAGCTTGTTCTATTGTGGGAAGTGCTGAGGCAATTTTGTGCACAGCAAGCTCCCATGAGCAGCAGTGCAATCTCCTGCTTTAGACACCGTTGACTGAGGGTTGAAATAGGTGCCAAGGAGAACTCCACATCTCGTTTGCAAAGTGATGGCATGGGATTGTTTACATCCACTGGACTTCTCACCTGATAAACAGCACCCCTGGCAGTGTGGCACTCCTTCAGTACTGCACTGGAAACATCAGCTCAGGTCTTCAGAGTGGGAGATGAAGCCACAACCACTGACCCAAAGTGTGAGCCACAACTAGTTTCCAATGGGCTAGTTATGGATTACACTAAAGCAAACCCCTTTTGATACAAAATGGGCAAACTCACAGATTTATAAATGGTGCTTTGATCAGCAAAAATACTAAATAGGCCAAAAAGTATGTAAGGATGTCTAGAGTTTCAAAAGATGCTATGCAAATACAGATTTTATATATATATATATATAGATGTGGGAAAGGGGTTGTTACACAAGAACACAAGAAAATAGGAGCAGGAGTAGGCCACTTGGGCCCTCCATCCTGCCCCACCATTCAATATGATCATGGCTGATCTGCTCCAGGGTTCAACTCCTCTTCTGTGCCAGTTCCCCGATAAGATCATTAGAAAATGAAAAGAGTTTCATTTCACAGAATTAATTAAACATTGTATAAATTAGGAACAGTTTAAGCAAATAGATGGACACTATTGGCTGGATGAACTTAGACAAAGGATTCTAATCAAGACTGAGTTTTACTGCAGAACAATCAGCTCATACAAGAACCAATTACGGCTGCCAATCAGGGACCAGCAATTACTGTGCAAAGGGCCAGACTCATCACTGATTTCTTTCTGTGCACTTGATTACTTTATTCTGCTGACTGGTCCTCAACGTACAGGACAGCAACAAGAGCGCCAATAGCCTGCTGACTATTTATAGGAGAGCTTTGGGAGAATCTGCCACATTCCATTGAACATCCAAAAATCACAATCAAACAAGAAGAGGACAGAGTTCCTGTTATTTCTTCTTGAAAGGTCAACTGTGTGTCAATTAATTGCACTCTGAGTCAGAGAGAAGTCTCAAAACCCTCTGCTGAAACAGGAACAGAATGATTCAGGTTGACACTCCAGTCCAGTACAGAGGGAGCACAGAACAGGTAAAGAGACGTTGACGTGATAAATCAAAGAATGATTCAACAAAATCAGGGAAGAATAAAACAGAAGCAAAGTGAAGAGAAGGCTAGTGCTTCAACACAACATGTTACAAGGGCAGAAAAATTATTATATTTACAGCAGTCATTTTCCCTCATTCTGCAGCTTGAGATATCAGAGCAAACAGGAGGTTAGTAACTAAATTATCGAGCAGTACCAAATTGCAAAGTGCCTCACGCCTTCCCTTGGACACTTGGCACTAGTTGCCATGGAACTGGTCACTTTCTGTGATGCAGTGCAGGGCTGGCGTTAGCTGGCCTTGTTTCCACCAGCTGTGGGATCACCAAGTTCACTCAGTTCCCTGTTCTCATCTGACACCCAACCACAGACACTTCCACCTAGGTCTACAAGGTGCTGGAATCTGGAGCAAAAAACAAACTGTTGGAGGAGCACATTGGGTCAGACAACATGCAGGGTCTTGACCCAAAATGTCGACCATCCTTTCCCCCCACAGATGCTGCTTGACCCACTGAGTCCCTCCAGCAGTTTGGTTTTTGCTCCCACTCTTTTCCAATTAGACCTATTCTGTTTCCTTTTCCCACACAGCCCCACTAGCCTGTCTTATCTCAATTTTCTTCCCTTCCCTTCTGGAAGCTCCAGTTGAATCTGCTCCCACCACCCCAGATCACAACTCACAACATATTTCAGCAATCCCTACAAATCCCTGCCCTCTGGTCACCAACCCTCCTGTCCTGGGAACAGTTGTCCTTATTTCCTCTTTCAAGCCCTTTAACATTTTGCACACCTCTA
The DNA here is from genome assembly GCF_009764475.1 of Pristis pectinata. Lineage (NCBI taxonomy): Eukaryota > Metazoa > Chordata > Chondrichthyes > Rhinopristiformes > Pristidae > Pristis > Pristis pectinata. The sequence goes on from NC_067413.1 coordinate 31,126,087, forward strand.
TTAATTCTCCTCAATGTTCCCTGCTCCAAGGGGGACAAACCCAGCTTCTCCAATGTATAGTCACTGAGCTAAAGAGTTTGCATGAATGCCAGACCAAAGGGCTGATAAATTAGCTGCCTCTTGTGGCCCTTTGATAACCTGCAGTACAATTCTGCAGGGTTTGAAAAACCCAGGGAGAGGAGGGCATACAGCTGGAGTCAAAAGAGACGGCAGATGCTAGAATCTGGAGCAACCAACAATATGATGCAGGGTTCTGATTGCAGGATTTCAACCCAAAATGTCAACAATACCTTTCCCCCCACAGATTTTGCTTGACCCATTGAGTTCCTCCAGCTGGTTGTTTGTTGAGTAGAACAGCTGGTTTGTTTATGGAATACAACATTGATACATGTTCTCTGAGGCTTTACTGTGCTAAAAAGAGAAAGAAATCTTAGGATCAGTACAGCACCATTCACAATTTCAGGATATCCCAAAGTGCTTCACGGACATTAAGTGCTCCTGAAGTGTGGTCATTTTTGTGATTTAGGAAGCACAGAAGTCACTTTGTACACAGCAAGATCCCACAGGTAGCATCATTTTCAGTGATGTCAATTGAGGGATAGATATTGGCCAGGGCACTAGGAGAACAGACCCTCTTCTCCAAAATACTGAATACAGGATTATTTTTATTTGCTGAGAAAGCAGGCAGAGCCTGTGTTTAGCATCTCAGTGAACAGAGACCATCAACAGTGCAGCATTCCCTCAGTACTACCCGAGAATGTCAATCTAGATTTTGGTGCTCGACATTTGATCAAACTTTCTGATTCAACGACAGAGTAGTACCCACCAAGCCAGAGAGGAAACTGTTTGAGGTGTGGTTCTCGATTACAAACCCTGGGACTTGCAGTCTAAATCCCAGTTACTGGATCAATGAACGGACATGCCAGATCATGGGGGTTACATGGCCCATTTTACAGGAATGGCCAATTATACCAAACTCGGGAGAATACCTCATTTTAGAAGGAGAGGATATTTACAGCCAGAAAAGAGATTTGTTCAAGGGCAAAGTACACTAGAGTTAAGATCACAAATAGTCTTGCACTGTTCTTCCAGCTCATGGAATTACAGACTCAGGGAACTTACTGAAGAGAGGAGAGGAAGACGACATTGGCAGAGCTCAGAACTCATCAAACTTCTGACAAAGCAACTGGAGATTTCATTAATTTTTAGAGGCTCTGGGTCTAAATCCTGGAACTCCCTACTCAACAGCAATATGGGAGAACCTTGACACAATCTGAGATGACTCAATGACAGGTAGGTATGGGCAAAATATTTCAGCCTAACTAACAACCCACTCGAGGAACAACACAGAATCTGTGGAGGAACTCAGCGGGTTGAGCAGCATCTGTGGGGGGAAAAGAATTGTCGACATTCCGGGTCAAAGCCCTGCATCTGGATCTTGACGAGTCCTGATATAGGGTTTCAACCCTAAACATTGATAATTCCTTTCCTCCCACAGATGCTGCTTGACCCGTTGAGTTTCTCCAGCAGATTATGTGTTGCTCCACATTCCAGGATCTGCAGTCTCTTGTGTCTCCACCTACCTGAGGAGATATTCCACATTGATTCCCAGGGACATTGGATTATCCCAGCAGAGTAGAGTGGGCTATAGTCCATTCTTCCTGAGTTTGCTTTTAGAAATGGCTTAGACTCTGCAAGTATCTCCCCTGAAACCTCTTACATTCTCTCACATAGAGAACATCAGAATCTTCCTTCCATGGGACATTGTCCAGAATAAACAGAGCCTGGGACTTTTTGGAAATAAAACAATGGACTGCAAGTGAATCCTGTCACAGTGGGAGCTTGGACTGGAAAACATGTTAATGATTTCAATAAGTTCTCAAGTAGCTAAAAATGTGTCAAATTGGGTGTGAATTTTGACAGGGGTTCTGTACTCATCTAAATCTCAGATACAAGGCACAAGTCAGGAGTGTGATGGAACGCTCTCCACTTGCTTGGATCAATGTAACCCAACAACTCTCAAAAAGCTCAACACCATCCAGAACAAAGCAGCCTGCTTGGCTGATAACCCATCCGCCACATTGAACATCCATTCCCTCCACCACTGGCACACAGAGGCTAGAGTGTGTATCATCTACAAAATGAACTACAGGTACCCAACCAGGCTACTCCGACGCCATCTCCCGAACCTGCGGCTATCAAGTAAGACAAGGGCAGCAAGTGCATGGGTTCCTCTCCAAGCCATGTACCATCCTGACCTGGAAACATATTGCCATTCCTTCATTGTCACTGGGTCTAAATCATGGAAACCCCTTCCCAACAGCACTATAGGAGCACCTTCACCAGAGGACTGCAGCAGTTCAAGAAGGGCAGCTCACCCCCACCTTCTCAGGGGCAATTAGGGATGGGCAATAAATGCTGGCCTTGCCCATATCCCAAGCCTAGTCATTAATATGTTGAAGGCAATGTTCATATAAAAGACTAATTTCAGAGCAGCAGGAGTTTCTAGATAACATTTCAGTGGTTTGTCTAAGCAAAAGAGCTATCCTGTATTTCTATGGGTTTCAAGGTTTCTGTGAAAATGTTGTACATTTATTACTCCTTCAATAATGAATCACAAGTTTTTATTGGAAATGGGACCAAGATAAAAATAATTATATCACCGTGGTCTCTGTTCCCCAAATCCCGACCTTGGCCCCTGTTTATCCCAGGAGTGTTGAGCTGTAAAATCTATTCTATAAAATCACATATCTGGGACAAATTAACATCAGGATTAATGTGTGTCGCAGGACATTGGCACCAGCGTTCCCGAGAAGGGGAAGACATGACCATTGCTAATTGTTCATGGCAAGGGTCAGAAAACTGGCTCATAAGCCACATGCAGAACTGTGGCCCTGTAATCCAATTCATGTCAGAATTCCCAGGAATCCCAGATTCCATCCAGTGCACCCTTCCTGTGTTTTAGACTGTAGGTCCATAAATCCGATGTGAGGAAAAATGATCAACAAACAAGTAGCCTGGTGACTTTATAGCAAGTTTCTCATCAGACCATAGCCCACTAATGTACCTGATGTGTCTCTTTCCTTCTCTCATTGTCTGTCTTTTCGTTGAGGTTGTTCCTCCACAAGGTGGGGGGTACCCACCTCCCCCATGGCCATCAATGAATGAAACAACCCCAGCTTCAGGGCTGGGGCAGGATTCAATGTCTGAAACTTTCCCAGCTCACTGCATGATAAATGATCCAGTTGCCAGCTGAACATTTCACTATCACTACAGTAGAAGCACTACTGTGACAAGTGAATGTTGCAGTGGACAAGTGTGAAGACACTGGAAGAGAGGAGCAAGAGGAGACTTTTCATGCTCCAAGTCTGCCTTGTCATTCAATCTGATCAAAGATGATCATGTGCCTCAGGACCATTTTCATGCCCAATCCTATATCCTCCTCCTCACTATGTGTCCCTGACCCTAATCTTGAATACATCAATGATGGAATGTCTCCAGCTTTCTGTGGTGGACAATGTCAAGGACTCCCAACCCCCGAGTAACGTCCCCTCACCTCACCCCTCAGCTTGAACCTTGACTCCAAGCAACAGTTCCTCAGCCATGAGAATCGCCCTCCCAACACTCAGCCAGTCAAAGCCCTTAAGAATCAAGTTCCCTGTGGCCTGTTTGTCAGCTCCAAGTCACGGGACCAGACTCACTGCTCTGAGTCCGAAGGTCATGGGCTTGACGTGACCTACACTGACCCACCATTGCTGTACTGGAGGAAGGACAGACATTCAGAGACGTTAATGTGCGGGAAGCAGGTGCATAATGTTACCAGCAGGTTTGCCAAGAACCAAGTCACAACCAAGACAGCTCTCTCAGGTGAACAAACAGATCTGATGGCACCTGTTTGAGGAAGAGCAGCAATAATCATCCCCCAATCACCATCACAACCACAAGCATCCCATTGCTGTTTCTGGGATCTTGCTCTGCTTACTCCACAATATCAATGACTATATTTACACCTCTGGAAGGATACTTTGACCTCGGAGTCAGCACAATGCAGACTGACCACAATATAACAGATTCCTAGGGCTTAATTTTGAGGAGAGATTCCACAAAGTAGGGATGTTATCCCCAAAATTTTGAAGATTAAGGGCAATTTGATAAGTAGGTCTCACCCCTATTTCATACCAAAGGACTTCCCCTTCCATACAATGGGCAAAGATTTACTCCAGTGGAGGGGAGATTGGTGAGGTTTTATATAATAAAGGACCAGTTAGTAAGTGGGAGGAAATTGAAGTTGTTCTAACTTACAGGGCCTGTGGGATGTTTAATTGAGTGGTGGAGTAACCGTGCTTGGCTGCTCTTTATTAATTCCCAATTAAACATTAAATGCTGAAAAGTAATGTCATCACTGCCCTTCTATAGATGTCTTTGTCCAAAAAAATTAATTCTTTAGCTTCTTTTGGGAAATGCAGCTTGTGCTGCTTGGTTTGGACCTGTGTGTGTTACCACGTTTCAACACGAGTGGCTTCGTTCCAGCACTGTGTTGGATGCGCATGTGTTATATCTGCTATGCGGGCATTAGCAGCCATGCATGTGGAGTCCTGTGTCAGCCCAAGAATCAAACCTAAACTTGAGAGAACCTTCAGCACACAGAACCGTTCCAACAGTACAAGGAAATACACTTGAACTACCACAGTTCCGCCCACCAGCCCAGGGTTCGTCACAGTCAATAAATGTCTCCTCAAAACATGGTCAGGGAATTGTGGCAGCAATTGAATGACACAGCGTCGGAGGAGGCCACTCTACCCATCACTCCCATGATGGAAGAGCAGTCTTGCTTACACCAAAATGCCCATAACCCACCATCTACCAAGTACCTGTTCAAATCCCTTTTTCAAATTATGATGGAATCTACTTCCACCATCTATTTATGGAGACCCTTCAGAGAAACATGGAACAGTAAAATAAGAGTGGGAGTAGGTCCTTCCACTATTCAATACAATCCTCTGTCACAAATTATATTTCCACTTAGAAGTTTAAGGGGATTCAGTATGTCATTGAAGACTCTGACAAACTTCTATAGATGTACAGTGGAAAGTATTCTGACTGGTTGCATCACAGCCTGGTATGGAAACTCCTATGCACAGGATCAAAAGAGGCTACAGACAGTGGTGGACTCAGCCAGTTCCATCACAGGTACAGCTCTCCCCACCATCAAGGACCCCTACAAGAGGAAATTTCTCAGGAAGGCGACATCCATCATTAAGAACCCCCACCATCCGGGCCAATCCCTCTTCTTCATGCTGCCATCAGGCAGGGGGTACAGGAGCCTGAAGACCCACACCTCAAGGTTCAACAACAGCTTCTTCCCCACTGTCATCAGGTTCTTGAACCAATCTGAAAAACCCTAATTCTACCTTGGACAATATTTCCCTCGACTTGCACTAATGCGTCATGCTTCTTCTGTTTACTTTGTCGTGTAAGTTGTATAATTTATGTTAATTTGTTTATATAATTTACATTTGTAATGTACTGTGCTGCTGCTGCAAAAAGCTAATTTTCATGGTGTTTATACCCTGGGTATGTATGCCCATGACAATAAATTTGAACTTGAACCACTCTCTCCTCATACCCCTTGATGACTTTAGTATCTAGAAATCTATCTACCTTCAGCAATGGAGCCTCCGCTACCTTCTGTGATAGACAATTCCACAGTTTCACCAATGAGGAACTCTCTCCCCATCTCAATCCTAAATATTTTACAGGCGTCCCATGACCTTGGTTCTAGACCCCCAGCCAGGAGGAACATCCGTCCTGCATCCATCATGTCGAGCCCTGTCAAACCTTTATGTTTCAGTGTAATCAACTCTCATTCTCCTAGTCGACCCAATGTCTCCTCAGACAGCAGTCCCACCATCCCAGGAACTATCTTGGTGAAACTCCGCTGCACTTCCTCTACAGTAAGGATATCCTTTCCTGGGTGAGCAGACCAAAATCACACACAATACTCCAAGTGTGATCTCACCAAGATCCTGTGCAATTCCAGATTCAGACAACTCTCATTGAAAGGAAATCTTCTCATTGCTCTTAGGATATTTGGCTGTGATTTTATACTTCTAATCTTCTGTGTCTAACTCACTCATCAATGAGGTCTTATCAAAATCTGTTGTCTCCTTGGAAACCATGAACAGGTTTCCCACTTAACCCTCTTCCAAACAGCTTTAGTACAGCTGTTAAAGTTTACAATGTATTGCGCTGTCAATGAGCTGCATTCAGTGGGACACAGAGGCTACAAAGCCAAGAGATTTATTACATTGATACCATGGATGAAGTGAGATGAGAGAGATGAGGGTTGTAAGGTTAAAAGGAGTTCTGAAGGAGGAGCTCAAAGTCCCAAGGGAATTCCTTTTAAAGCCATTTAAGGGAATCCTTGTGGTTGCCCTTGAACCAGTCAAGGGATATTAATTTAGGCCCATGCTTACAGGGATGGAGAGAATAGAAGATGGCTTGTATCACCAATGCAAAGCAGTAAAAACCACTTCAGAAGGATGGAGGCAGAAATGCACAGCGATTCACATTCCTCTGACACAAAACACTTTCTTTCATCTCTGTCTTAAATGGGCAACTCCTTTTTTAATAGTGGTTTTTCCACAAGAGGAAACATCCTCTCCACACCCACCCCGTCAAAATCCCCCGGAATCTTATATGTTTCAATCAAGTCCCTTTTCACTTTTCTAAACTCCAATGGATACAGGCCCCACCTGTCCGACCCTTTCTCAGAAGACAATCCAGGTATCAGTCTAATAAATCTTCTGTTAAATGTTTCACCACATTAACATCCTTCCTTAAATAAGGAGACCAGTACTCTACACAGTTCTCCAGATGAGATCTCATCAATCCCTGTATAACTAAAATCTGCTAACTTTTATATAAGTTCCCCCACAGTAAATAACAACATTCTGTTAGTTCTCCTAATTGTTTGCTCTATCTGCACACTAGCTTTTGTGCCAAATTAGCCATGCACCGGATCCCTCAGAGCTCAGAGCTCTGTATCTTCCTACCATTGAGATAATATGCCCCTGTTGCATTTTTGCTGCCACAATGGGCAGTTTCTCATTTTCCCACATTATAACCCATTCACCAATGGTTTGCTCACTCACTGAACATATTCATATCCCTTTGTAGGCTCCTAACATCCTCCTCACAATTGACTTTCCTACCTATCTTTGTGTCATCAGTAAAATTTAGCAACTGTACATTTAGTTCCATCATCATATCATTTGTAAAAAAATTGAGGCCCCAACACCAATCTCTGTAGTATACAACTCATTGCAACTTGCCTCTAAAAAAAGAACCATATATGCCCACTCATATGTTTTCAGTTGGCCCCCCAATCTTCTCTCCACACCAACATGTCACCTCCTGCACCGTGAGCATTTACTTCCTCGATAACCTTTGATGCAACACCTTATCACACACCTTCTGGGAATCTAAGCACAGGAATCCCCCCCCCCCCCCCATTCCCTTTATCCACAACATGGGTTACTTCTTCAAACATCTCCAGTAAACACAATTTCCCGTTCACAAAACCACATTGACTTTGCTGATTCAATTTTTCTGTGCTCTGTTACTGCGTCTTTATAAACAGTTTCACTGTTACCCTCATGACAGAGTAGAGAATAAGAGAAAGAGAAGAAGAAAAAGACAAAGTGCCCACTGCTCTGCTGCAGATATGTTCCAGCCAGTGATGGTGCTAGTTGTAAGCGCAAGGGATGTGATGGTAGGTGTATCGTCACTGGTCCATGGCTGCAGCTTGCTACAGACTGCTCTCGGTCAGGCCTGGTGGTTTCTGGGACATTGACATACACCCCATGTGGCTTCCGTTCAGTTTCCAGCCCATAATACCTGTGGCATAGTTGACTAATGAAGGCAATAGTCGGCCCCTGGGGAATGTAGACATGAGCTCACTCACTCAATCAGAGAAAAACTGACTCATGGTCAAATACATCAAACACATCAAGTGTGGCAGTATTCCATCACCACCAGTGGGCTGGGCTTTATGGAATATTTGGTATATTAGTAACATGAAGATTATTCAGGAAATATAATGCTAACAATATGGCATTTCCTTTGATTGGATCAGTCAGGGTTATTGTGGTCTGGAGGGAAGAGATTCCTGGGCCACAGACACAGTGCTTTTAGCAGAAGTGAACAGTGACTGAATTACACAGGAGGCTTTCTAGCATGTGAGCAGGGGCAGCTACAAGTGGCTGAACCGCCCATAGTCTGAGGAGCATCAGTGGACTACAAACCACTGGGGCCTTCCAAATCCAGTGACAGGACGGGTATAGGCCGTCAGCAATCAGAGGCTGTTAACCAGTGGAATAGATAAACAGGGACAAGGGCATTGGGCTTACAGAAGGTCCTCCATCAGGTGCCACAAGAGAAGGAAAGTGCTGGCATTGTCCAAACTGCTCCCCTCCTTTTCCCCCGTTGAATGCTCGGGGGAATCCTGTTCACACAGAGCTGCTCCTCCTGTTTGTGTCCTACCCTTCCCCCTCTTGTCACTGACTTCCCTCTCAGCTTTTGATGCTCAGTTCCTCATACAAAATAAGACTTCAGACACTCTGTGACTCCCTCTGCCTTCTCCATCTGTTTCTCTCCCTGTCTGCTGGCCTCTCATTCCTTTTCAATCTTACTGACTTTCTTGTCTGATTCTGTCTCTCTTACTATTTCTCTCTCCATTTCCTGCCTGTTTTGCTTTTCCTCTCTCATCCTCCTTCCACCAGCTCATTGATTTAATCTCCATCTCATTCCACTCTCACTTTGTTCCCCTATTTCTCCATCTATTCCCTCTTTCTCTCCTTACGTTTCTTGCTCTGTCTCACTTTCTCCCTGCCTCTCACGGCCTCACTCCTCCCCCCCCCCCCCCCCCCCCCCCCCCCCTCCCCGCCTGGATATGAGAAAGGAGACCTTGGGGCTGAGTCAGGCTGGGAAGAGACAGGAGCTGACGTAGACTCGATGGCCGAAGTGGCCTCCTTGTTGCAAGGAAACATGATAATATAGAATGCTCTGTATTTTGGAGGAAATTTTAGTTTTATCCCCAACCCATATTTGAGCCCAATGGGCTGTAAAATCAGAAATTCTTCATAAAAATTGGAGAACTCTGTTGGGATATTGCTGAATGTTCACCTCAAGTACATTGCAGCAGAATTCAAAATTAGTTCAATCAAAGCAAGTAACTGGTCAGTGTGAGCCACTGCTCCCCAATATCTGGCTGCTTTTCAAACCCTTGCTAATTAAGCCATTGAAGCAAATTCAAATCATTTGGAAAACACAGTAAACAGTGACCAATAACAGACACTGAGCTGCTAACCATTCCCAAGGTCCCTCAGAAGAGTGGAGCACAGTGTTATTGCGGGCTGTGCTGGAGCACAATCTGAATCTCTGGGAGCCCTGATGAGCAAACAGATGTCCCCAGCTTCCCGAGCAGAGGTCCTTACCCCCATCATACAAGCCTGCCCCTGACTTTAAACACCAAGTGGAGTCCAACAACCGAGCATCAGCTTCCTCCAGGTCTGGCCACTGATCCTGCACCAGATTAAACCCAAGGCAGGCAGAACAACTCTGTTCATTTCAGTGAAGGCTGTGAGGGAGTGAGGTCAGTTTCATGTGTTACATTTCTTTGCGGTAATTGCATTTACCTAATAAAATATAATTCTTAATTTAAATCGATACAGATGTTGTTTATTGTTTTGCATTGTCTAATGCTCTATCTTTTATATATATATATATATATATATATATATATATATATAAAATTTTAATTACTTTTGAACACTTCTTAGAAGTATAATTTTAGAATATTTTGTGGTATTGCTGGCTGTCAGTGGCATCCACTGATGTTCAATGTGTTAGTAAACCTGGGTCTGAGCTCCTTTGACTGCGTGGCTCTTTTTGGGGGAGGATTACATCTGCAGCAGAAAGCCACCCCTTACTGCACTGGGCCTCACCACAGAAATTGGCTCTGGGTCCACGTTACTGCTGTATATCAGTGGGGGCCGGGCAGGGGTGGTGAACACTAAAGTGGGCCAAATCACACCATCCTGTGGGGTGTAAGGAACTGCCCCATGAGTTGAGTATTGTTCACCATGGCTCTGGAAACCACAAAACCATTTGATGATATTTTGCTGTTTCAACAGCTTTGAGGCTGCTGTTCCAATGTAGTCGGCAGTGTAACCAGTTGTTCCTCATTCCTCACAGCCTGCCTGGTCTCTACTCTCAGCTGTGGCTTGGCTGGAGACACTCTTTGTCTGAGACCACTGAGTGCTCACCCTGGAGCTTTGTCCTTCTATGGGACATTGTACCAAGCCCCCATCTGCTCAACAAACTGCTGGAATGTGCAATTCCACACACCCCCAAAACACCATATGCCTGCCCCTCTTCCAAGGATACATTGGTGCTCAGGTGTCCCTGGAGATCTTCCAGGACCGTTGGGGCTGGAGTGCATCCTGGACAAGAATGGTCATGTCTTAATTTAAATATGAATTTTGTAAATATTCTATTGGAAATGATGTGCATATTGTAAATATGTAAGTAAGCCTTGGGGCACACACTTACTGTGCTACACATGAATATGAGACAACATTGATTTCCTTAACTATAGGAGCTGCTAAGACCTATAAGACTTATAGAAGCTGCAACACACAGTCTAACTCTGTGAAGGTTTGTTGGTCCAAAAGACATGATACAACGAGAGATAGAACAGCACAACTCAGAAGGAGATTGCTGAGTCCAGTGTCTGTACTGACACTTTCTTAGGGCAGTTTGGTCAGTTCATCTCCCTCACTCCCTCCAGATATTCTCTGGAGGTTTTTTTCTCCGTGTGTTTATCTGTCTAGCACTGAGCATGCCCTGGAATAAAATGGCTCAAAGTAGATTGAAGCAATGAGAAAATGATTGCTTCAATCATGAACTTCGACAGACAACAAAAGAATACAAACATTAACCACAGTAAATCACTTCAACTCCTGGAGAAACATTGGCTACAAAACAAAGCTTCAGCCAATCTTTCTTTTTATTCCATGTAATCCGACTTCAAATAAGGGTACTCTGCGCATTTGCCCAGCAGCTGTACAAATCTGAGCTCTTTGTATAATAGATCTCTTTCTGTCTTGCCATATAATTTGGGCCAGTTTCTAAGTGAGAAGAATGATTACTTTCTCATGGTTTAGGCTAATCACAACCTTCCTTCCCCTTGCTGATTTTAGTTGGACTTGGTCAGGTCAGAAAGACCCAAGTGATTGAAACTAGGAATTACAAACATGTCTGACATGGAGCAATTGGGCCTCTGAACCAGAGGAAAATATGTCAGGGGAAATTCTCATCAGCTCAGTCTCATCTCAGATCCAGTTTCCACCTGGATTTGACATTTAATGGCCAATCATTGCAGTACCCTGTATCTGGGTCACACTGGGGCCTGTGTTAATGATTTGTTGGGTGTTTGATGATCTTGATGGATGGCCTATAAAATGTGGCAGAGATTGGAATCTCTTGTCTTTCCGTGCCACTTAGCTCTGATGCTTTATGATATTTCCTGCATGGTTGAATTAATCATTATTGCATCTCCAACTCAACGTGTCCCTCAGTCGAGCTCAGCTTTCACACACAGAGTGTTGAGGCTGGGAGGGGAAGTGGCAGGGTAAATGTGTACATCATATCCCCCTTGAATTTTAACCAGCAAACTGATTCTGTAATTTCTGAGAATTTTTAATCCCCAAGATCTATTTTGATATGATGACTGAAAGGCCTGGATAGAGTGGATGTGGAGAGGATGTTTCCATTAGTAGGAGAGTCTAGGATCCGAGGGCACAGCCTCGGAATAAAGGGACGTCCCTTTAAAACTGAGATGAGGAGGAATTTCTTCAGCTAGAGAATGGTGAAAGTGGAGGCCAAGTCATTGGGTGTACTTAAGGCAGAGATTGATAGGTTCCTGATTGTAAGGGGGTTAAGGGTTATGGGGAGAAGGCAGGAGAATCAGCCATGATTGAATGGCAGAGCAGATTCGATGGGCTGAATGGCCTAATTCTGCTCCTATTGGTCTTAGGATCATGTTGCATCTCTACTTTTTCTTTGGCAGTCCCTAAGAATCACTTCCATCCTAGTTTATGGGTGCTGAGGTGACTGATGAGGCTGATGTGGGAACCACAGACTCTTCCACATATGGGGCAGGAATGGGAGAATGAGTGCTTTGTGAGGTGGTGCACTCCCTCCACCATTTATACTGGGCTTCTGCATGTTCGCAATGAGTTGACTCAGGATTCTCAATGCCACCCCAAATGCTCCTTCTCCACTTTAAGCAGTCACAGGCCAGGGATTCTCAGGAGTTGATGGGATGTTGGATTTCTTCAGGAAAGCATTGATCACATCCTCAAATTTTTTTCCGTTGTCCAGCCAGTAATGCCTTGCCACAAGAGAGCTCAGAATAGTGTGTTGGTTTCAAGAGTCTGGTGTTGGCCATGCAAACAACATGGCCAGCCCAAGTGTCAATAGGGCCTCAGTGCTGGGGTGTTGGCTTGGGAGAGGACAATGATGTTGATTCATGTATCCTTCCTGTGAGTTCAGGGGATTTAGTGGAGACTGGGTTGGTGCTAACCTTCAAGTGCCTTGAGGTGCCTGCTGCAGATCTGAGAAGCATGCAGGAGGGCAGGGACCAGGAGTCTTGTGAAACTACAATGTGTAAGGTTATGAGAACACACTTCACATTTACCTGTTGATCTAACAGGTTTGTGACTGATGTTTTGAGATGGGATTTTCATTGAATTATATTCTTTTCCCTTCTGGGATATGATGGAGAGGGATACTCTAGAGGCAGGAATCCTCGTCTAAAGAAAGGGCAAAGAAAGACCTGCAATTATTCAACACCTTACACTCCTCCCTTACATCCAGCCCCTGCAAGACATCCTGACACACTTTGCTAATGCATTCTGCTCTATCACTGTTGTAATGTAGGAACCATGGCAGCCAGTTAATACATAGCAAGATCTCACAACAACAATGCAGTGCTCGGGTAATCTGTTTTAGTGATGTTAATTAAGGGGTAATTATTGGACCCAGGACAATAGAGAGATCTCCATTTCCTTCTACAATTATTTCATGTCCACTGGATAGACAGACTGGGGCTCAGTTTTTAAGTGCCCAGGGCACTGATCCATAGGCATACCAAGAATTCAATGCAACACCAATGAATGGATCCGCAAGCATTTTAGCAAGAGCGAGCTGGACTTATCTTTCTGACTGATAGTAAAGAGTTAGTTCTGGTTTATCATGGAACAGAGAGCAAGAGCTATATTATTGCACAACCTCAACTACAGCAGGGTGACCCACTGGAATTTGATGGGATGTTCCACACAGGAAGAAGCTGATCTCACAGAATGCAGCAGATGCCTTTGGCTTAGCGCAGCTGTGAGGGGTCTTCAACAATGAATGGACCAGCTTTGAATTTAGGCAGGGTGAAACAACAAGGTCAGCGCCATTTTTGGACAATGGACCATCAGAGACAGCAACTCGCCTTCCATTTTCCTCCCCGCCTGATCTCTCCATTCACAATCATCCATTTGCCACTTGCAACCAGCTTCAGTTCCATGGTGAATGAAAATCAAAAGAATGCAGATGCTGGAACTCTGAAATAAAACCAAACACCTTCTGACGAAGAGTCTTCTATCTGAGACATCAACTCTGTTCCTCTCTCCACAGACGCTACCTGACCTGCTGAGTATCTCCAACATCTTTCCTTTTATATTTCAGTTCTGCAGTGCCCTCTGCACAACCTCCTGAGTCCCCTCTGTGTCACCAACCTCACCATTTAGCAGCTGCCACAGTTGTCCAGAGCACAACTTAACCAGAATCCAAACTGTAGGAAACCAAACCTAGGCCCAGACTTCAATCAAACCCACAACATGAAGCAGGGCCCAGGGCACCGGTTTCTCACCACATCCCATCAGCACCCTCTGTGGGGGCTGTGAAGTTTTCATTTTATTTTTTCCCCTACATCTGTCACAAACCAGCAACAAAAGAAACACACTGAGCATGATTCAGTGTTAAAAACTATTTTATTAATCACTACTTATGATAATACGTAAAATAAAAGTAAAAATGTTAGTATGTTAGAATTCAAGAATGTTAAACCTCGAACGTTAACCCCAAAACTAAACTCTTCGTGTGTGTGTGTGACAAAGTCCAAAACTCCCAGTTCCGGAATGGTTCTTAAAGTTCAGTTCCGCAAGCCATAAGGTGAAACATGAGCAAGGGCTTCTTCAACAACCACCGTTGTCTGAAGATAAGATGTAGATGTAGAAAAACATAGAGAGAGTACATACGAAATCCAAATGTTCCACGATGGACCCCAAACGACACTCCAGTGTTTACTCGGTAGTGACTTCCTCACCCCGAAAAGCATCCGAACCGTGGTCGTCCACACACAAATACCTGTTTCCTTCTACAGGTCAGCAACAAAGTGAACTCCACTGGATTACTTCCAACTTCCATACATGGATTTCAGTGGCAAACACAGTTATTGTTTCTCATCCCTCTTTAGAGAAAACAAGCAGGCTGGTGTCTCTCTCCCTTCTCTCTCTCTCTCCTTCTTCTTCTTCTTACTTCTTCAACAACGTCATTACATCCTTTATCTTCTATTGACGTAAGCACGCCCCACACACACATACACACACACTCTCTATCTTAAAGGGACTTTCACTGAGTCCATAACACATCTCTTTAAAAAGTTTATTTTCAAGGTGGCATGAGACTATTTTAAGCAGTTAAATAACAGCAGCACAGAAGCACAGTAGTTAGAGGTGCTGCCTCACAGCTTCATTGTCCTGGGTTCAATCCCAATCTCTGGCGCTGTCTGTGTGGAGTTTGCACGTTCTCCCCGTGACCTCTTTGGTTTCCCCCAGGTGCTCCAGTTTCCCACATTCCAAAGACAAACTGGTAGGTTAATTGCTGCTGTAAATTGCCCTTTAATGTAGGCAAATGACAAAAAGAAAAGGGGAGTTGGTGCGCATGTGAGAGAGAGAATAAGTTGTAGAGATGTGGGGAAATAATGAAGGAGGCTGGGACTGATGGGATTGCTCTGCTGGGAGCTGACATGGGACAGCCTCTTTGTGTCATGCTGTTAGTTAAATATCAACAACAGCACATTTTAGTAACATCCCATTGTTAAAAATGATGGTAGGATGTGTCTATCAGTGGTGGGGTTCACGCTGAATAGGTCCAGCTGTTTCAGAGTTCCATCAACCTCATTACCGGCCCAATTCCTGCTTCAGTTAGAAAGTCTTGACAAGGGGTTTCAGTGAGGCTTACTGTCAATTCTTCTTTCAATAGAAGTTTTCAATCTACATAGTGCGGTCAGTTTCTCATTTTCCTTGGCAGCTTCGAGCTGTAGTTATCACGATTCCATTATTGTATAATAACACACTTCAGTCCAACTTTCACTCTGAGTTTCTTTGCCATGGAGAGCAGATTGACTGAATCTTTGTTTTATTTTCCACAGATGTGCAGGCATGTAAAGGGGAAGAAAACAGCATGTGTAAAACCTTAGGAGAGCAAAGATGAAAGAGAAAGACTCAGAATCCCATTCTGATCGACACTGACTTTGAGAAGGCTATTCAGTCTCGAATCCCCTCTACCACTCATGACTGACCCACATATTACCACGTTTAATCAATAAACAATCTGCTGGAGGAGCTCAGTGAGTCAAGCAGCATCTGTGGAAGGAAAGGAATTGTCGACGTTTCGAGTCGAAACCCCAAGGGGTTTCTCCCTGATGCTGCTCGACCCACAGAGTTCCTCCAGCAGATTGTTTGTTGCTCTGGATTCCAGCATCTGCAGTCTCTTGTGACCCCACTTACTCTCCTTTAGACCATATTTCTCAATACCCTAACTAAAATCTACCAAAGCACCAACTCCCACCTCCACCCATCCACTGCTTTTTAGGGAAGGGAGTTCTGGATTTCCACTGCACCCTGTGTGAGGAGGAGTTTACTGACATCACTGGAACAGCCTGGCTCCAGTTTTAACATTCTGCCCCATGTTCAGAATTTCCTCAACAGTTTCTCTCCACTTTCCATATCAAATCTTTACAGCATTTTATAAGGTGCTCCTTTAATTGTCAGTGGAGTAGATGTCACATTTAAACAAACCATATTCATTAATTAACCCTCTGATTCCTGGTATGTCAAGTTTCACTCAACGTGGTTCACCACTGACTTGGAATACGTCACATCTGAGCCTGGACATGGGCCTAACCCATCCAGGACTGGGTTGGATTTGTGTCAAATCCCAACTTCAACCCCACTGACCTAGTCAGCTTCCTCAGACTGGATAACTCATTGCAAATCATGGTGCACCCAGTGGAAAACAGAGACGGATCCCCTGGGAAGATCTTGGTTTGTCATTAGATATGTTGCACAGGGTTTCATCAACCTTGGATCCAAGAGCAGAAATATTGATGGTGGTATTTGTGTTTAACCCAGAATCCAGAGATCAGCCTATTCATAATTGAGTCTGCACAGTTGGACCAGGCTAGTTGTGGTACCTCCCACTAATGAAGTGGTGAGGTTCACACAGGGAGGATGGACTAGATTGGAAGGGATCCTGCACCCATGACTATGAGCAGACAATCACAGCCCAAGAGTACCAGCTGACTCACCAATACTCCAGCCACATCATCTGCATTCCAACTGATTACTCCATGCAATCTCAAGTGACCTCCTGCCAGCACCTCTACTTCTTAAGGAGGCTAAAGAAATTTGGCGTGTCCCCATTGACCCCCACCAATTTTTATAGGTACACCACAGAAAGCATCCTATCCAGATGCATCACAGCTTGGTATGGCAACTGCTCTGCCCAAGACCACAAAATAGTGCAAAGGGTTTTGGACCACAGCTCAGTCCATCATGAAAACCAGTCACCCCTCCAAGGACTCTGTCTACACTTCTCACTGCCTCAGAAAATCAGCCAATATAATCAAAGGCCTCTCCCATTCTGGACATTCTCTCTTCTCCCCCATTCCACTGGGCAGAAGATACAAAAGCTTGAAAACAGCACTACCAGGTTCAAAGACAGCTTCTATCACGCTGTTATAAGACTCTTGAACGGACCTCTTGTACGTTAAAGGTGAATTCTTGACTTCACAATCTACCTCATCATAGTCCTTGCACCTTAATGTCTACCTGCACAGCACTTTCTCTGTAGTTGAAACACTATATTCTGCATTCTGTTATTGCTTTTCCCTTGTATGACCATGCTGTACTGATGTTTTGAAATGATCTGTATGGATGGCATGCAAAACAATTTTTTTTCACTGTATCTCAGTACATTTGACAATAATAAACCAATTTCAATTCCACTCCAGCTCCCTATTGAAGGGAGTCCACTCTGACTGCACACAGAGTGACTTTACACAAGGAACTCAATCCACCCCAACCTGAGGATTTGAAAGGTCACACAACAAGCCCTTCACTCCATCTCTCGGTACACACACCCTTTTGGCCTGGTCTCCACCTCAACTTTGCCAATTGCCTTCCAATTTCAGGACTTCTGATCCTGGACAGAGAACTGGGTCCCTGAGGCAACACGGTCAATAAACTGCTCACATCTGGTTCAAATGATGCTGACCAGATGTGGTGACCCACAATTACCAAATCAGGAGCTGGGGCAACAGAGTATGGTTCCTCATCTGTCTCATGCTCTCTGATCTTTGTGTGTGTTCGTACAGTGATCCTGATTGGACATAGGAGCCATGTGGTGTGCCTACTTATAACAATACCACAGACACTCAGTCTGTAGCAGCTTCTAATGTCTTTGTAAAGACAGAGGAGTCTTTCTGGTGTTCTGCCCAATATAAATCCCCAGCCAGAACAGATCATCACCAATCTCACATTGCTGATTGTGGGAGCTTGCTTGTTGTGCACAAATTGGCAGACACATTCCGGCAACTATGATTACATCTCAAAAGTTACTTCATCAGCTGCAAAGTGCCGATGGAAAATCCTGAGGTTACAATAGGTCCTATAGAAATGCAATTCTTTGTTTCCCTGAGCGTAGGTGCCATCACAAGGAAGCCACACCAGCGTCTTTACTTTCTTAAAAGGTTAAGGAGGTTCAGCTTGTCACCAAACACTCCAGCAAACTTCTACAGATGTACTGTTGAAAGTGTCTTGACTGGTTGCATCATGGTCTGGTACGGCAATTTGAATGTGCAGGAACGTAAGAAGCTGCAGAGAGTAGTGGACTCAACCAAATACATCCCCTGCCCATCCCTCCCCACCACTGGAACTATCCAGATGAGATGCTGCCTCAAGAAGGTAACATCCATTATCAAAGATCCCCACCATCGGGGCCATGCCATTTTCTCACAGCTACCATTGGACAGGAGGTACAGGAGCCTGAAGTCCCACACCACCAGGTTCAAGAATAGTTACTTCCCTTCAGCCATTCACTTCTTAAACCAACCTGCACAACCCTAATCACCACCTCAGTATCGCAACACTATGACCACTTTGACAATTTGGAATACAATAGAGTTTGTTTATTTTGTTCTAATTGTGTTCTTTCTAGCATAATTTAAGTTTTTCTTGTGAATGTTGTATCTCTGATGCTCTGTGCCTGTGATGCTGCTACAAGTAAGTTCTTCATTGCATTCAGTACATATGACAATAAACTCAACTTTGACTTTGACTGAAGCCTGTTTCACCCAGGAACTGAAGAATCAGGAAGGTGATGGAGTCGATGCAAGTAGGTTGTACGTGTTTGGGATCTGGAAACAATTAGCTGGATGTGTATGTGTTCCAGACATCACTGCAGTGGTGTCCTGATCCGGCTCTTCTACAGAGCATTCACGTCACCTCCCCTGCCCTTGATAGCTCATCATCGCCCCAGGCAGTGGAACTTCCACTGAGTCACAGGCTTGTTTTGATCAAAAGTAGCACGGTTTTATGTCAATTAGGATTGCTGCATCCAAAGTAAATTTTCATCTGGCCTGAGATCTCAAACTCCCTCAGGGGGAGTTTGAAGTGCAATGTCTGTGTTGGAGACACAAGATGCTGGAATCTGGAGCAACACATGAAAGTGCTGGAGGAACTCAGCGGGTCAAGCAGCATCGATGGAGGGAAATGGACAGTCTCTCCTGCTCTTCAACCATGTGCAGCCCCCCCCCCCCTCACCTGGATCCACCTGCCAGTTCTTTCTCCAACCCTTTCCTCCACCTTGTTATACTGGTTATCTCCCCTCTTTCTTTCAGATCAGATGAAAGGTCTTGATCCAAAACGTCGACTGCCCATTTCCCTCTATAGGTGCTGCCTGACTCATTGAGTTCCTTCTGCTCTTTGTGTGTTGCTCCAGTGCTTGTGTTAGTTCCTGGGTCTGGATGTATTGATCCTTTCTCCAGCACTAGTGATACTGATTATTCTTTTTGTTATTTTCCAAGTGGACAGGAAGATCCAAGAAGTAAACAAGGATTAGCAAGTGCAGTGACCAGAAATCACTCAGGAGCAGTTTAAGACTGAACTGTGAATGTTTGCAAACAGCACTGAGTGTTTCAGCTTCCCACAGGTGTCAGTAATTGGTCACCTGTAGGTACAAAAGAGTCAAAGTTCAAAGTCAAAGCCAAGTTTATTGTCATATGCACAACTAAGGAATGCACAGGTGCATTCAGCAGCATCACAGGCACATAGCATCATATAAGCAGCATTCACAAGAAAGACACAATTAAACATAAATTATACACAACTTCTTGCAACATCTTGTGGAGTTTAAAGAGAGTGTCTCATGGGGTGAGGAGAGATTGAACTCATCATCAGTAAAGGCTCTCCATCACGGTCAGGGGGCAAGGAAAACACACTGTGCTCAAAAAATGAAATTCCATCCAAAATACCAGAACCATCACTGTCTCTGAACCCTGATTCTGCACGCAGTTCCCTCTCACTGCCATCTCTTTAAAGCTCTCGAGAGCTCCAGTCAATAACACTTGGGCAGAAATTAATCAGAAATGAAAACAGAAACTCCTTCAGTGACCTTTACCACAACAAGACTGCACAAAACACTTCACAGCTGTTGACGTACTTCTGTAGTGTAACAGCCAGTCTTTGCACAGCAAGCTTCAATGTACTAATGACCAGATGGTCCACCTTAGTGATATTGCTGAGAGACAAGTAGCGCACCAAGGAGAACTTTTCAGGTCTCCTTCGAAATAATGCCAGAGAAATCTATACAGCCACCTAAGAAGGGAGATGGGGTCTCAGGTTAACAGCTCATCCAAAAGATAGAAGCTCTAATAGTGAAGCTTTGAACCCCCTGAGACCAGGCTCACCTTGAGGATTCTCTGTCGAGATATCAACACATTTGTGGGGAAGCTGGTTCACCTCTCTCAATGACAGGTACCTCAGCCATTCTCCATAACTGCCCTGCAGACTCAGAATGCAGGGTACCTTGCTGCTTTGCAGAGACAATGGTCATTAGAAGGCAAAGGCTGGAGACCACAGAGCAGTTTAGTGCTTCTGCCTCTTCGAGCTCTGACGAAGGGAAGGCTTTAACCCACTCCAGGTGTCTGAACTCCCTGTGCTCCCCATACTTGCTTGGCTTTTGTTGCTGCAAAAGCAATCTCAGGTCCTCCAGGAGTTAACCGGAAACACAGCACTCAACTTCGCTGTTCCTGACCTTAGGATTTCCCAAAGCGCACCACAGCCAATAACGGAATTGTGAAATGTGGTCACTGACTGACTTCACATCAGAGTAGCTGAGTGTACATTAAATATTGCTAAATACTGTAAAATAAACATACATCTCAGTCTGGTGTACTGGCACAAACTAGTGCTTTATATAAATATTCTACAACCTGCTGTCAATGGCCTAATTGGCAAAGGAACAAAGCAGCTCTCCCTGTGGACTGGAGCCTCCTCACTCGACTGGACTGCACTCCATTTCATGCTGAGCGAGACAACATCTCTACGCTCATTATTTCTGTAACCTACCTCGGCCCCACAACCCTACAAGCTCCTTGCCCTCTGCCTCTTGAGCATTCTCCAGTTCCATTGCTGCACTGTTGGTAGATGCCTTGGTTCTAATCTCTGGGATTCCTGTCCTCATTGATATCTCCCTCTTGCTCACATTAGGCTGTTAATGACATCAAATCCATGGAGAGTTGCAAGTTGTTGTTGTCACTGCCAGGTGTGTAGGGAAGAGTCCATCGAACTGGCCCCAAAGTAAACCCGTGCAGTGATTTATTCCCATGTGACTCCTGCCCTTCTCCAGTAGTAACTGCCACTTGGAAAACTTGGTAGCGCTGAATTATAAGATCAGAGAGGTCTACAGTTAGGATTGGATGAGGTGTTGGAGGATCTTAAAGATAACTTTATGACTCTATGACTCTATATCAATTTTGAGGTTTTCAGGGAATCAAAACCCAAATGTCTGCCAAGAAGAAATAATTGACCCATAAACAATAACAGCAAAGATGAGACCACTTTGACCTTTGACCTTGATGTGGTGCCTAGAGTAATCCCACTTCAACAACGTGATTTTAAATGTGGAGAAGATTCTGCCTCCACCAACGATTCAGCCTGTGAGTTCCAACATCTCATCCACTCTTCACTCAATTTGGGTCTCTTGTAATTTTGTACATCTTGATTAAATCTCCACTATGATTCCTCCGTTCCACAGCAAACAACACAAAGTAGTTGATCTTTCCCCATGGCTAACATTTCGAGACCTGGAAAAGTTCCTGTAAGTCTCCTCTGCAGGACAGGGTAATGGCCAGCATCACAGAGCCAGACCAGGAGACCGGCTGCAGAGTTTAGGGAAAGAAAGGGGAGTTGCTCTGGTGATGTGAAGCCCCCTGGCCACATGCAGGTGAAAGCTTCCTTCAGAACACAGCCCAGGGTGTAATTTCCAGGGCCCTGGGAGTGTGGGTGTACACAGGACAGCCAATATCTTCACTGGTTTAGTAAGCAGTCTTCAGTCGACGATGATCATCCAATAGTTCAAGCTGAGAGCTAGAATGAAAATAAAAAATGCTGGAAAAACTCAGCAGGTCAAGCAGCATATTTGGAAGGAAAAACAGTTTCAGGTCTGGGACTCCATGTGGGACCATTCATTCTCTCTCCACAGGTGCTGCCTGACCTGCTGAGTTTTTCCAACATTTTCTGTTCTTATTTCAGAATTCCAATATCTGCCATTTTCCTTTTGATTTTCTGTTTGAGAGCTGACTTGTTTCATTGCTTCTGCTCCTCAGATGTGATCAGTCCCTGGAGTCAATCTTCACCTCTCTTCTCTCTTTCACCCAACTGATATTTCAACACCCGGCTCACTGTTAGACTCTGTTTGATCCTACCATTGCTCTTGGGATCTTTTGAGCTACAGGAATACAATATGTTGTTGTTATTTACAATCGTGATTGAGAATGCCCCAGAGTGTGAACTACAGTGATATCTTTGCCCATATTAGCTTTTTGTTTTGTGCAAGCCACAAATATCTTTCCCTTTCACAGGAATCTGGGGTGATGGGGACCCTGAAAATGTCTAAAATAAACCAACCCATCAGGGGCAGGGGAGATGAAGGTGAAGGTCTCAATTTCCTGCAGAAGTGTGTGAATTATTCCCAACTCATTGTCTGATATCTGTGAAGGAAAACTAATCATTACACAGACTAACCATTCTTACCACCTGTTCCACCTTCTACCTCAGCTGATAAAATTAAGAGCATATTTCCCTCCGTATGACTTCACACAGAAATCTATGCTGGTCCTGTGCTCCATCCCAGTAATCCAATCAAAGGATGCCTGGAATTTTGCCCCCTTTGATAGCACTAAACACACAGTCAATGCATTGTCTCCAACCTGCAGAGTTCATTCCACTGAAGTCAGTGGAATGGGACGAATATTTTCAAGTATTGGAATTGGTTTATTATTGTCACATGTACTGAGATATAGTGAAAAGCTTTTGCTTGCGTGCCATACAGACAGATTAGTCCATTCATAAGTACACTGAGGTAGTAAAAAGGATAACAGAAGGCAGAATATTGTGTTAGAGTTATGGAGAAAGTGCAGTGCAGGTAGATAAATAAAGTGCAAGGGCCACAACAAGGTAGATTGGGAGATCAAGGGTTAATCTTTTAGTGTATGAGAGGTATATTGGAATATTATTGTCACAGTGATATACTTGTCTTGCATGCCATCACAAACTGTCGGAATCAGGTGCTTCATAAAGTTTGCCTCATGCATATGATCCATATCCCTCCATTCCCTGCATATTCACCTGCCTATCTAAAAGCCTCTTAAATGCCACTATAGTATCTGTTTCCACCATACCCCTGGCAGCCCACCCCAGGCATCTACCATTCTCTGTGTAAAAAAACCTTGCCCCACACATCTCCCTTGAACGTTCCCCCTCTCACCTTAAATTGCATGCCCTCTAGTATTTGACATTTCTACTCTGGAAAAAATATTCTGACTGTCTACCCTATCTATGCCTATCATAATTTTATAAACTTCTATCAAATTTCCCCTCAGCCTCCAGCGCTCCAGAGAAAACAACCCAAGTTTGCCTAACCTCTGCTTATAGCTCATAGCCTCTAATTCAGGCAGCATCCTGATAAACCTCTTCTGCACCCTTTCCAAAGCCTCCACACCTTTGATTGTCTGGTTTACAACTCCATTAACCACTCCATACCTTGCCCAACAGAAATCCATTGAGATCAATCTTTGCATTTTCAACTGGTCTTAATACCCTCAGCCTATGGAAAGAGAGTTCCAGATCTCCAGTACCCTACATCTTGGGGTATGGCTCCCAAAATTACTTTGAACAGTAGGCTGTGGGTTTAAGATTCTGCCCCATGTTGTGGACACCCTCCTCTCGCCACCTGATTGAAACTTTCATCATTTGAAACTCCTCAATCACACCCTCACCCCCCCCCCCCCCCAAACCCAAGTCCTTCACTCACCCGACTGCTCCCAGTGTTACAAATAGGAAAATATTCCAACTGGATGCAAACATAGGAAAACATTGTGAAAATTCTTCAGCGATGACCAATAATCATTCTTCTGAAGTGCGCTTGAATCAAAAGACTAAAAATAAATCTATTTATGTTATTTAGCAAACCAATTCCCTCTGGTTGGTGAGGAGAGGCACAGAGGACTACCAGGGACAAGTGTCATGTGTTCCCCTCCCAATAAAGACAACAGCCAAAAGTAAAGGAATTGCTCCATCTTAAATCTGCCATCCAGTATAATCCAACCCCACCCTTTCTCCCATCCATCCCTCCTCTACAACTAAAACTCACTTATTTTCTCTCTTCCCAGTTTTGAAAACAGTCAAAACGTTAAACCGGTTTTCTCTCTCCGCAGACGCTGCCTGATCTGCTGAGTGTTTCCAACATTTTATGCTTTGATTTCAGATGTCCAGCATCTCTAGTTTTTTGATTTTCAGCAAGAGGCGACTTTACTTTCCACTGTGTGTCACTGGGGACAAATTCATCATTCCCGAGATTCCCAGTAAGAATCTGAACCCAGAGGGAAAGGGGATTGGAGAAAAAAACTTTCCACTCTACTGTGACATGAATGCTTTTGCCTTTATTTATGGAATGAGGGCATCATTACTACAGCCAGCATTTATAGCCCATCCCAAAATGATGCTGAAATGAGTGGCTTGCTGGGCTATTTTAGAGGGCAGAGTCAGCTATACTACTGGATCTGGAGTCACAAATAAACAAGGTCAGGTATGGGTGTCAGGTTTCCTTTTCTGGAGGAGAGAGTTACCAAATTTTATTTCAAATTTACTGAATGACTTGTATTTCCCTTATGGGATTGGAACTCACCAGGTCAATAGAGTGGTCTAACCTCTTCAGATTTCAAACCCCCACCTTACTGTACTTCTTATTGCCTAATTTTCCTTCTGGTTTCAGGGGTCATATATTGATCAAATCTGCCAGGGTTGGACTGTGAAGGCAATGAGATGGTAGGTCTGTACCTGGAACTTCACACTATGGGTGTTTCAGATGATTATTGGAAATCATGCCCCTGAGTCTCCCCCTTTGTCCAGGCTCCTGAGAGTGGAACATCCTGGGATGCTTCAGGGGACAAAAATCAAACCTAAACCAGAAACAAGGGTGAGATGGGGGTGAGGTAACCAAAAGCCAAGAGCCGGGCTTTAAGCAGGTGGAGAATTTAGGGAAGGTGTTCAGAGATCTGGGGTCAGGTGACTGAAGGCAGAGTGAGGAGGGAATTCATTCGACATGGAGCCTCCTCTGTTCAATGGTGCTGAGGCCAACCTTACCATCCAGCTCTCTTTCTGGTTGAGATCAAATAGCTCAGTACAGACAGAGACGGTGGTGAGGTCTCTAGTCTAGAGAGCACAGTCAGAGGTAGCTGAGTGCAGAGGCAGTAAAGAGGAATCTGGAGACCACGTGAGGGAGGGGGATAGGAGACTGGAGCAGAAAACCTAGCATTCAGCAGAGGGGCTGAATGGCCTGTTTCTGCATTGGTAGTTCTACCCAACACAATGTACTTCCAACAAACAGAATCAGCCAGTGGACAGTCATTCAACCAGCAAACTCTGTAGACAATGTTAAAACTCTGCCTTTAATCAGTCACCTAAGATATGCCAGGTATTTGCAGATTAGTGTGGATTTAACTTCCTTTGATCATGGATGTAAAATTTATTTAACTGCTACAAAATAATTCTTTGTTAATCAACCACACATCTCTGCTCTGAACATCAGCATTGCAATCAAAGGCTTGCACAACACACTATCATACACATTCAGCTGTAACAAGACGCTGGACTTCTTTCAACAAAACGGAACTAGAAACATAAAGCAAATTTGATGAATGATTGCAATTCCAAATATAACCATGCACTTGGCTAAAATGCATTTCTTAGCAAAAGAAACATAGACAAATACTTTTCCTCTTGGTTTTCCACACTCCCTAAAAATTCAAGCATACTTGGCTTCAAACTGCAGCAGCGACCACGACTGTAAAATAACAACATAGATAAGATTACACAGGATGGACAGCACAGAAACAGGCCATTCGCCCATTCAATCCATACTGTCATTTATGCTGCACTCAAGCCTCTTTCTCTCTTTCCTCATCTAAATCTATCAGCAGAGCCCTCTATTCCCTTCCCCCTTGTCCAGACTCCCCTTAAATGTATCCTCATGATTCACCTCAAATATTCCCAAAAGGATCAAGTCCCACAGTCTCTCTGCTCTCCAAGTAAAGTGGTTTGCTCTGAATTCCCTACTGGGTTCCTCGGTGATCGATGGCCTCTGGTTACTAATGGTTCCAATAGCTTCCTGTGCTTAATATAGAGCCATGAGCAGCAACCAGGACTAGTCTCAATTATCTCACTCAACAGCTCGGTAACTCCAGCATGGACACAATGGGCAGTATGGACTCCTTCTGTACCATATGGTTCCATGAATTCAGACATCAGTTTAGAACTTGCGTAGTGTAGCGGTTAGCGTGACGCTATTACAGTGCCAGCGACCCGGGTTCAATTCCAGCCGCTGTCTGTAAGGAGTTTGTACGTTCTCCCCATGCCTGCGTGGGTTTCCTCTGGGTGCTCTGGTTTCCTCCCATGTTTCAAAGGTGTACAAGTTAGGAAGTTGTGGGCATGTTATGTTGGTGCCGGAAGCATGGTGACACTTGTGGGCTGCTCCCAGAACACTCTACACAAAGATGTATTTTACTGTGTGCTTTGATGTACATGTGACTAATAAAGATATCTTATCTTATCTTATGATAGAAAGGCAAGGGGAACCACACTGCTTGTGCTGTCTTTAATGAATCCTGTAAACTAAGATTTCCAGTATCTCCAGTAAGCCAAGGCATTTATTTGCTTCATCCTGATCCAGTGAAGTGCCGCACAAGGCCCTTGCTCAGGAAGGCCACCCACCCACACTCACTGCTCCCCCACTCACATCGAACCAGCCACAGCAACACAATCAACAAATCCGGCTCCTATTTTGAGGCCTTTGCAGGACAGGAACTTCCTGCTTAAAATGCATGCCCCGTCCCCAGAATTGCTTTGACTGACAGTTAACCCTCTCCTTCCCAAAGTTCACCAGCTGTCAAAACCATCAAAAGTGGTCAGGTAAGTGAGATCACATACATTGAAAAATATTCAAAAAACAGTTAAAAATAATCATTAAATTTTATGAATAGTTATTAAAAATAATCAAAAATAATTAAAATCCAAGAGAACACAAAACAATTAAATATGGTTAAACACACTAAAATGAATATGTAAATATATTTAAATTCACACAATTAATTCAATAAATGCAAATTACCTGCAATGCCTCTCTCTTTTGCAGCCATTCCTCTCCATTCAAAAGGATGGAGTCACAGACCTTACACCAGTCTAACCAGGACAGAGTCCCAGCATTACAGCAGGGCCACTGTGAAAGGTGATGCTGTACCCAATGTCTGACCATAGTCAAATGGACAGTGAAGGATTCAAACTGTGCACCAAAATGTGTACCTACTGGCTTGGTTCTCCCTATAAATCTGGAGGGCAACGTGGCACATTTGATCTGTGTGATATGGTATCTTCTGATATGATGGAACATACAACAATGTATGTCTTCATACAATAAACATACCTGCTAAAAGGCGATGGAGTGTGCAGGATGATGAACCTTGGGTCCATTGGTCATCTACTGATGGGGAGCTGTTGGTGTTCACCACAGGTGCTCACTGCCCTTTCATCATTCCACCCCCCCCCACACACTTATCCACTCTCAAGCACATCGCTAAACTACTGCTCACACTCACATCCTCTTACCACGTTCTCACACACAGGAGTTACTGAGTCATTTCTCTGTAAGGAATTATTGGACTCCCTCTGACTTGTGTTGACCACAGGAATGCAACATGGCAACTGCGCAAAAGGACTGAGAGAGGCTCTGAGACCACCTCCAGCCCATTAATGGGGGGGGGGGGGAGACCCATCACCTACCCACTCTCTGTGGGATCTCCAATTACACAGGGACTCTGACCCTAACCCCCCTCCAAGCCCACACTGTTCCCAAGGACCAGGAGGTCACAGCCAATAACAACAGGCAGGAGCCAGCGCACTGATCTGATAGGGAGTGACAAGTCTCAGGCTGCTTTAACGTTTCAGTTCCCTGAGGAGGGCTTATATGCCTTTGGTCAGTTGGAACCATTCGTGTTGCGTGACTGGGCTGTAAATTCAGTATTTCCAATAGAAAATTGGTATGCTTGCTCAGAGATGGCTGTTCCATAAACATTAACAGCTACAGGGGTTTGTCCTTGTGGAGATCCGGCACAATACCTCACGCTGTTCATTCCTCATTATTCAGCAGCTCCAGAACAAAGTAGAGGCACTTACATACCTGTTGTGGCTCAGTGAGCAGGCCTCTAGGTCATGGAACCAGGGGTCCGAGCCCACTACAGAACAGTGAGGGCATATTCTGTGCTGGCATTGTGGGAACACCACCAGGGATGTGTCACACTGTAGAAGGGGCAGTACTGAGGGAGCATCACGCTATGGGAGGGGCAGTACTGAGGGAGTGCTGCACTGTGGGAGGGGCAGTACTGAGGGAGTGCTGCACTGTGGGAGGGGCGGTACTGAGGGAGTGTCACACCGTGGGAGGGGAGGTACTGAGGGAGTGCTGCGCTGTCAATGGGGTCACCTTCCTAATGAGATGTTAATCTAAGGCCCTCTCTGTCACTCTTGCAGATATAAACATTCCCATGCCACCAATTTGAAGAGCAGGAGAGATGTCCCCAGTGTCTTGGGCAATCTCTTACCTCTCTGTCAAAGTGTTGCTCTGTGTGGGATCTCGCTGTCCACAATGACTCCTCCATTAGAATAGGTCTACACCTTAAAAGAGCTTCACCCCCTGCAAAGGGCTATCATGAGTCACTGAGGAGACTGTCGAATGTAAGTCGCTCTTTCCAGAGTCAAGGCTATTATCAAGCAGCCTAGCTAACTGCAGCACCCTGTGGAAGGTTCAATGAGTCTGACTGTGTCAATTAACCATGGTTAGCATTTAGGACGACTCAATTCTAACAGTGTCCATGTTAATTTGGCTCCCTTACATCGCAGTGCTTCCTAATTTATCCAGACTAGATTTCCCTCTGAAGCCACAGGCACTCACTAGTAAAACAGGTTTTTGGAAAAAGTAACGGTGACAGATAGCAGAACATGACTAATCAACGTTACTTCGTGCTATTTTTACAAGAGAAGTCATACTGGCAACACCTGTCTGTTAGGTGATTCTTTTTGACAGCTTTGTAAGGCGTGCTTGTAATACAGTCTGCATTTCCTCCGGTTCCAGTTCTCAGAGCCACAGTGCATTGAGAGGTCCATGGTGTGATGGTGAAAACTTACATTCACATGCCCTCTCACTGCTCGCCAAGCTCTGGAAGTAGAGCATTTTTGAGGTGCAGTGACACTATTTCAAGTGGCACAGGGACGCAGCGGGTAGTGCTGATGCCTCACGGTTCCAGTGACCCAGGTTCAATCCTGAGCCCTGGTGCTGACTGTGTGGAGTTTGCACACTTCTCTGTGACTGTATGATGCTTCAGTTTCCTCTCACATCCAAAAGCCATGCTGGTAAGTTAATTGGCTGCTATTGATGACCCCTTAGTGTCAGTGGGTGGCAGCAGAACTGAGGTGGGATTGATGTTCAAAATGGGTTACAGGGAATGGGATTGATGGGATTGCTCTGTGAGCTGGCAAAGACTCGATGGGCTGAGTGGCCTCCTCTGTCGTGAGAAAATATGGCAGACATAAGGACACAAGTTAAAGGATGGATCTTTAATTGGATTTCCCACCTCTAGTTGCTAACCCGTTGTGTTCTGGGTAACAGATTGAGGGACAGACACTTGCAAATCAGGCTCCACAAGGACATAAAATCTTACAGCACAGGAAGAGGCAATTTGGCCCAATAAGCCTCTGCTGGTTCTTTGTAAAAGTTCCTCAAGGGAGCACACAAATCAGACTCCAATATAACTGAAGTCTCACTGCGCAGCCAGACTCTTCCTGAACCCGTGTCCCATCGAGTGACCATTACCACGCCAGACATTACCCTATCCCCTGCCACAGTACTAGTTCTAACACCAGGTTACTTTTTGGGAGCAGATCAGGTGTGGCATGGGGTGAACTCTGAAGCCAGATTTCAGAGGTGAGAGACTGTAATCACTGTACACCCAATCAGTTTCCTCTGTGTTTCAACGGTGAAAATCTGGCCATTTTCTAGAGCACTCAGTACTTTCAGTCAACACCATTACTACTCAATCCCGTCACTGTGTCAGCATTCACGTGGCAGCTTTGCTTTAGTCCAGAGAACCCTCACCTTGAGCTGAAAGGGCAGGTGTTGGAGCTCAGACTGTAGCCATCTCCAGGAAGCCACCATTCACTGCCTGCCTTAACTTGGGCAGGTGGTGGTGAGCTGCCTTCTTAAACCACTGCAGTCCATGCTGTAGAGGAGGGAGTTTCAGGATCTAGACCTAGCAATGATGAAGGAGCGGTGATATGTTTCCAGGTCAGGATAGTGTGTGATCTGGAGGGAACCTGCAGGGGATGGTGTTCCCATGTCCAGGCTGCCTACATCTGTCAAGTCAATATGAGTCACAGTTTTGGGCGTCAAGGTCAGAGAAAATGCCTCTTCCTATCCTCATTTGCAGATGTTCGTTTAGAGCGTCTCATGAAAACAGCTAAACTGCCTGTTGGCCTGAGGTTCACACAACACTGAAGTCAACAAAACAAAAGCCCAACTGAAAGATGACTCATAGTTCATACTTTCTGAGTCCTGACCTTCCACAAGTGTGCAGTCACTTACTGACAGTAAACATCGGCCACCACCATCCCTGTGTGGTGCACGCTGCCTGTGTGATTGATCGAGATGTGCAAGCCGTATCCTTGCAGAACGACAGTGCCAAGTCCGAACGTGTATGTGGTGTTTATAAACTAGGGGTGGAAAGGGGAGGAGAGGACAAGGGAGAGGAGGAGAAGGAGGGGGGTAGTGGAAGGGAGGGGAGGAGAGTGGAGAGGAGAGGGGAGGGCAGCAAAGGTTTCATAAGATGATCCAAGATAAGAGTCTTTAATCCTCGGCAATCATTTTCGCCTCGGGATGGGCTTCAATGTAATAACTACAAGCACCAATAATTGCTTAAAGGTTGAATTAAAACAAATGTTATGATTATTTAAAATGAGAGAAGAGGAAAGGAGAGAAGAAGAGGAGGGGTGGGGAGAGAAGAGGAGAGGGGAGGTGAGGGGAGAGGAGGGGAGAGAGCAGAAGGAGAGAGGAGAGAGAGGGGAGAGGAGAGGGAGAGGGAAGGGGAGAGGGAGAGGGGAGGAGAGGAGAGGAAGGGGGATGGGAGGTGAAAGGAGAGGAGTGGAGAGGAAAGGTGAGGGGAGAGGAGGAGAGAAGGGAAGAGGGGAGGGGAGAAGGGAGGTGAGGGGAGAAGAGAGGGGAGAGGAGAGGGAATTTGAGAGGAGAGAAGGGAAGAGGGGAGGGGCGGTGAGGGGAGAGGAGGGGAGAGGGGAGGAGGGGAGGGGAGAAGGGAGGTGAAGAGAGAGGAGAGGGAGAGGGGAGGAGAAGTTGTTTCTGGATGGAAGAACCACTAATCTTCAGAACACCTTTTTCCAGCATGCCCATCTGATGTATAGTGACCAGTTAGTGATCCAGTAACTAAAGGACCAAAATTGAATGGGGTCCCATTGGCATCACTGTGTCTTAGTTAGCTTGGGTTTATAGACTGCACAGTGCCAGCATAATTCTCATTTTGTTATCTCTCCATTTCCTGCCACCCCAGATAATGGAAAGGATCCCCAAACTAAGAACTGGGCAGCCACGTGGCAGATACAGGTTAATGCAGATACATATAACACACTGCAAGAGTAACAATATACAGAGTCAGTCAAATCTAAATACCACCATCTTGAAGAACAGAAGGACCTAAGGTGCATATTCACACGTCTTCACTGGTGTCCAAGGAAGGTGATATGGCAGCTAAGGGTGAGATATTTGCTTTTGTAAATATCTATTGAATGTGAAGCAAATGTTTCTGTCAAAGCAGCTGCTAATGGAGAGGAGAGAGGGGAGGAGAGGAGAGGAGAGGAGAGGAGAGGAGAGGAGAGGAGAGGAGAGGAGAGGAGAGGAGAGGAGAGGAGAGGAGAGGAGAGGAGAGGAGAGGAGAGGAGAGGAGAGGAGAGGAGAGGAGAGGAGAGGAGAGGAGAGGAGAGGAGAGGAGAGGAGAGGAGAGGAGAGGAGAGGAACACTGGGACGGAAATTGGTTAGGTACGTGGACAGGACAGGGAGAAAGAGCAGGAGGATGGAAATAATTGGAAAGCTGTTTCAAAGAGCTAGCAGAAGTATGAAGAGCCAAATGGCCCCATTCAGTGCTGTGAAATGGTGGGTAATGCCAATGCTCAATGTCAGTTCTGAGCACGAGCTCTGGGTTGAAAATCCACCCAAACATCAGGTACCAAGAAATAATCTGATGGCTGGCCAATGCAGAGGCAGCCAAACCCTATTGTTGTGGTACTCCGCACAGGCTATCTGTGACTAATTTGTTGTCTTCTAACTTGTCAGCAAGGATGCAAACCTCCAGAGACTAGGATGAAGGAAAGAACTGAGCCACAGGCAATAATGGACTGCTCAATGAGTGCAGTGACACTGAAACTAAACTCAGTAAAGATTTGCTCTCTCTACACTGTTAGAAAAAACATGATTGCAGTTTTGCCAAGAATAGAAAGGGTACTGGCAGAGTGGTTATATAGATGTGGCTCCAAGACATCCATGTGGTGAGCTTCCAGAACATCCCTGGAGGATACTCCAAGGGCTGGTGTTTAATAAACAAATACCAACTCCAACATACAAGAACAAAAAGGAAAATTATTTTTGGGAAGCTTAAGGTCAATAATTTGATTTAGCACACAGCTTAAGAAAAATGACTAATCCAAGCCAAGGAATGTGAAACGGGAGCAAGAAAAGAGCATTAGATTGATTCCTGGGATAGAGGGGTTGTCTAATGAGGAAATGTTGGACAGGTTGGGTCAATACAGACTGGAATTTAGAGGAATGAAAAATATTTTTGAAGGGGTTTGGCAAGGTGAAAGACACCATGGATTTTTGAAACAGAAATCATGCATGATAAATTTATTGGAAATTTTTGAGGATGCAGCTTGTGGAGCAGACGGGAGAGGATCAGTGGGCGTAGCAGCTTATTATCTGAACAGCAACAGATTAGGAACAGGGGAGGTGCAATGAGACCTGGATGTCTGTGTGCAGCAGTCAATCAAAGTAAGTATGCAGGGCAGCAGGTGGTTAAGAAGGCAAATGTTGTGCTGGCCCTCATAGCGAGATTTGACGACAGGAACAAGGATGTCCTGCTGCAACTCTACAGGATCTTGGCGAGACCACACCTTGAGTATTGTGTGCAGTTTTGGTCTCCTTATCTAAGGGAGGATATTCTTGCGAAGGAGGAACTGCAGTTCATCATCCCTGGCATCGCAGGACTGACGTCTGAGGAAAGATTGGGAAAACTGGGCTTAGATTCTCCAGAGTTTAGAAGAATGAAAGGTAATCTCACAGAAACTTGTAAAGTCGTGATGTGACTAGACTGACAAGATGTGCAGAAAGGATGTTCCCAAATCCAGGGAATCCAGAACACGGGACACAGACCATCGATACAGGGTCAGCCAATTAGCACTGAGAGGAGGAGAAATTTCTTCACCCAGAGAGTGGTGGACCTGGGGAATTAATTCTCTACCACAGAAAGTAGTTGAGTCAAATCATTAATGTATTCAAGGAGTTAGATATAGGTTTAAAGGCTAAAGAGATCAAAGGGTATGGGGAGAAAACTGGAACAGGGGACTGGATTTGGATGATCAGCGATGATTATATTGAATGACAGGGCAGGCTTGAAGGGTTGAATGGCTTACTCCTGATCCTATAGTCCATGGGTATACAAGGTCTTGCCTGCTGAAGATGGAGATGAGGAGGAATTTTTCTCCAAGAGGGTCACAGATCTCTGCAATTGTCCATCTCAGAGAGCTGTGGAGGTGGAGGCATTGAATTCATTCTAGAGTGAGACGGACGGACTTCAGACCTCGGGGAGTCGACGTTATGAGGAAATGGCAGAAGTTATGAGGAAAAGGACTATCAGGTTCAAGAGGTTGAAAGGCCAACTCCTGCTGTGTAAGTCCTCAAGCCATTTCCATTCAATCAGGGCTGACCTGTACCCAGCAACATTGCTCCACTAGTTTCCATACCCCCTGATATTCAATTAACCCCAGTTGTTTGAAGTATCAATCGAGCCTAGAATATCTATCATCCTTCACCAGCCCCAGCATCAACTGTGCCTCTCTGTTTCTCATGAATGAGACTCAGAAGGTTGTGGGATCAAGTCCCACCACCACTAATTAAGGGAGAACTGTGCTGATTTTCCATTGTTGTTAAACCAACACCCCATCTACTATATTGTTGGTCATAAAAGAATGTATGGCACTACTTGAAGAGGAATAGCAGGCCACAGAGAAGCAGGCTGTCTGCCTGTGGCTGCTGAACACTTATCCCTTAGTCACTAGTCTAAATCTATCTACTGGCCATTGTCATCCTTCTGTTGGTGGGGGCTTGATGCGCACAAACTGTCAGCTACAATTCCTACAGCAGAATAGTGACTAGCTTGGCAACTCAATAAAAAGACAGCACCGCACTCCTTTAAGGGGTGGCCCTCTGGATTGGGACTTGAGTCACAACCTACTGGCTCAAAGTCACAAGTGTTACCAAGGCACAGCCAATTCTGATCCCAGTAAACAATGCAGGATATTCTGGGGATTGATCAAAACTTGAAAGTCTGGGATTAGTTGAATTTTGTCGAGTGTCAGGGATATGGAAGCAGTCAAATCAATGAACTTTGACATACCCTAAGTCTGTGGAAGATGCTATAAAAATTCACATCCTTCTTCTCATCAGCTCACTCAATACACTTTCACAATGACACACTCAGACTGCATGTAGCTCACACTCCCAGACTGGAGGGCTAGTTCTGAGCTATAAGTTCTATTCCATCAATAGACAATTGCTATTGGACTTATATGAATGCCCTTGTTGTTATCTCACATTGTGAGATGTGGATTGAAGAGGCATGTAGCTTGGGAAAAGGCCCTTCAGCCCATCAGATCTGTGTCGACCTTTAACCACCCTTCTGGATTAATCCTATACTAAAAGGGATTCACAGACTGGGTTTTGTTGTGGGCGCGAGAACAAAAATAATTTTCCTTCTGTATGAAACACCCAGGCCACCACACCTCACTCTAAAGCCACTCAGGCTGTTGAAATGTACCAGAGTTAAATAACACTGATGTCTGTGATATATGACAGCATGTCCCAATGTTGAGCTAACATGCCCATGGTAAAGGTCCTTTTGGCTCTTGTTCTCAGTAGAGAACAGTACTCAGTCAACAGCCCATTACAAATGGCAAGCTCTTGACATCTTCAGAGCAAATAGTCTGCTAGTTACTGGCAAAACCTTTCACTATTTGCCGAGAGGAAGAAGCTAGAGCTAGTTAGTGAATTGGGGTGATATGGGTTACATCTGCCCTTGGTCCAAATTTTTGTAGCATTGTTTAAAATCGGAAATGATGACACGTGTAACCTCTTCTGGGCAGGTGCTGGGTGTTCAATGTGGCAGGGAGATTACTTCCAGAGTTAGTGTGAAGGGTTTGACGCTGAGAGATTGGCGGGT
Organism: Pristis pectinata; assembly: GCF_009764475.1. Lineage (NCBI taxonomy): Eukaryota > Metazoa > Chordata > Chondrichthyes > Rhinopristiformes > Pristidae > Pristis > Pristis pectinata. Next base: position 31,161,863 of record NC_067413.1, read on the forward strand.
CATTTGATTTAGAAGGTGCACAGTACAAAAGTTAAAGGGCAAACGGTTATTTAATCCACGTGACCAGCATGCTGGAATTCTCAAGGCACAACCCAATGTTTCTTAATCCTGACTCAACCATTAGCACTCTCACCTCTGCAGGAAAGTTGTGGGTTCAAACCCCACCCTTCCACTCCTAATCCAGACCAGTGGTCCTACTGTGGCGCAGGGGGAATGCCAGAGTGTTGTCAGAGCACAGCTGCAGAACATCCTAAAGGCAGAGGGGGAAGAACCGGAATATGTGGTCAATGTCGATGCCAACAAGGGAGGATGATGATGTCCTGCAGGTAGGGTTTAGGGAGCTATGATAGAGGTTAAATAGCAGGAGCCTAATCTCAGGATTATTCGCAGTGCCACATGCTAACCAGTACAGAAATCAGAGCAAAGAAAGTACTGTATGAATGCCTGGCTGGAGAGATGGTGCAGAGGGAGGGCTTTAGATTCCTGAGGCACTGGGACCGTTTCCGGAATGGACAGACCCGTACAAGTCGGACAAGATGTACCTCAGCAGGACTGGGAGCAATATCAGACCAGATAGAAGAGTTTCTGGTGTTTATGGGGAGGGTTTAAATAACGCCAGGGATGGGAACTGACAGGAGAGAGAGCATGGAGAGAAACAAAGTGGAAATGGAAGTTAGGAATGTAGTGAGCAAGATAAACCATCATGGAAACAAAAGCAGGGTGCATGGAAGTGCATGGAAAGGTCAGAGGTTCTATACCTCAATGCAGGCTGCATCCACAACAAGATGGATGAATTGCATCACAGGTCATGTTCTAATGACCAGTACAGAAATGTCACTGCAGGGCCGTTTCTGGGAGCTAAATATTCCAGGGATTCAATATTCAGGAAGGACAGGAAAAAAATAAATGGGAGATGTGGTGGCGCTATTAAAAAGGGAGGAGGTCGGTGCAGTAGTGAGAAGGGATTCTGACTTAGCAGATTGTCATGTAGAACTCAAATCAGTTTGGGTGGAGCAGAGATGCAGCAGGGTGTATAACACACATGTAGGAGATGTTCGTAGGGCTCCAAATGGTTGCTGTGATGTAGGGCACAATATAAACAAATAAATTAGAGGTGCACTTAACAGGGCCAATATAGTCACCATGTGGGACTTTAATTTACATATAAACTGAGCAAACCAAATTATTACAATGTAGTAGAATGAACACCATGTGGATTTCTAGATCAAGATATCGAGGAACTGACTAGGGAACAAGGTCCTATTGATCTAACAAGAAAGGTTCATTAATAATCCTGTTGGAAAGGGCCCTTAAGAAAGAATGGCCAATAATAGGACAGAATTTTACATTGAATTCAGAAGTGATTTAGTTCAATCTAAAATCAGAGTTTTCAATATAAACAGAAGAAGTATGAAGGTGTCAGGAGCAGGTTGGCAGGGGTAAACGGAAACTGATGAAAGGGTGTGATAATAGGCAGGCACTGGCCAGCATTTTAAAAATATATACATGATCTGCAGCAAATATTATTTGGCACAAATACACAACAGGAAAAGTAGTCCAACCATGGATTACAGAAGTTACATTGGTCGTCGGGAAATCGCTAGAATCTACAATAAAGGATGTGAAAGAAAGACATTGATAAAATAACATGAATAACCAGTGTCAACATGAAATCCTGTTTGACTGATCTGTTGGAGTTTCTGAGGACGTATCTCGTTGAGTAATTGAGGAGGAACCAGTGGAGTGGTGTACTTAGGTTTTCAGAAGGCCTTTGACAAGGTCACAGCACATAGAACTGTGCACACATTAAGAATTGGTTATCAGGTAGAAAACATGGAGTAGGAATGAAAGGGTTCTTCTCAGGTTGGCAGGCTGCCAGCAACAGGGTAACCACAGGGATCAGTGCTTGAACCCCAGCTACTCACAATCTATAATAACGATTTGGATGAGGTGATCAAATGTAAGGTTTTTACATTTGCTGAGACTCACTGGGAACATGAGTAGTGATGAAACATAAAGACGCTTCAAAGGTATACAGACAGACTGAGAGCAGATAGGGTATCAAGTGGAAAATGTGAGATTATCCACCTGTTGAGAAAATAGAAATGCTGAGAATCTTTTTAATGGTGAGAGAATGGGAAATTTTCAAAGGGACCTGGGTATCCTTATACATGATTCACAAAAGCTAACATGCAGATGCAGTAGGCAAATGGTATGTTGGCTTTTATTGCAAGAAGATTTGAGTACAAGAGTAAAGATATCTTGCTAGAATTTTGTAAGGCCTTGGTGAGACTGCATCTAAAGTATTGAGTACAATCCAGTCACCTTACCTAAAATAGATGATACTTTCTATCGAGGGAGTACAGTGAACATTCACCAGATTATTTCCTGAGTTTGTCATATGAGGAGATTGAGTAGACTCAGCCTCCATTCTCCATGTAAAATGTGAGATGTGATCTCATTGAAACATACAGCTTTCCTAGAGGGCTCAATATGGTACATGTGGGAAGGATATTTCACCTGACTATGAGGCTGGAAGAAAGTGTCATGGTTTCAGAACAAGGGGTGCGCCATTTAGGACTGAAGTGAATTACTTCACTCAGGGTGGTGAACCTTTGGAATTCTCCATCCCGGGGGAGGGGATGGGGTGGGTGCTGTGGAGACTCGGCCATGAGTTCTTTCAAAACAGAGATCCATAGATCTCATCCTATTAGATGGATCGAGGGTTATGGGGATAGGGCAGGAAACCAGTGTGGAGGTAGAAGATCAGCCATGAACCTGTTGAATAGGGGAGTAGACTTGAGGGGCTGAATGGCCGACTCCTGATCCTGTTTCTTACGTACGTTCAACCTTTCCGCAGGGTTAATAAATGGAAGTTCTGTCTGTTCTCTCGGCTGGATGTAGGAGGCACAACCTTGAGGAACAGCAGAAACAATCCGCCTCCCCTACTGCCCCGGCCAAAACTTGTCCCTCAGCCATGCAGATTATCTGGTCATTATCTTGTCACCCATTTAGAACGGAAATGAGAAGAAATTTCTTTAGCCAGAGGGTTGTGGATTTGTGGAATTCATTGCCACATAGAGCTATGGAGGCCCGATCATTGGGGGTGTTTGAGGAGGAGATTGATAGGTATCTAATTAGTCAAGGTATTAAGGGATATGGGGAAAAGGCCGGAAATTGGGGCTAGATGGGAATAGTTTAGCTCATGGTGAGGTTGTGGAGCAGACTCGATGGGCCGAATCGCCTACTTCTGCTCCTTTGTCATGTGATCTTGTAACCATTTGTGGGATCTTGTTACGTTTCTCACAGTTCAATTCAAAGAGCATTCTAAGCCTGTATAATGTTTTGGAAACCTTCAGGCTCTCTTTCTAATCTAATCAATATAGAAGCCCATTCTTAACGTCAGGGCTCTTGAGTATGAAGCAGCTAGATGAAACAAAACCATGCTGGTGAAAGGTTTTATTGAGGAATGAAGGGTGAAATATTAGATAAAATTATCTATCAATTTAGAAGATCAAAGCAGTGCATCCAGATCTTGATGTGACACTCTCACTGGTAACCTCAACCTTCCCCATCCAGCTGGATCCAATCAGAAAACCCAACTGAACTCGATGAAGATAAAACAGGGAAGTCGAAGTTGAGTTTATTGTCATATGCACAAGTACATGTATGCACATATACAATGAAAAACTTACTTGCAGCAGCAATGGAAGCTGAATCTGGTCCAAAGGGTGGGAAGAGGAAGGTTCTGCCTACAACAGGCTGATATCATCAGAACAGCCATAAACCACAAGTGGTCCTTACTCAAGATATTGAAAGGCGTTGTTGAGAAGACTTGCATCATAATCTGTCACGAAACTTGCGCTTGCTCTGCCTTCTAGGAAAGCGATGATTTCCAAGCACTTACTCAATGTTTTATTGACATTATATTTCATTACACAAGCTAAACAGAAAGTCATTCACACTCAGTGCTGACATCCTGCTGAACATAACTCATGGAGGCCAATGCATAAACAGTTTGAAAGGTACAAGGGGAAGATGCCTAATGAATCTGGACGCTATAGGTCATTATCTATGAACAATTCTTCACCATAAAGCAACAGCAATGGGATTGCAGCTTGGCTCACTTTTGATTCTTTGTAGGTCAAGGCTGGGTTTGTAAACCCGTTGCTTTCCACATTAGTTGGCCATGCTGTATAGTAGTCATGTAACTGGGTCATTAACTCTGGAAGCTGAGACTAATCAAAAGAATGAGTCCTAAACCAGCCCAGGCAGATCCAAATCAAGAATTTTGTTCTAGAAAGCTGGGAATGCTAAGCAGTGGCAATTTAAAGCAGCTAGTTAACCTACCAATCTACATGCATTTGGGATGTGGGAGGAAATCAGAGCACCTGGAGGAAACCCCATACGGTCACAGGGAGAACGTGCAAACTCCACACAGACAGCATCCGAAGTCAGGATCGAACCTGGGTCACTGGAGCTGTGAGCAATTTCTTAGTTTGTTTTGTGAAAACCGATCTGATCCTTCACTACCTCCACCCCCACCTTAGGGCAAGAACCCACCACCCTTAGCTGTCTTGGCCCAGCTGTGTTCAGAAGGAGTGCTCTCGCCTCTAAAACAGAAACTATGGGTTCAAGTCACACACACACACACACACACACACACACACACACACACACACAGCAGCATAAAGTGTAGGCTGGCAGGCTGAGGCAGGGAGGGGGGCTGTGTGGTCTTTCAGATGAGATAAACTCATTCCACTATTCCAGGGAACAGAGCGGGAGCTCTCCCTGGGTCAATATTCCGCTCTCAGGGAACATCACAGAATCCAGCCATTGGTTAGAGTCAACATGGTGGTTGTGGGATCTTGCTGTGCACACATCAGCGGCTGTATTTCCCACATTACGACAGTATCTCAGGTTGTTAAGTGCTCTGACTCCCTGAGGCAGTGAGTGGCACTGTTGAAGTTATACATGAGTCCTGCCCAACACCAATAGAACAGCCACTGTGTGTGGATGGAAACTGGCCCTTCAGCTCATCAAACCAACTACCAACTGACCACCTACCCTGATCCTACACTAATCCCATTTTATTCTCCCCATATTCCGACCAACTGCTCACATTCCCAGATTCAAACACTCACTTACACACTTGGAGCAATTTAGAGCAGCTAGTTAACCTACCAACCCATGTCTTTGGGATGTGGAGGAAACCGGGGAGCACTGGGAGCAAACCCACATGGTCACAGGGAGAATGTGCAAAATCCCCATGGACAGCACCCAAGGTCAGGATTGAACCCAGGGTCTCTGGTGCCGTGAGGCAGCAGCTCTACCAGCTGTGCCACTGTGTAGGTAATGTGGGACAGGGAATAGGGAGCAGCCTTGCCAGTGATGTCCATTCCCCAAAGGTGAGCAAAATAAAGCTGAGGGAAAGAGTCCTTCATTCAAACCAGCAACAAAGTAAAGGTTGAAAGTCATCTATCACTTGAACAAGGAGACAGTTCACTCAGATACATCGCTCCTCGAGCTAGAGTTATCCCATTGGCATAGGACAGTCCAACTCTACTGCTTCCTGGGCCCCAAGTCCCCCTTATAACCACCCTTGTGTGCAGAGATGTCTTGTGACTGCTGGTTGCTTGTTTATGGGAACTGCTTAGAAGCAATCCAGACTGTCTCTCTACACTGCTGAGATGAGCCTGCCAGAGAATATGAATAATGGCCACTTTACTGGTATTTATTCAACCAAGAGAAAGAAGTGACAGAAACCAGAGTACAAGTTGTACATAAACAGAAAATACATTTTTCTGCCAAAACTCTTGGTTGGTTCCATGCTCCTTAGGATCTAATGGCTAGGGCAGATGCACCATTCAAGAGAGATACAGTGATCAGCCAGAGGTAAAATCAGAATCAGAATAAAAATCAGATTTATTATCACTGACTTAGATGACATGAAGTTTGTTGTTTTGCGGCAGCAGTACAGTGCAAAGACATAAAATTACTATAAATTACAAAAATAACCAAATAACAAAAAAAAGGAATAATGAGGTAGTGTTCATGGGTTCATGGACAGTTCAGAAATCTGATGGCGGAGGGGAAGAAGCTGTTCCTGAATCGCTGTGTGGGTCTGAATCATTGATTGTGAGCTGTGAAGCAGGCTTGAGGGGGTGAATGTCTCTGTCTCCCATTTATTACAGCTCCACTGACAGTACCTAAGTGAGGCAGGTCCTTTACTGTGTGTTTGACTCCTTCCCCCATTTTCCTCACCCAAGTGATCTGACACATTCTCAACAGAGGTAAGAAAATCGAGAGGAATTCATCCAATTACCCTGCACACACAAGGCAATTGCCAGCATTCCCTACAGACTGCCACTAATCTGCTGGTGTAGCTGGGGGTGCAGTGGAATGTCCCAAAATTCCAACAAAGAGCTGGAAGCAGAGAGACAGATAACGTCCGTGGGCAACAACAATTCCTGAAGCAGCTATTGTTACCGTGTCAGGAATCGGAGATCGTTAAAGAACATGACCCTTACCAGCTTACTGAGTCAACTCAGCTTCTTCTGAAAATGTTGCTAAACTTAAGCAGTTGCCCATTTTCAGTGCCCCTTGCCCCCCTGCTTCTCCTCCCTGGGGAGCATCCACTTAAGGCAAAGGTGAGACAAAACCCTCTTCCTCAGAAGGTCGAGGGTCTTTGAAACTCTCTTCCTCAAAGGTCAGTGGAAGCACAGTCTTTGAACACTCTTAAGGCAGAGGCAGACAGACTCTTGATGACAAAGGTTCCCAGGGTGTGGAGGGGAGGGAACTGAGTTTACAACAGATTGGTCATGCACTTATTAAATGGTGGAGAACACTCGAGGGGTTAAGTGACTCACTCCTGCTCCTAATATGCATGACAAGGCTGTGAGCATTGAGAGCAAGTCTATATTGGGAGTAAGTTACAGCAGTCAATTAACCTACTAATCCATACATCTTTGGGACGAGAGAGAAAACTGGAGCACCTGGAAGAAACCCACATGGTCACAGGAAAAACATGCAAACTCCACACCAACAGCACCCAAGGTCAGGATCAAACCCAAGTTGCTGGAGGGGTACGGGGGGTATAGGTAGCTTCAGACAATCGGACATCACCTCAAGCACCTGGACAGGGTGATGGGTGGGCCGGAGGGCACTGCAGAGACTTTGTTTCTATAATTGGCAGAGAGATTTACACTCGTTTGTCCAGAAAGGGATTGTCAGCCAACTGTTGCAAGTTAATAAAACATAGGGAAAATCATCCATTCATCTTCATTTTCTTGGAGTTAATGCCAAGACCACAAGAAACTGCAGAGTGGTGAACGCAGCCCAGTCCAGACAAACCAGCCTCCCTTCCATTGACTCCACCTACACTTCCCACTGCCTTGGGAAAGCAGCCAACATAATCAAGGACCCCTCTCAACCTGGTCATTCTCTCTTCTCCCCTCTCCCGTCGGGCAGAAGATACAAAAGCTTAATAGCACATGCCACCAGACTCAAGGACAACTTCTAACCCGCTGTTAACAGGCTCTTGAATGAACTTCTCATACGCTAAAGATGAATTCTTGATCTCCCAATCTAAATTGTCATGGCCCTTGCACTTTATTTGTTTACCTGCACTGCATTTTCTCTATAGCTACTACATTATATTCTACATTCTGTTTCCTTTTTACTACTTCAATGTACTTATGAATGGCATGATCTGCCTGGATGGCATGCAGACAAAAGTTTTTCACTGTAAGTTGGTAAATTGGTTTATTAATTATTGTCACATGTACCGAGGTACAGTGAAAAACTTTGTTTTGCATGGCATCCATACAGATCATTTCATCACATCAGTGCATTGAGGTAGTACAAGGGAAAACAATTGCTGAATAACAGAATGCAGAATAAAGTGTTACAATTACAGAGAAAGTGCTGAGGAGACAGGCCAGTACATATGACAACAATAATAATAATAATAAAAAAAACAAATAAACCAATCCGACAAAGGCAACCAGAAGAAATGAAAAGTGTAGCTGCCTTGCGTCATTACTCCTGCACATTACTCTTGCAATATTTCTCAGTTGTTACCCTACTGATCCTATTCGCTCTCACGTGTCCACCAACTCCCTCCTGATTCTCCTACCACCAGGGGCAAGTTACAGAAGCCAATTACTCTACTAATCTGCATGTCTTTGGGATGTGGGAGAAAACCCACACATCACAAGAAAAACATGCAAGCTCCACACCAAAGGCACCCAAGGTCAGGATCAAACCCAGGTTGCTGGAGCTGTAAGGTAGCAGCACCAACTGCTATGCCACCGTTCTGCTCAGGTTTGTAAAGTGTGTTGAAATGAGCACAGTACTCCAATTGTACCCTGGCCTTTGTTTTATTCAGGCCAAAATGCATTAGCACATATTCCCGGCAAATTCACACCAACACACTGTTTCCTGGCTATTCATTGAGCAAAGGAAGGGAAGATCATAAATCAAAATAAGGAATTGAGAGTCTCAGGTGAATAGAGAGTGGGAGATGATAAAGCAGAAAGACCAGGATAGAGGGAAAGAGAAAGCCAGAAAGGAAGAGAGGGGGAAACAAAGCAGACAGGGAGAGATGTAGACTTTGAGGAATGCAATTGATGAAAAGCATTATGGATACATTTTCTAGCACTTAGTTCCACCATGTAACATCACCGGCATCAAAGTTAAAGTGGAGTTTATTGTCATATGCACAAGTACATGTATGCACAGGTGCAATGAAAAACACTTGCAGCAGCATCACAGGCACATAGCATCATTTAAGCAGCATTCACAAGAAAAACATAAATTATACACAATTTTTACAAGAAAGAACACAATTAGAACAGAAAAAATGTCCATTTTAGTCCAAAGTGCATGCCCCAGTGCATTCCACATCAGTGTAAAGGTGACCACGGCATGCAACCACACAGAGTACACCCAGCAGCAGGGGCCTGGTTAAAGCACCTCTGAACATCCTGAATCCCTGTACAGGCATTCACGCACTTTGTGAAGTATAGTGACTATTGGAAGTGAGGCAGCCAAACTGCACGCAGCAAGACTCCAGAAATGGCAATAAGTTAAAGACCAGATAATCTGTCTTCTTGTGACAGTATTTAGGTAAATATTGGCCAGAAGACCACGGAGAAAGCCCTGGAATTTATTTGACAGGGTATCATGGCAAACAGTCTTAACTTACTGTCCAAAAGGCAGCATCTGGGACAGTGAAGCACTGCCCCAGTTAGCTTCAAACATGTATTCAAGTTAATGGAGTCAGACCTGAGCCCATATTCTCTTACACCGACACTGCTACCCAAGATCATTTCTTGTGTTGACTTCATAGTCCCTAAGTAGCTCCAGGTTGCTGGCTCCTTCCTGAGACTGAATGATTCAGCAGCTGCCTTACAGCTCCAGTGACCCAGGTGTGATCCTGACCTCCGGTGCTGCCTGTGTGGAATTTGCACCTTCTCCCTGCGATAGCATGCGTTTCCTCTGGGTGCTCAAGTTTCCTCTCACATCCCAAAAATGTGCAGGTTGGTAGGTTAATTGGCCGCTGCAAGTTGCTCATTGTGCGTCGGTGAGCGGTAGAATCTGGGATGGGAGTTGTTGGGAATGTGGATAGAATAAAACTTGATGAGGGCACAATTAGTGTAAATGGTGGTAGATGGTTGATGCAGACCCTGTGGGCTGAAGGGTCTGTTTCTGTGTTTTATCTGTCTATGATCCTTATTGCTAACTGAGCTACTAGTATGAATACAAAATTGTCTATCAACTTAACTAGCAGTACTGGCAACTTCAGCTTAACTGCTAAAGATGATTAAACAAGTTACCCATCAGTGCAGCCACTCCAATTATAACACAGATTCGACAATGGAAAGATGACATTTAGTGATCCTGATGTGGTGGTCTTAGCTTGTTTTTCCAACATGTTTTATCTTCATCCACAGGCTCCAATCTTTACTTAACTCATCCATCTGCTGAATATTTAATCCTTTTAGACTTCTGAGAATCGATCATCTTCACAAATCACTTCCTACTCCAAATATTTGTTACTGACACAGAAGGCAACTTACAGATTACTGAAAGCAAAAAAGAATGAGAAATATTTGGGCTGATGAATGGAAATTGATCTAAAATTCTGTTTTCTTTTCTTTCTCTAGGGGGTCTCTGTCAGACTGACCAATGTTATAATGACACAGATAGCTGCAAAGCAGAACCCTTAGTCCTGACATTCATTCTGAATACAACTGAAAGTATTTTTATTTGTCTTGCTGTAGTTCAGGAGTATTGCACGCCTCCAAGGGCAAAGAAGTGGATGCTTAGCAAAGAGGAAGTCCACTCTGTTCCGCCAATCCTGCCCCCTGACCTGAGCAGGGAGATTGATGCTGGACAGATGGGACCTGTGTAGTTTGCTGCTAAATTTTAAACTAGACCCGACCCTCTGCTGTGTCAAGCAGACACAAAAGATCCCATAACTATTTTGTTGAAGAAGTGCAGAGGAGCTTCCTCTGGTGTGTTGACCAATGTTCATCCCTCAATGAGCAGACAATGTCTGGGCCTCACTGCTGTCTGGTTGTGAGCTACCAATATTTCTGAAGCCCCTTTCTAACTTCGAGCTAAGAGCTACCTAAATGGAAGTGATTTCTTTTTAGATATTTGTCATTTATTGGATTCACACCCCAGTCTGTCTTAATGCTGGTCAGTGCAAAAGTAGGAGCTTTTCCCATTTGTCACAGGTTTAAGGCAGTATACTAAATATTCTTGGTGCTGATAGAAACACTCGCCCTCAGCAAAATAATTTATAACTGGCAAGAAATGGGAAAAGAGTAAATACTATGAAGTTGATTACCACCCTGCAGTTTCCATGGACTAAAATTTACTCTCCAGGTAAAACAGAAGAAAAAAAAATCACTGCATTAACGAAATGACTTTACTTTTTTTTAGCTATTAGTTATAAAACTATTAGAGATGCAATAAAGAGAATATTTGACTAAAACATCAGCCAATGACATAATGAAAAGATTACACGTTTTCCAATGGGTCAGGCCAGAAGGAGAATGGACAATACAGGCAACCAATGGGTGAGCATCAGAACTGGGCAGTGTGAAGATGGATGAGTCAGGCAATCTATTGTTGACACTGGGGTGGGCTGTTTGTAAGTAGGAGATCAGGTAATGAAATTCCTGGAATGCACCCCACCATTGTGGGCAATGGGCTCTGAAAATTTGCTCATTGTCGCATATTTATAGCGACAACAAATTAAGTGCACAAGCTTGTTTGGAAGCTCTTGGTGAATGTACCAGCAATACAAGACCAGTGCACAGACACCTCCAGATCCAGTACACTTATTGCCAAGGATCCATGGGGGTGGGACAGTAAGGCTGGGGATGCTGACCCTTTGGCTCCTTCCCTCTGCCGATTTCGGAATCAGACTATTTGTCTCCTAGATTTCCGCTCTACATCTGGCTCAGAGTCTGAACTCTAAATCAATCCAACTGTTGTTGCCCCTTAATATCAACACACAATCCATTCTGAACCACAGCGCAGCCAGCCCCAGCCCAGCTTTGTACTTGTGAAATAAATCCTTTGCTCTTCAGTGTTTTTGGAGTCTTCAGCAGTTTGATATTTGGACATGGCTTTCAGGAGCTGTCTGCAAGAAAGTGATCTGCTTCTTTCCACTGAGCAAGTCGATACATTGATTCAATGAAAGGTGCTTCATCTCAAATCAGCTCTGGTGACTTTGTGTTTGTGTGTGTGTGTTTGTGTGTGTGTCGGTCTATGTGGGTGTGTGTGGGTGGGTGGGTGGGTGGGTGTGTGTGTGTGAAAGACAGAGAGAGCATATCTGTACCCTGCCGTGAAGCAGGGTGATGCTGGAACAAGGGCCTGCACAGCTGATGATGTAGTGCTCCAGCAAAGAGCTTGCACAGTCAGAGTGGAACAAATGGGCCCTCTCTGTGCTGTAAGTGGCTGTGGTTGCAAAGTAATTTTCCCAAAAATGAGCAGCAGCGGAAGGAGTGAATGATGGAGGTGGGGTCGGTGAGCCGGCACTTCCTAGTGAAAGCATTGGGACTCAGTGTGAAACAAGGCCCACGTGAGGAGGGATAAAGTTTCCTCGCTGGTCTGGCTCTCAGAAACAACCAGCTACAAATGATCAATATCAGGATCCAGGTGCGATTTTAAGTAGAGCTTAAAACTGTCACTCTAAGGACAAAACATTCAAGAAGCCTTCAACAAACAAAGGCATTCTCACAGGAGATGCCTGGATCTCATGTGAATCCCCATCCAGAACACACTGGGTACGCAGCCAAAACCTTAGCCATGGGGAACGTGTACCAGCCAAAACTAGGGTTAGGGAAACGAAAGACATTTATTTTCCCTGGAAGGAACATCACACACCACTTCATCCCCAATGAATTGTATAATCCAGGCTGACCCTCCCATGTGGTTTCGAGGGAGTGCTGTATACTCAGAAGCACCATCCTTCATATGAGACATTAAACTGACAATAAACCAGTGGATGGGATTGATACTGAGAAGAAGCAGTATCTATTCCCCAACATATAGCAACATCAACTACCATTTACAATGCTGCTTGCTGTAAATCAACTGGTTGTATGATCCCCTACATTACAAATTTGCTCTGAAGCACTTTGAGACATTGCAAAAGGTGCTACAGGAAAGCAAGTTCTTATTAAAGGGGCAGAAAAAGGAATTTTTCAGTCAGTAAGCTGGTTTCAGCTGAGTGTAAAATAACACAGTTAATTCAGTAAATATTTTTGCTACATTTGCTGCTTTATTTCCCTCTGAAACTTGCAGCCACATTATCACATAATGGGTAGTGCACACCATGAAATTAATGGCAACTCCACACATCAACAGAGAGAGAGGCTTCTATGGTGACCATTTGATAGCTGGTCATTAACAGTCCTGATAAATGGACTCTATTATGTTTTCAGATCCCTTGCGTTTGACACAGACCAATGCAGTCATAAATATGTTCAATTTATGAGTAGTTGAGATAATGCTCATGAATTTAAGCGTTACAGTAACATTAATACGGGCAGAAAAATTCACAGAAAAAAACCCATCTGTTCACATGAAAAAGCCAACATTTCTTTATGTGGTTGATAAAAGTTACCAAGCCAACTACTCCAACATCCCATATCACTGACAGTAATACACTCATGGCTCTGTTGTAATCCGCTCTAGACAGCCTATAAATATAATTTGTTTGTACAAGCCAATTCCACTGGCTCTTCAGCAGCCTATAGCCAATGTAAAGGGCGCATTAAACAAACAATATTTCTTCTCTTCCATCCATAAAATGGAGTGTAAGGTTTCACACCCTTGCTCTACACCAAGCTACCAAACTGAGTTTAAATGTTTGCAAAGACATCCTGGTCACGTGGTAGCAATCTACCCACAATGGCACAGTCTGTATTTTGTCTAGCTAATGTTTTCTTAAACTTGACCATTTGGGGCTTTTTGCTGTTAGTATTTCTTTTTAATTTGACAATCGAACACATGGAAATTTAGATCTGAAACACAATTCAGCAGCTGATCTAGATCTCAGCTAACTTGCAATACTTCACATTTAGATTTGCAGTTGGAGCGGTCCTGGTATAAGATATACTCTTTGCATTTAGTGCTTTCCTTTGTACTGAGGATGGATGACATTTTTTTAGAGGTGACATGCCTTTGAAAGAATCAGGGAATCTGCCATGGAGCATACCAGATTCTGGGCTTTATAAAAAGAGGCATACTCGGCAAAACCAAAAACCTCTTGCTAAATTATAATGAGTCATTGGGTTTGGCCTCACTTCAAGCATTATACAATTCCAGGCCCCACACTCCAGGGTTTACTGGAATGATACTGAAGGACATTTGATAGAGGTTCTCAAATTAGGAGGAATTTTTATGGAATAACTAGGGAACACATTTCTCCAGTGGCAGGAAGGCTGGTGACCAGAGGATGCGGAAAGGATAGATAGTAAAGACCTGGAGCAGAGATAGAGTAAGTTCTTGTACTCAGCAGGTTACTGTGATCTGGTACACGCTGCCTGAGAGGGCAGTGGGAGTAGAGTCAACAGGACTTTCAAAAGAACAACTTTCCTAATATCACATTTGGTTCTTTTGCCATCTCCAATGGGAAAAGTGTGAGGCTGTGGGGACAGGGAGGGGGGACGAACTGAAATGTCTTTCAAAGAGCCAGCACAGGGATAATGGACCAGATGGCATAGTTCTGAGCTGTGTGGAATCCTGAGGAGTTGTCTGAAGACCAGCGCTGTTCTCTGACTAAATCCTGTCTGAATCTGCTTTCATTTTGCTGGTTTCCGACACCTTAGTACTTTGGTTCCACCAGGTGTTGCTTTGCTGAATCCATGTTGATCTACCTTGCCCTCAACGCAGCCTTCAGCTGCCAATTTTATACAATAAATATTGTGCTCGGTTTAAACATTTTGGGGGCAAATTTTGCTTCTGGTTGCCTGTGGTAAATGGTGATGGTGCTAGCTGCTGGTTGGACTGGGCTCCCAGTGTTTGGTCCTGTGACAGTGTGTGGGTTAGGCAGCACGCCATTGGGTAATCGCAGCCATCTTCCTCTTCACTCCACACCTTAGCTCTGTCTTCCAGAAAACCAGTGTCCAGAACCCCACCCCGTGCTGTCAGAATGTGGGATCAAGTCCCCCAAGGTCCAGTTGAGACAAATAATAGAATGGATTCAGAATGGGTAAAGGCCATTCAGCCCATCAGATCCACACCTTTCTCTGCAATCCATGAATCCCACTCCCCACCCTCTCCCCCAGGATCCTTCCTTTTCAGATACTAGCCAGCTCCCTTTTGCACATTACGATTGAATCTGCTCCAGTGCTCCCACCAGTAGTCCGTTCCTCATCCCAACCGCTCGCTGGGGAAAACAACTTTCCTCACATCACGTTTGGTTCTTTTGCCAGTCGCCTTTGTGCCCTCATTCTTGGCCCCTCCACCAATGGGAACTATCCCTCCCTGCGTACAAGCAAAATTCTGCAGATGCTGGAAATCTGAAATAAATGCAGAGAATGTTGGAGAGACACATCAGGGCAGTGTTCATGGAGAGAGAGAGAGAGAGAGAGAGAGAGAGAGAGAGAGAAACAGACAGACAGACAGAGGTATCATGGGTCACGTTAGAATGTTCATCTGTTCCGATGAAAGGTTTCGAGTCACTCTGTTTCCCTCTCCACAGACGCTGCCTGACCTGCTGAGTATCTCTCTAGGTACTCTGTGTCCTTCATGAATCAAAATCAGGTTTATTATCACTTTTGGGGCAGCAGTACAGTGCAAAGACATAAAATTACTATAAAAAACAAAATAAATAAATAGTGCAAAGAAAGGAATAACGAAGTAGTGTTCATGGGTTCATGGACTGTTCAGAAATCTGATGGCAGAGGGGAAGAAGCTGTTCTTGAGTCGCTGAGTGTGGGTCTTCAGGCTCCTGTACCTCCTCCCCTATGGTAGTAATGAGAAGAGAAAATGTCCCGGATGGTGATGGATACCGCCTTCTTGAGGCGCCGCCTCTTTAAGATGTCCTGGATGGTGGGGAGGGTTGTGCCCATGATGGAGCTGGCTGAGTCTACAACCATCTGCAGCCTTTGTTGGGCCCAGGATAGATCCTCCGAGATGTTGATGCCCAGGAACTTGAAGCTGCTCACTCTTTACACCACTGACCCCTCAATGAGGACTGGTGCGTGTTCTCCCTACTTCCCCTTCCTGAAGTCCACAATCAGTTCCTTGGTCTTGCTGACGTTGAGTGCAAGGTTGATGTTGTGATACCACTCAACTAGCCGATTTATCTCACTCCTGTACGCCTCCTCATCACCATCCGAGATTTTACCAACAACAGTGGTGTCAACGGTGAATTTATAGATGCCGTTTGAGCTGTGCTGTCATGATTTTAAGCATCTCCGTCACTTCCAGGGAGACCAACCACAATTTCTCCAGTCCATGACGAAACAAAAGTCCTTCATCCCCAAAATCATTTTGTTGTCTGTGCCTCTATTTATAAAGCTGGGGAATTTCTATGTTCCCCACATCTCCCGGTTCTTTCAATTGTCCCCTCTGGTTTATATTGCCAGAAAAAGGTTTAAGAGAAAACAGGAAAAACAGGAGGGTGAGAGGAAGAGAAGGATGTTGTGGTGGGGAGAGAGGGAGAAGAAGCTTGTGGGACTCTGGGATTGCCTGCAAGCATGAAGCTCTTGGGCTGAATGGCCTGTTTCTGAGCTGGAGAGAACACAGCTGTTTGTAATCACACTGAGCCCTTGCTCTCTGTTTACAACTGGTCCAATCCTATAAGTAGCCCTTTCCTTAAAGACCAAATGAAAGCGTTGCTGAAGTGCCGTCCATCTTGCTGCAGTGATCCGAGACAGTTCCCACCAATTTACAACTCAACCACAAAAGGTGCAGCCACTGGGGAACCTAACCTTGCGGCTGGAACACGTCCAGCCCTGGCACTGGGCCAAACACAGAGAAAATTCAACACAGGTGGAAATAAAGTAAGTCGCAGGGCTTCCTGGAATAGGACAAGATGGATTGCTCCATAGGGAGCCTCATGGACTCATTGGCCAAGCGACCACCTCCTGTGCTAACAAGGATTCAAGTATTCCAGAAAAGTGGCATTGAATGAAAGTCCAAATAACTGCAATGAATCCACCCTCCAGGGACTAACCTACCACCACCAGCTGCAGAACGTAACCTGTATTTAAAGAGGCAAACAAGAACTCTGTCCATGTCCCCCAAGACTGAGCACAAAAATCTAGACTGACACTTGAGTGCTGTACAGAGAGAGTGCTGTACCAGCAGGGATGCCAAGTTTTAAACCTGAGGCCCTGACTGCCATCTCCGGGTGGGTGCAGATGATCCGGTGGAGCTGCTGGAAGAGCCAGAGGCTCTTCCTGAGGCCCTGCCCAATGTTTAACCTGCAGTGATCTGCTCGTTATCACTTTGCTGGCTGTGGGACCATTTCTTTAGCATACTTCTGTGCAATGGTGCACCTTCCTTCCTCTTCACCTCAAATAAAACAATCTGTTTAATCCTGACCATGTGGCAAAAGTGTACCCTCACAGCAGGTAGCTCAAGGGTGATGTCCAGAAGAACACCAAAGTGTGGTCAAGGTGAGGAACCAGTGGAAACACTCTCCTCATAAAGGCCGTTGAGGCCGGAGGTCAAAAGAATATTTCAACACTGAGGCTGGCAGATTTTTGATAAGCAAGAACTTTGAGGTATGACCCAGGCCAGATGGATGGAGTGAAGGTACAAATCAGTCAAGGTGTAATCGATGATGTAACCAACTTGAGGGACTGAACAACTTCCTGTTGGTAATTGGTAATTGGTTTTTATAGCCACATGTACCAAGATAACAGCAAAAAGCTTTTGTTTGCGTGCCATCCAGACAGATAATTCCATACATAGGTACATTGAGGTAGTGCAAAAGAAAAACAGAATGCAGAATATAGTATTACAGTTACAGAGGCAGTGCAGGGAGACAAATGAAGTGCAATGATGGGGAAATGTGCATCACCTTCAGAGGACAAAGAGGATTGGTTGGTTATAGAGTTGTACAGCACGGAAACGGGCACTTCGGCTCACCACATCCATGCCGACCCTTTTGCCCATCTACACAAACTCCATTTACCCACATTAGGTCCAAATCCTTCTAAGGTTGAATTACTTTATTGCAGAAAAGTAATCATTGGAAAAGCAGACCCCTCCTGCTGCAAAGCGGAATATGTGAGTGTTGCTGCCCCAGTCTCCTGGTCAATACCGAACCCAGGCGACTGAAACCAAACCATCCAGTCATTTGTTGGATCTTGCTGTGCACAGCTGGCCACTGCCCCATTTACATCTCCCTACTGGGGGCTAACCAGAGAAGCCAATATATGGCCAGCAAATTCTGTCGGCAGGGCAGCTGCCCTGCAGCGGACGGGTCTTCAATTAAACCTGCTGTTGTCCTCCCTGGGAGCTCGGGACCCCAGACATGTTATTGAGGTCGTACTTGACTGGTGATTCCCTTGGGTAGATAGTGCACATCCACGCAGATCAGGACAGCAGCAGACAGGATTCCCACTGTGTGCTTCCCTGACACAGTTTTAAAAGCTCATAAGAGATCATGAAATCCACTGGTCCATTGGTTGAGCTGCAGTGTTGTTCAGCTCCCAGTTCTCCAACAAAGGCCAGTGTTACTCAGTAGGTTGCTCGCTGGTGCCAGCACTTGGACACACAGTTCAGGGCTCAGCAGCCAGGCCTTCCAGGTACACGTTTAACAGGAGCAGCATTTGCCTGGATTGCAAGGTGCAGGTATTCAGAGACTGCTTTCATCCTCAGAGAGAGCTCCTGCAGTCTCCAGCCTGCTGCCCTTGATCCTGGGCAGTCTCTGCCAGCACACCAAAGACCCTGTGTTGGCGGGGATATAGTACTTTAGTGGAAATTGTCTACCCCTGTACCAGACCATCATCCTGTCCCTAACCCAGCTCTCTGTGGCCCTCCACAGACACCACTCACACAGGTGATGTGACTCACCAGTCACTGCAGGTCCCTGTCAGTGCCCCTGGGAGCAAGGTTGGTGCCCTCAGGGTCAATGGGGCAGCCACAGTGAAGGGACCGGCAGTCTCAGGTAGCTGGAAGAGTGCTGGTGAGTGCCGGACAGAGGTGAGAAATGCACCTGCTGGCGCCCACTGTTCCTGGGGAGGAGCAGTATTACAGGAGGGCTCCTGATCCTGACAGATGATGGAGAAGTCTGGTCCACTGGAGCCCAGAGTCAATGATTCCCTACTGGCCTGTTGAGCAGCAAACCACAACGCCTGGTACAGATCAGCAGGGGCAGGCTGGGCTGATCCTGGGGGTGAGGCTGATCTGGTTGCCAGTGACTGGACAGCACCCCCTCACCCATGGACGGGGGTGTTAGATCGGGACAGGTGGGCAGCCGTTTGTGGTTGTAGTGAAGTGCTTGAGGTTGAGAGGAAGAACCAATGAATAGTGTGTGCAGTGTGCAGAGAGAGCTGTGTGTTGACTTTTTTCACAGAGAGAGAGGTGAATGCCTGGAATGCGCTGCCAGGGGTGGTAGAGGAGGCAGATATGATAGCAGCATTTAAGAGGCTCTTAGATAAACACATGAATGTGCAGAGAATGGAGGGATATAGACCATATGCAGGCAGAAGGCATTAGGTATCATTAGCTTAATTAGTTCAAGACAACATTTTGGGCTGTACTGTTCTATGTTCTATGTTCTAGTAGTGTGCAGCAGTCTGACCGTGAATGCTGTATGATCAGCCCTTTGAAAAACCTGACTGGGCCTTCAGTGTTAGTAGAAGCAGGTCCTTCCATGAGTGAAGCGCACTGCTCATTATTTTCATCAATTGAAAATCTCACTGGGTCAAATGTTGGGCATTGCTCTACTTTGACATCATTTAGCGGAGTTAGACACTGGAAAATCTGTATCAGGTGTCCAAAAACTCCACCAAAATGACCATTCAATGCTGACGACTGGTGTTAGCCCAACACAAAACCTGCACAAGCTTGGATAAGGTGGCGTAAATGCAATTTTCAACTTTGCTCACCTTGTGTTTCCACTGTTGTGCCGACAAATTTCTAGGCTCATGTTTTCAAGTACCCCAGAACACACAGTTTACAAATCGTTGGTTTTATCTGGGAATATGATGTCTAAAGGAATCCCCCCAGTGCTGCTCTGGTGGTGTCCCATTCTGTAAAGGTTGCTGTCAGTGACTGTGCAAGTTCCAGGTATCAACTTTCAATAGAGCTTGGATTTGCATCTGCAGAGTTTGATCCATGACAATACGCTGGCAGTGGGAGACTGGTCCATCAGGAAATAATTCACCAGGTAGATACGGCCTCAGAAAGCAACAACTAAAGGGAACAGTGGTCCACTCCCTGGAAGACCCTTGGGGTTTCAGCCACAATTAACCTGCAACCTGGCCTATATTATTCTTTGTCTATGGCACATCTCCGTCACAAAGTCTACCCTAGTGCTTCACTAAAGTTTCCCTTGCTGTCAGTACCTGGTTAATACTGAGCAACAATCGCCATCAGGAAACAGGTATTTTGCTACAAATCAAAAGCAGTTTACAGAAATATCAGGTGATGGATTATTTCATAATTCACAGCCTGGGATATAGATCCTCCCCTCCTTCAATCAATCCAGCACTCAGCACTTAATAGCACCTTTAGTGCAGCAAAAGTTCTATTGCGGATGCTATGAAACTCTTCATCTCTGTGATACATTCCTTAAAACCCAGCTTATTCAGAACTCTGTTTCCCCTTGTCCTACCGCCATCCCGTTCACCCATCAGCCACTACCTTGCTGATCCACCCAGTCCTCCATTGTGGCAGGGCCTCAGTTTCAATGCTCCCAGCCTCAGTTTCAGATCCCTTATGGCCCTTGTTCCTCCTTTCTACAGTCCTACAAGAATACTTGTCTCCTCCAATTCCAGCCTCTTGATCATCCCAATCTCTCCACCACTGATGATAGTGCCTTCAGCTGTTTGGGCACTGAGCTCTGAAGTTTCCTTCCTCACACACTCCACCTCTCTTTCCTTGTTAAAGCCCACCAGCTCTTTGACCTAGTTTTTGGTCATCTGTCCTAATATCTCCTTCTAGGTCCAGTCTCAAAGTTAGTCTGATAATGCTTGTTCCTGTGAACATTCTGGGCCACTTTGTCTCTTTAACTCTACTGGAGTAATGCAGGCTATGGTTTTTCCTGGTGGAATTAGAAGGACTGTTGCCAAGAGACAGGTTGGCAAGTTACATTTGTAAATGTGGCCTCTGATTTAACCGATTTAGCAGAGGGTGGAGTGACTTGCCTGGGCTCTGATACCAGGCAGCTGAAGGGAGAAGGTCAATGTCTTCATGGCACTGCTCACAGAACAGAAGGAGCGGTGGAACTCCCTCCCCAGGCACCCAAACTTTCCAAGCCCATGAAAATCAAGAAACTGCAGATGCTGGAAACCTAAAATAAAAACAGACACTGCTGGAAACACTCAGCAGGTCAGGCAGCATCTGTGGAGGGAAAAACTGAATTAACATTTTGGATCAAAGACCCTTCATTAGGAGTGGGTCTTTGATCTGAGACGATAACCCTGTTTCTCTTTCCATCGATGCTGCCTGACCTATTAAGTATTTCCAGCATTTTCTTTTCCAAGCCTGAAGTTCACTTGTCAATCTGCTAATTTCAGGACTGAGAATCAGTCAGGGTCAAAGGATGCTGGCTGTCAAGTTAAAACTACTCAGTGTGTGAGGAAAACTTCTCTCTTTGTTCAAGCTTTCAGACACTTGTCTTCAAACCTCCCTTTGGAGCTTGCTGTCAAATATTGTTTGATGATCTACCTTGCAAATCAGCCTGGACTGTTTTAAAGTTGCCACATAAAAGTAAATTGTATTCAAGGAATTGTTTTAGCTTTGGAAGTTGTAAAGGGTTAACTGATCAGTCAGTTGATTCGCTACAAAGCTATGCTGCAACCCCCACAGCAGTCTCAGAGGTTCAATCATCCACCACTTGCTCTTTTAGCCATAATTCTTCATCAAGAATTTGAAACAGACTTTCAGCTAGCGGGCAAAAAGCTTCCAGATTCCAGCAAAGCCGGAGGTTTCCAATGACCTTGGATTTGTCATGTAGCTGGCATGTCACCCAGCCCTCCCAGAATGAGTGGGACTACGGAGTGTTCTTCCGTGGCTGCTTATCGAGGCTTTGATGCTGGTCTCCATCCCTCAATATTTCTCCCATGAGTTATATTTTCTTGAGATAGCAATCTCTTGTGTGACCTTCTGAGAGTGCTGGGACCAGACAGTTTCTTTTTCTGGGATGTTATCAAAACTCATAAAGAGTCACATGAAGGGCGATCTTTCCAGAGTAAAGTCTACACCCCCTCTGTAAATCAGGAGCTCTATTACATTTGGACTGGCGGAGAGTTTGACAGAACGAGGTTTGAAACCACAGGGAAACTTAAAGCACCAGCCTTCCTTTCTTGGGTTACGAAAGAACAATTTAAGATGCTGCCTGACCTGCTGAGTATTTCATGTATTTTTTGGATTGATAATCAAAAGTGATGTTGGTTGAGGAATAAATGTTGGGCCAGGAGACAGGGGACAGCTCCTTCCCTGATCAAAACGCCAATATTTATCTACCAAGTCGATACTAAAACAAGTCAGCTGGTCATTCACCTCATTACTGTGTGTGGGTAAAAATTGCTGCCATTTCTCCCATGTGTCATTGGTGTCCCTCATTGTAGGTGAAGCACATTGGGAATCGAAAATCTTTTCTTCTGGCAACTGCACGGGAATGCAGGGCACAAAGAATCTGCTGGATGGGACATAGGTCTTGGAGGCCATTTCATCCCTCGAAACTGGCTCATCACTGAACTGTTCCATACAGATGCCTTGCTTTTATTACTGTTAACATGCTGAATGAAAGTGTTTTGACATCAGCCTATAGCAAATGGTAATCTAGTGGGCAGTTTGACCAGCACACTGGGAATCATGTCTGTCAAATGGGACATGTTTGACCCACGGCCAACCTCTCCACACAATGACTTCAGCGAGACAGCACCGGATGTCATGGAGTGAGTAATACCACATGCTCCGAAATAGGCAGCCTGATTATTCTGAGTATAACGATTAGTCAGACAATTAATCACCCACTCAAACCATAGGGGCTGTTCTGGATCGTGAGGGCGGACCAACCCTATAGGCATTGTCCAATAATAATACGGACTGATGCAAAACATGTGGCCACCTGAGGTACCTAGACTCTCCGGTGACTGAGGCAGGAACAATGAAGTGGGGCCTGTGCAATGTCAGGCTGACTCCGTGTCTCTGTAATGCTAATTGTCAAACGCCATAGTGTCAGGCCACATGGACTCTGCTTGATGCCAACAGCAGATCATATAACCGAGATGGTGCAAAGGCTGGAAACTGAGTCCAAATGGGAAACTTTCCAGTTCAAAGGAAGTTTGGCATTCCTGTTTGATTACCAAGGGTTCACCAGAAAGTACAGCCCCAGTAGCCTTGCTGCAATTGCCATGCTATTTAATCCATTATAGGTATTCCACTTTACTTAGTGAACGAGTTGTTTAAGCTTCAGCCCACTGGGATCATTTGCAAACATCTCGCTGGAGAATGTTTTGCTAAATTTCTTGCTTCACAGTTGCCAATGCCCAACATTATACATTCAACAAGAAGGGCCTTGCGATTCTCTAGCAGCTTTCATGACTTCAGATGGTCCCAAAGTGCTCCTCGGCCATTGAAGTTTGTAGTCACTGTTGTACTGTAGGAAACACAGCATCCAATTTCCACACAGCAAGATCCCACAAGAGGCAACGTGATACTGCCTTCTAGTGATGCTGATTGAGATGAAGTATCATCCAGGGATGGGTGAGGAGACAAACTGTGTGTGGGTAAAAAGAGGGCAGATGAGCCTGAGTTTTAAATCTCACATGACTTATTCTTAGGTGGAGACAGAAGAGACTGCAGATGCTGGAATCTGGAGCAAGTAGCAACTTGGTTAGCATGGTCCAGATGGCCCGAAGGGCCTGTTTCCATGCTTTATTACTCTAACTCTATGGCTATAAAACAAATTCCTGGAGGAATTCAGTGGGTCAAGCAGCATCTGTGGGAGCAAAGCAATAGTCGACATTTCGGGTTGAGAGCCCTGCATCAGGACTGAGATTGTAGAGGGAAGATAGCCAGCATAAAGAGGGGTGAGGCAGGTGCTGGCAGGTGATAGGTGGAATGAGGTGAGATGGCCAGATGGAGTCAGGTGAGGGAGGGAGAGGAGGATTTTTGAGATAGGTTAGTGGGTGGTAGGTGGAAACAGACTGGTGAAAAAATGGGCAGGTGGGGGGGTGGGATGTTAGAGATACAGGCTGTGAAAGGATAGGTGGAACCAGGTAAGGGAAGGATAATGGGCAGGTGGAACCAGATAGGGGAGGGGATAGGAAAGGTCGGGCAAGGAGGAGAGACCCAGGTGGATAGGTGGTGAATGGGTGATGGGCAGGTGGAACCAGGTGAGAGGTGAGTAACAAATTTAGATAATGGGGTGGGGGTGGAAAAGGAGAACAAAGGGAGAGAAAACTTCAGTGGACCAGTAGGAGTGGGAAAGGAAAATTTTTAAGTCTGCTGTTTGATGGTTTCAATATAGTAGCAGCGCCTCATTCCAGTACTGGAGGACTATATTGATGGAGAGCATGGATTGTATGCAGAAGTGAAGTACTCTTAAAGTTCATTGCCTGAAATATTGAAAGCTTAAACAATATATTTTGCCTCGCCAGTATTACCAAAGCCTGTGATAATCCTGTAGGCACTCTGACACAGATCTATCAATCTCCAAAGATTATTAAGCAAATTCCCCTTGGTCAACTGTGCAATATTAATGCCTGAAGTCTCACATCTCCAAAGATAAGATTCTAACTGATTGTTCATTGTAAGCAAGGCTTCATGATTTTTAACCAATTCTATTAGATAATTATGATAGGATTTGAATAACGATTGTTAATGGACATTAACCATCTGAAGGTCGGTGCATTAATGGGAACACAAGGTAGATATCTGACCCATGCTTGCACAAGAATTTCAAAGTATTTATATGCAGCTTCGTACTTTCAGTTTCCTTGAGTGCTTTACAAACATTTCTTCTATTCGTGGATATGTGGGAACTGCTTAGAGACCTATCAGAATATGCCGTGATTTCTGTGTCCCTGTAGGAAAGCTTATGGGGAGTATTCCTTCCAAGAGCGTACAAGATCAAAGTCGAAGTCAAAGTCGAGTTTGGACCCAAGTTTGAAAAAGATGGGAGCAATTCTACCCCTGAGCCTGCTCCTTTATTCATTGAGACCACAACTGATCTGAGAGCCTCAGTTCCACTTTCCTACCTGCTCCCACAACCCTTAACTCCCCTACGGAACAAACTCTGCTGGTCTCTGCCTTGGATAATTCAATGGCTCTGCCTCCACAGCTCTTCAGGATAGAGAATTCCAAAGATTTACAACTCTCTCAAGAGAGAACAAATTCTTCATCTCCATCCTAAGTATATGACCCCTTATTCTAGTTCCAGATGGGCCTTCTAGGGGAAACATTCTGTCAGCATCCACCCCATCAATCCCACTTGGAATCGCATATGTTTCAATAAGATCACCTCTCACTCGTCTAAACTTCAGTGAGGACAGTCCCAGCCTGTTCAAACCTTGGAGACGCAAGAGACTGCAGATGCTGGAAGCTGGAGCAAAAGAACAAACTGCTGGAGGAACTCAGCAGGTCAGGCCACGACTGTGGAGGGAAATGGACAGTCAATGTTGCGGGTTGAGACCCTTTCATCTGTTCAAACCTTTCCTTGTAAACAACCCCTTTAACCAGTAATCAACCCAGTGAACCATCTCTGCATTGCCACCAATGCAACTGACTCCCTTTACTTATCCTCTGAATAAGAACCAGTCAAAAACTTGGGGGTGGCACTTTATGAAAATGACTTACGGTTATATAGCATCTTGCACAACATCAGGATGTCCAAGGCACTTTATACCCAATAAAGTGGACATTGTTGTAAAGTAGGAAATGTGGCAACTGACCTTGTGCACAGCAAGCTCCCATAAATAGCAATGTGGTCAGTGACTCAGCAATCTGTTTCAGTGATGTTCGTCAGGAGATAAATATTGACCCCAGGTCACTGGGGAGAAGTCTGGATTTTCTTTAAATTGTGCCAAAGGATTATCCACTGGAGAGAGCAGGCAGGACTGTGGTTTAATGGCTCACCTGAAAGGTAGCCCATCTGACAGTGCTGCACTCCCACATTGCTGCAAGGGTGTGCTCAGGTCTGTAGAACAGGGGCAAACCATAGACCCTCTGGCTCATCGTGAATGCCCACACCCCCACTGGGCCACAGGACATATAGAGCTGCCTCCACAGACTTCAACACTACTAACAATCTGCAACCCTTCCCAGTAGCCTTCGAAAACACAATCAGAAACATCTATCAAGCCACCGAGTATTTATTCTTTTAACTAAAGCTGGAGCTGCCGGCTTTTTATTTCAAGTTGTGGCAAAATATCTCACAAATCCCCCAGTGCTTGTCAGCTAATCCAAGAACAATTACTTTTCTGATTTGGAAAGCTAAGTAAAAAAAAACAAGTTAACTTGCTGGTAGTTTGAAGGAGGGGGAAGGGAGGTTGCTCCATCTGATTTGTGTTCATTCAAAGCTGCATTAAGGTTAATGACTGGAAGAATTTCAGCCACAACTGCAGGTTATGATTTATTTATTGGACTTTCTCTTACTCAATATCCCTAGTCCTAACTTGAACTATCACTGACCACCCGTTCCACCTCTCCCGTCAGCCATCACCTTGTCTGTTGCAGGGGTAATTCTTCTACAGGATTCTTAACTTCTTGAGTGCAAAGGTCAGGGAAGCAGAGACCCCGTTTGCTAATCAGAGTGTAATGTCTGATGAGCTAATCAGTAACACATGATGGTGAACACACAAGGAATGAAGGCTCCTGTTTCATTCCAAGTCATAGAACCACATGGCACAGAAGGAGGCCACTTGGTCTATCATGCCTATGCTGGCTCTTTTAAATAATTCCCCAATTAGTCACACATCCATTGGGGTCCTTAAAGGTCTATAAACATTAAAAGGTATTTTCCGGATTACTGACCCACTGATTTCTAGGCCAGATACATATTTTCACTCATACACACACTTGCATATTTTCACACACTCACACTCTTTCACACTCACTCTTGCACATTGTTACACACACTCACACTCTCATACACCATCATACATTCTGGCACACATTCCACACCCACACCTTTGCACACACATGCACACCCTCACAGGCATTTGTAGACCCCGCTGACAGTGTCGGGGAAACACAAGTGGGCAATGTTTTGAGGCTTGCAATCTGACCCCACAAACTCCAAATCAGATTCAGTTCCCCTTGCTTCTGAGAACCAGATCCTGCTGGAGAGTGGCATCTCACAGCATGCCCACCTTTCCCCAACCCTCCCACTCAAATGTAATTGGCACCAATACTTGCTAGGAATGGAAAGGGGGAAGAGTGTGGAAGGAAGGGGGGCACCTAAGCATTCCTTAAACTGCAGTCTCTCTCCTTAACCAATGAACTTTGAGAAAGAAACTGGATGAATTAATGGCAAACAGGCTTGGGAGGACAAACAAAGAGAGTACAAGTCTGGACTGGGAGAGAGGAACAAGAAGTAAAGATTAAAAATCTATAAATCAGGAATTGATAATATCTCTAACAATAATTCATTCACTGCAGTTTAAAGCATCCCATTCTGTGCTGGATGGACTGGCTGGCATTGCATTAGTGGTTAGCATATTGTTATGAAGCTCTTTAACTGATAGTAGACTGTGGATTTGCCAAGGGGGTGTGGAGAAGATGCAAGGTCCCTGTCTCGGTTCATCCCAAGCAGCTGTGTAACAGAGGACTTTCTGATCTACGAGCTGTTCCTAGGGACACACATAGAGACAGACATCAAGTGCTGCTGGAAGATCGTCAACTCGACGAACGATGCCCTTTGGTCTGCCTGAAACTTGCTGGTCTTCCAGCACAGCGAAATATTCATAAGGGAATGCAGCCATCTGGCTCATTCAGTATATCCCTCAGCACACATTTCAGTGCTGAGGGATGCACTGAAGCTTGGTGCAGCCAATGCAAAGGCTCTATGGGGAAGGGACCACAGTCTAGGCTCCTTCTGCTACTGTTCATGGAGGGGTTGAGTTGGGTGGGTAAGGTCCTCAAATATTGAAATGGTGTATTACCCAAGGGTAATAAGTGGCAATGGTGCTATGATTTTAAAGAATATCAGTTAAAGAGCTTCATAACAATATGCTAACCACTAATGCAATGCCAGCCAGTCCATCCAGCACAGAATGGGATGCTTTAAACTGCAGTGAATGAATTATTGTTAGAGGTATTATCAATTCCTGATTTATAGATTTTTAATCTTTACTTCTTGTTCCTCTCTCCCAGTCCAGACTTGTACTCTCTTTGTTTGTCCTCCCAAGCCTGTTTGCCATTAATTCATCCAGTTTCTTTCTCAAGTTTCAAGTTCCTGGGCATCAACATCTCAGAGGATCTATCCTGAGCCTAACACATTGTTGCAATCATGAAGAAGACACACCAGTGGCTGTACTTTGTTAGGAGTTTGGGAAGATTTGGTATGTCACCAAAGACTCTTGCAAATTTCTATAGAGGCACAGTGGAGAGCATTCTGACTGGTTGCATAACAGCCTGGTTTGGAGGCTCCAATGCACAGGATCACAAGAGGCTGCAGAGGGTTGTAGACTCAGCCAGCTCCATCATGGGCACAGCCCTCCCCACCATCGAGGACATCTTCAAGAGGAAGTGCCTCAAGAAGGCAGCATCCATCACTAAGGATCCTCACCACTCGGGACATGTCCTCTTCTCACTACTACTATCAGGGAGGAGGTACAGGAGCCTGAAGACCCACACTCAATGATTTAGGAACAGCTTCTTCCCCTCCACTATCAGATTTCTGAATGGTACATGAACTCATGAACACTACTTTGTTATTCCTTTGTTTTTGCACTATTTATTTATTTTGTAATTTATAGTAATTTTTATGTCTTTGCACTGTACTGCTGCTGCAAAACAACAAATTCATGACATATAAGTCAGGGATAATAAACCTGATTCTGATTCACTACTGCATATATTGACCATGAATGTAAAAATTTTGCACTGTTTCTTCTTTTGTATATATATTTTTATTATGAATAAAGTTTATTTTTGAAATTAAAAAGTCTGAGACTCACCTTTCTGCCTTGTTCTTAAGGTGCAAATGCAGTAGGTTCTTAAAAATCCCAAGGAGGCTCAGGTCAGGAGGATGCTCGTGTGCAACTAACTATTGGCAGCGTAAATCGAGCAGCAAGTTCTGGAGTTTGCCAACCTGTGGCATGCCTCGCTGCCTCTGAACCCGCTGGCTAATGTGAACAGTAATGATGGTGAGCATCATTAACACATGGTTATATTTCCAGCAAACCTTAGTCCCAGCAGTATAGAACAATTTACATCATTTAGGACTAGCTTATTCATCCTCTGTAAAAATTTTACTGGCTCCACAATGTACGATTTAAATAGCTTTGCATCACAAAACCCTTAGAAACAAGTATCAAAGGTGGGAAATACTTAGGGTAGCTGTATTTAAGATGTGGGTTTAACATTCAGTGTAAGCTCAGTGCAGCAGAATGTTCTGTATCCAACAGCCCTTCCAGCCAGGCAGCTGATCTCAGCCAGAGTATATCCCATCTCATCTCCTCTATATGCTAATATAGAACAATTGCACCCAAGGGAACAACTTAATTCTGAGAGAAAACACCTGCCTGAAGCAGACAGGAATGGACTGGAGGAGTAACTGCACAAGAACTCCCTTGGCAGCAATAGTCCTTAAAGAGAACTGGTTCAAATTGTTCTTAGAACACGTATGCTCGCTCGCCTCTCTCAATTTCACCCACACACACACACAAAGGCACACACACACGTGAACTTGCAAAATCTTTAATCACACAAAACATAATCTGACCTCATACACACAGAAACACACACATACAAACACACACATATACAAACACATACATATGCAAGCACACACATACAAACACACACACATCCTTCAATTATTTTATCAAATATAAATCTGTCAATAAAGACAAAAGAGACTGCAGGTGCTGTGATCTAGAACAAAAACAGAACACTTGAAGAACTCAGTGAGTCAAGCAGCATTTGTTGAGGCACAAGGTGTAAATCGACATTTTGGGTTACAGCTGCAGGTCTCATCCTGAAATGTCGACTTCAATCTGTCAATCTCACATTTGAAACTGACATGCAGCATCCACAGTGGTGTTAGGAGAAGATCCAGATTCCCTCTACCTCTGTGTGGAGAGGTGCTTCCTGACATCACCTTGATTGGCTGGTCCTCACTGAGTTTATGCCCCTTTTATGCCCCTTCTTCTGGTCTCCCCTCACCTCATTTCTCCATACTTACCCCATGAAAACACCTCCTCACAATCAATCATCAGTCCTCTAAACTCAGAAAAGTACAACTCTAGTATGTGCAATCTGCCTGATAAGTTGACCCTTTCAGGCCAGCACTGCTTCCTTGGTACAGTCCCCAGAGGTGAACCCAGATAAAGCTTCACTTCAACTCCTTTGTAATCCACCTTCTTTGATCTGCCCCTGCCACAGGTTTCCCAGCTCACTGCTGGTAATTGTGAACTCAATGTATTTTATAACCAGGAGAGATGTGCAGTGAACATCCAATGCAACATCACTTATTTTACAATGTCGCCCAAAACCCATAGTCCCTCCTCCCAAGTCTGTCCGCTTTAGTCTACCAACCAACAGGGTCATCTCCAGGCTTGGATATACAAATCCCTACTCCTTCGCCAAGTCATTCATCTTAAGTAGTGAGAAGCTGAGACCCCAGTACAATTCCCCGGGGAATACCACTTGTCACATCCTGTCAATCAAAGTACATCATTTTATTCCTACCCACCATCTCCAAATCCCAGCCTATTACCAATCCATATTACAAGCCTACACTGATGTGCAGAACTTCACCATGTGTCTCCCTAAGCAGAACACCCACCTCTGCAAAATAATTCAAAGTTCCCTCAGCCATGAACACAAGCCTTGCTGACTCTCTTTGATCACCTCTCACTTGCCCCAGCCCTTGGCATGTTGTCCCAGTGACAGATTCCAAAAACATCCCCACTTCTGAAAGGAAGCAAGTATTCCAACATTGAAGGACCTCACACTGAACTGCCTGTGCCACAGGTTTGCCAGCTCACGGGTGGCAATTGTTCAGTCTTTTTTTGTTAAGGGAGTCAACTGGTTTCTCCCTCCCTGTGGATTTGTGTAATGGAGCCAAACCTGTGACACAGGCATAGTGTCAGGTCCCCATAGTGTCAGGTCCCCTCCTACCCTCCACCCCAGCTCCCCCTGCTGATTTTAGAAGGATGCCTGGCCACAGACATAATCAGGGAGGTCAGGAGAAGGGGGTGGGGGGTCGGGTGGTTGGATTTCAGTGTCAGAACCACCACACCCTTTGAGTTACTATCCCAGGCAGGGACCACTAAGGAGTGAAGTTTCCCAGTTCAGTGGGGCAGACATTTGCCACTTTCAGTATTTACTAAGGTCAGCTGGCCTCTGAACATCACCCCTACTGTGTAGGTGAGGGGTAGAATCGGTGGGGAAGTTGATAAGGATAAAAAATGGGATCAGCGTAGATGGGTGGTTTGTGGTCAGCATGGACGGAGAACCGAAGGGCCTGTTTCTGTGTTGTACCTCTCACTGTGGCACCATGACTAAGATTTCTTAAGATTTTGAAGGACGTCACATACTGAGAGATGAACGCTTAATCTCCCAATCTACCTCGTCATGGCCCTTGCACTTTGTTTGTCTACCTGCACTGCACTTTCTCTGTGGCTGCTACATTATATTCTGCATTATGTTTTCCTTTGTACTACCTCAATGTACTTATGTACGAAATGATCTGTCTGGATGGCACGTGCAAACAACAGCTTTTCACTGTGAGTACAGGTGACAATAATAAACCAATACCAATTTATAGGAGTTCCTGTCTGCCAAACAGGCCATTCAGGGTACAGGCGGAGGTGGTGAGAGGGAGAGGGTGTCCCTCACTGCCTGGTTACAGGGGGAACAGGCGGAGGTGGGGAGTGGGAGAAGGTGTCCCTCACTGCCCGGTTACAGGGGGTACAGGCAGAGGTGGTGAGAGGGAGAAGCTGTCCCTCACTGCCCAGTTACAGGGGGTACAGGCAGGGGTGGGGTGAGGGTGTCCCTCACTGCCTGGTTACAGGGGGTACAGGCAGGGGTGGGGTGAGGGTGTCCCTCACTGCCTGGTTACAGGGGGTACAGGTGGAGGTGGGGAGAAGGTGTCCCTCACTGCCAGGTTATAGGGGGTACAGGTGGAGGTGGGGAGAGGGAGAGAGTGTCCCTCACTGCCCTGTTACAGGGGTACAGGCAGAGCAGCGCCCTGCCAACTCTGACTGAGCTCTGGGACGTCCCCTCCTCTGGCACAAGGTCACCGCCCCCCTCCCTCCCCCTGGATCCCGAGCTCCATCCACCTCCCGCCACAGGCAGCGACCTGCCAGCCCGTTGTGGCTCGGTGCTGAGACCGGTCCCTGGTCCCGGGACCGCTCAGTTCACCGCGCTACACCGCGCCGTGTTTAAGGGCTGGATTATCCAGCTTCCCTTCTCTGGAGATCGCAGTGCTGCCACCTGCGCAGGATCCCAGAACAGTTGCAACACGGAAGGAGCCCATTCGGCCCTTCCTGACTGTGCTAGCTCCGTTATGCCACTCTCCGCGCCAGACATGCAAATCCTTTACCGCTAACTGTGCTACAAAACAATCTGTGTCCAATCCAGGGGATGGGAACTTGAAACGCCCCTATTTCCCACAGAAGACTGTCCCATACACAACGTGAACAGAGTACAGGGTGTATACGCTGTACAGTGAACAGTGACCGCCCCGGAGATATCGGCTCCCGGCTTTTCCCAGGTTACCCCGTCCCTTCAGGGCTCGGCTCTGTGGAGCGCACGGTCGGAGTGTCCTGGTGCCGGTGCCCGACCAGCTTGTCAGCAGCGAGACCCACACCGCACCTGGACCGAGCCACAGCTGCTTCAGAGCGTTGAGCCGCAGCATCCAATTTCCAGAAGGCTCCCACCTGCCCACAGCTCAGCAACACCACCACAGCCCGTGTAACGTGGGGAATAGTCCGAGGTACATCACAGGAGGTTGATCAGGGTCAAGGAGGTGTTGGGACAGACACCCACTCGCTCCAGGGGTGGTCTCAGATGAGGAGAGAGAACTCGAGGGGGTCTAGGGAGTTGGAGAGCTCAGGGCATAGGTAGGTGAAGGAGGAGGGAGAGGTGGGGAGGTGTAGCCAGGGGAGTTCCAGAGCTGGGGGCTCAGGCAGTGAAGGGGGAGAGAGAGGTGGGGAGGTGTAGTGAGGGAGTTCCAGAGCTGAAGGAGGAGGGAGAGGTGGGGAGGTGCAGGGAGGGAGCTTGGGCTTCGGGCAGCTGAAGGCACATCAGCCAGTGGTGGAGTGATGGGGACTGGGGATGAGAGGGAGGCTGGAACTGGAGGAGTGCCGTGATGGTGGAGGGCTGTGAAGTTGGAGGAGGATACAAAGGAGGAGCAAGACTGTGGAGGGATTTGAAAGCGAGTGGGAGGTTTGAAAATGGAGCCCATCAGCTGGGGCAGGTGACAAGGGTGTGTTTAGGACAGGGGGCAGCACTGGACGGGCCGGTGGTTGGGGAGGGCGGTGGTGGAGGCAGCCAGGAAGGCACTGGGACAGTGAGCCTGAGGTAACCAAAGATTCATGGGACGTCCTCCACTGGTTCTTCCACCGGTGCCGTGGATGGATAGTGTTGGCATCTCCACCGTGGCATGGTGCCCACTCAGGTTGCCTGCATGCGGGCACTGGGAGCAGGAAGAGGGAACGGGAGGGAGGTCCTACCTTGCGCAGCCACTGGGTGTTGTTGTCGGATCGTGTCTCCAGCCGCTGCAGCTTCTGCGAGGGCCACTCCTGTTCCTGCTGTGGTGCGTCCCGTTGCAGGGAGTTGGTGCTGTGGCTCTCAGCAGCCCCCCGGCAACTGCCCTCAAGCTCAGGCAGGATGAAAGTGTAGCTGCACGCCCCGTGTTGGACCCTGTTCAGGCGTCTGCGGCCCCCCTCGCTCCCCCGCGACTGCCCGCCGCAGCCAGCGTGAGCCAGGGCTGCCCACAGCAGAGCCACGGAGAGGGAATCCATCACCCACATTCGCACTGCTCACCTCCTCCGGCTCTCACCTTCCTCTCGAGCAGCAAGATCCGAAACACCGGGACGGCTAGTCCTCTCAAAATGCACCGTCCCCAGCAATGTTACATTAGAACCGGACAATGTTCAGGTGAGTAAAACAAAAACCTTCCGATAGAGGGGAGGACGAGTAAAAGGAAGTCAGTGTTTCTCTTTCTCTCTCCCTTGCACACTTCAGCACCAGATCTTCAATGAAAGCATTCAGCTTTTTCTGCAGCGTAGATTAAAGCTTCTTCAGCCCATACACTGGAATCCAGAA
This sequence comes from Pristis pectinata, assembly GCF_009764475.1. Taxonomy (NCBI): domain Eukaryota; kingdom Metazoa; phylum Chordata; class Chondrichthyes; order Rhinopristiformes; family Pristidae; genus Pristis; species Pristis pectinata. The sequence continues at coordinate 31,196,021 of NC_067413.1, forward strand.
CTGCACTTCCCTCTTGATCCTGACTGAGGAACAGAGAGACTTCAACCCAGAGAGAGGCTTTGACAGGAATGTGTGCGGCACTATGCTGAGAGTCTCTGATACCCAAGTTGCACAGGGATCATTTTACCAAAAAGAAACAGTGCCTAATGACCCCGAGCTTGTGCAATGGTCCAGCCTCCTTATCTGCTTTAAAGCACCTTCCTTCTGATAAGGGACCAGTGAAATCTTTGGAGTTTGCTTTGGATGGGATTTCAGAGAGTCCGTTTAGCAGCTGCCAGCCATGGCTTGTGATATTATGGTTTAGTGAAGAGCAATGTTACTGGAGACAATTAGAATAAATTGTGTGCCTCTGTGAACTGATCTGAAACCAGCTGTTTTAATAAAAGCAGAGCACAGTTGGAGATTGCAGTGAATTCCGTATTATTTAGCTGCTTTACTCTCAGTTTGAATTGCTGCCAATTGTAGACAGATTTGTCAACTTCTGCTTTTATGCTGCCTTTTCTTTCGCATTCTTCTCTCATACATTTTGAGTCACTCGCTCATGCCCACTCAGACATTCTCTCTTGCGTACTCTGCCTGACATCCCTCACTTTCTTACACTTCCTCTTCCTCTCACATTCGTATATATTCCTCCCTCATATTTACTCTCTCACTCTCACTGTTCTTTCCTACGTACACATCAATTCTCTCGCGGACACTCTCACACTTTCTTTCCCACACGCACTTTCACTCACACATTCCTTTTCCTTTGCTCCTCTCACTCTCTCACTCTCTCTCTCACACACGTGCACACATGCACTTTCTACCTCCTTCTTTCACCCACTTGTTAGCCACAACACACCACACATTAATACCTCCAGCCTGGTTTGTGACATGCACTATTGTGTGTCCTCCCAGTATGGGGTGTTCAGGTACAGAATCAATGGGTCCATGTATTATTTTAGGTAAGAGAGCAGTGGAAATAATACCAGGGGCTTGAGAGAGTTGTGTCCTGTAAGTCACTTCTGACAATGGAACATCTCACCCCAAGCATCACATCCCTGACTTTGCCCTCCCCACCAGGCACAGTGTGTGACTTCTACAATTCTCCCCGCTCCAGGAGACAGTGCCCCTATTCTTCCACCTCTGACACCTGAGTTTGTGGCTGAAGTTGATGTGTCAAAGCCCCTTTCATGATAGGCTCTCTGTACGGACTTTCCTGAGTATTTTGGCCCCTAGGGTGGGCTGTTTGTTGGGGATAACTTAATTCAAATATGCCAGCAGACATGCAGTCACACCGGGCCATGCCAGGCTGTTGGCACAGCTGACTCCTATTGGCACCACTCAGAGTGGGCAGATGGGACCACAGCCAGTGGTGCCAAACAGGATCTTAGTGGGTCGAGCCAGCCCCGGCCAGTGACCACAAGACCAGCCTCAGGAGACAGGAATCACCCACGGCTAGAGTACTGCTGGCTCCTCTGCAAGGTGTGGCTGCTCCTCAGTGTTCTTTAGAGCTGCTAAAGTCAAGCGGAGTGGAGAGGCAGGTGGAGGAAGGTTTTGCCTTCAAGAGTTCTGCAGGAATGCTCTTTACTTCCAGGCATGGCTGATGTAACAGGTATTCCACTCTGATTCCATCATGAGTGAGGGAGAATGGGCAGTTGGAGCACAGAACTGGAGGAGCAGAAGTGGGAGGAGGAGGAGGTTGAGGGGGGGAGAGAAAGACCCTCAGCAGGAGGCCGTCTCTGCCCTGGTGCTCAGAGAGCCCTTCCCCGAGCTGATCCCACCAGGGAACAGTGGGTGAACTGTCTGCGTGCAATGGAATCTGGCATCTTCTGTGGCCCAAATCCGAGGCAGTGGTTGGGACATGGCAGTAACACGTGCCTACAGCCCATGCCACAAGTGTTAGCAGCAGGGCTGGTGTCATGATTGCCCGCACACTGAGAGAGGGCAGGAAGCCCATGAAGGTCCTGCCAAGCCCTGGAGAGGAACCACACCTTCCGTACCCCCGTGGACACTGGTGCAGCGCAATAGTTGCAGCTGACAGTGCAGCCAGGGGAGAGACGGAGCAGCTGCAGCTCCCAGTGCTGTTGCAGTTCTTACTGCAGCACCCAGACACTGGGTGACTGCTCCGTGCTGCAGTGGAGCTGGGACACCGCCTCCCTGTCACTGCACCGTGACTGGAACTGCCCAGTGATCCTCATCCAGACCCTCTGCTGGCGGACCCCCATACAATCTGGAGAGCTGGCATCCGAGCCAGACTGAACCATGAACCGGGCTGGGGCCACGGGTGCCCTGGGTCCCACAACCTGCATGGTTAAATCCCCGAGTATCACTTCTTGACCAGCTGTCGCCGGTGCGACCTTGAGTGACAGCTGCCTCCATTGTGCCTCTACCCTGCTCCACCCCCACAACCACCACCACCACCCCCAACCCCGTGCTGGGACAGGTCACGGTGCTCAGTCACCTGACAGGAGAAGGGTATGGGGTGAGACTGTGGGATCAGGGAGGTGGGACGTGTCCTGACCACAGCCTGGCAGCAGGGGCCCTTAATGGTCAGTGACATCCCATCCCAGGGGTTGGCACACACAGAGGTGGGCCCACACTCTCCTTCACCTCCACCCCTGCGCCCTACAACTCGATTGAGTGAGCTGGCTGTTATGGTTGAATGTTCTGCATTCTGTTTTCCTTTTTACTACCTCAATGTACTTATGTATGGAATGATCTATCTGGATGGCACACAAAGCTTTTCACTGTGTCACTGTATATGTGACAAATCAAACCAATACCAATGCCAGCAGCTGGGAGTGTGTGAGACTGGTGGTGAGGTGGCAGGAACTGCTGAGGGTGAGGGTGAGGATGAGAGGGAGGGTGTGAGTGTGAGGAACTAGCCATGGCTGAGAGAGAACGTTGGTAGGTCAGGGATGGGGAGCAGTCATTAGTGCTGGGCCTGAGTTTGGGGGAACCATTGGCAGGAGATGGCATTTGAAAAGCCCCCGGTGACCTCGACTGCTTGGGTAAGGTTGTTGAACTTCTTGCTACTCCGAATCCAGGTCGGGTGGGTGCAGGGTGTGGGTTGCACTTGCACGATCATCTAACTGTGTATCGGGAGGGTCCCGTGACCTCTGTGGGAACAGGATACCTCTCTTCCACCACTAGTGCAGCCTCAGTGAACCCTCCCAACACTCCCCACCCTAACCATTCATTGTATGGCTTCCTACAGCAGAGCGCAGACACTTTAACTGGAGCATTGCGTGCTCTGCCTACCACATGACTGGCACATTCTAGCACACTCAGTTGCTTTTCACAAGCTGTAAATGAGGCAAATTCTCCTCCTCCTTGGTTGTGTGGGTCCATCTCTAAGTTACCTGATGGAATCTGCCTGGAGGTTGTCCTCCAAAGGCAGTTGCCCTGTGCGTTCATACAGCTTGGTCATTTAGAGCCTGAATCTGCCAGAGAGATTTGTAGCTCCCTTGTGAATGACTGTGGGAAGCTGGATAAACACACGAGGGAGAAAGGAACCGGAGGAGATGGCAATGAGAGACGGAGAGGGGTTTTTGGGGGGGGGGGGGGCATCGTGATTGGATTGTGTGGAGCTGAAATGCCAGCACAGAGCAGAGGGCCGAATGGTCTGTTTCCATGCTGGGATTTCATAGCACCTATAACAAGTGTGGAGTTGAGTCTTGATTTGCTTCTGTGCACACAGGCTCCCAACTCCCACACCTAAACCTTTAAATCGCCCTCAAGCCTTTCATTTAATCCCAAACAATTCGACTTCTGCAGCAGAAAGTCTGCACTGAATGTTTGCAAGAAAGCATTTCATCTCTGAGTAAAATGTGCAAAGCTGTGGGGAAAGACCAAGGGATGGGGCTAGTCAGAGCCAAACCAATGAGCCAAATGGCATCCTCCTACGTTGTATCATCACACCGATTCCATGAATTTATAGACATATTAATTTAACCCATTTAGTCAATTGAATAATTGTTGGTCACAGAACAAATTAGTGCTACTCAAACTCCAATCTTCCTGCTACAGTCGATCACAGACATTGCTCATTACAGAGAAGCATAATGAAATAAGAGGGTGCTGTCACTCAAACCCCCAATCTGGCTTCAGCATAAGCACAAACTGTTCAACGTCATTTTCTCCTAATTGCAGTCTTTCTGATTCAATTGCTGCAAATACCTGTATGCAGTCAAAATACTGGGACCACACAGGAGACAGAGACAGAGAGGGGGAGAGGGAGAGAGGGGAGGGAGAGGGGGAGAGGGAGAGAATGTGTGTGTGAAGGAGGTAGAGAGTGAGAGGGAGAGAAACAGAGAGAGAGGGAGAGGGAGAGAGGGAGATAGGGGAGGGAGAGGGGGAGAGGGAGAGGGAGAGGGAGAGAATGTGTGTGTGAAGGAGGTAGAGAGTGAGAGGGAGAGAAACAGAGAGAGAGGGAGAGGGAGTGAGAGGGAGAGAATATGTATGTAGGAGGTAGAGAGAGTAAGAGAAACAGAGAAAGAGGAAGACAAAGAGAGAGGAAGGCAAAGAGAGAGAGATACAGTGATAAAAATACAGTGATAAAAATGAGGGGGGGAGACACGCACTCTCTCTCACACACGCGCGCACACACACAGATAGAGGGAGGGACAGACATACAGACGGAAACAGAGACAGGCAAACACATTGAGAACGAGTGTGAGAGAGGGAGAGAGCTAGAGGGACAGAGAGAATTACAGACAGGCAGAGGAAGGGAAAGCAGGGACAGAGGAAGATCACAAAAGCCTGCGATGGTTGGGTTTAGCTGTCAGAGATGGTGGGATGACACTTGACCACCGGAGGAAGCAAGAAACGGTCGGTGCAAACGAAAACCAGGGAAGGAGTGGGGACAGGATACGAGCCTGTTGAGCTGTCGTCCCTCACCCCATCACACTGACCCGACAACTCCCTCTTCACTCCCACCCTCGCCTCGCATCCTCACCACGCCCTCCCTCCCCAACTGTTCCATTGCCCCACCCACAGCTCATGCTTTGAAACCCACTTACAAACCCCACCTTCCGCTCACTCTCACCCCAAAGCCCCTCACCCTCACGCCCTCTCTCTCCTCTCTGCTTTTCCTCCTCCAGCCTCCCTTCCTCATGGTCTCATCCCCCCCTCCCTTCTCCCATTAATGACCTCTCACCTCCCAATCCTCTCTGTGCCTCGAGCTTTAACCTTCTCGATTCTACACTGTTGAGGAGAGGTTGATCAAGTTAGGGCTTTTCTCTTTGGAGCAACAGAGGATGAGAGGCATCTTGATAGAGGTGTATAAGATTATGAGAGGCATAGATAGAGTGGACAGCCAGCACCTTTTCCCCAGGGCGGCAATGGCCAATACCAGAGGACATCTGTTTAGACTGAGTGGAGAAAAGTTTAGATGTCAGAGTTAGGTTTTTTACACAGAGAGTGGTGGGTGCCTGGAACGCACTGCTGGGGGTGGCGGTAGAGGCTGATACAATAGGGACATTTAAAAGACCCTTACATGGGCACAGGGATGTAAGAAAAATGGAGGGTTATGGGTGGTGTAGGAGGGAAGACTTAGATTGATCATGGAGTAGGTTTATATTGGTCAGCACAACATCATGGGCCAAAGGGCCTGTACTGTGCTGTACTGTTCCATGTTCTATGTCCTAACTGTGCCAGGGATCTGTTTGTCTGTCTGCCTGACTAACACAGGACGTGATCCCAATGAGTAATCCCAAAAGACCCCCAACCCAAGTGAAGGTGGCAGCAAATGTCACTGTCTCCACTTGACATCCAGCTCTCTGATCCTCACCCTGCCCTACCACATCTCTACCCTTCCCACCCTGGGTCATGTATGTTGAAAGCAGCACTGAGAACAAATTGAAGCTGCATTTCTACTGAGCCTTGCACAACCACAGCCCAGCCCAGACGCACACTGGACCCCCTAAAAAGCAAAGCACATTGACTGTTGCAAATTGGGAAACAGCAGCCAATTTGCGCACAGCAAGCTCCCAGAAACACGAGGAAGCAGAGAATGCTGGAAATCCTCAGCAATTTGGACAGCATCTGCAGTGAGAGAAAACATTAATGGTTCAGGTCAATGACTTTTCATCAGAATTTATTCCTGTCCATTCTGAAACATTCCAATAAGGAGATAATGGATGTGCATGCTTCAAGGGTGTGTTGACTTTATTCTCAGTCTTCTTTATTTTGGATTTCCAGCATCTGCAGCATTTTGCTTCAGGAGTAACCAGATGATGTATGTTTAGTGATGTCAGTTGAAGGGTAGATAATGGCTTGGAGACACTGGACAAACTCCTCGCTCTTTGTCCACTGTGCAAAAGTCAGAACCTTCAACCAGGTGCTCATCTCATGGTCACCTCATTCAAAATTCATCACCTTCAACCAGGCAGCAGTCCCTCAGCCTAGATTACAGTGCTCAAGCGTGCAGAGAGAAAAACAAACCCATAAGCTCCCAACTCATGTCGGAAGGTGCCAAGTTAGCCAGTGCGACAGCACGCGCCTGCAACCTCCAGTAATTACTTACAGTGGGGTCAATTGTCCCGGGTCACACACACTCATTGAAATGAAGATTTGAGACCTTTTGAGTAAGTGTGGGACAGGTTGTGAAGCTGGTTTCTTGGAAGTCAACAATCCAGCCTGACTCTGCCCTCACTCTCTCTGACACAAGGTCAACACTTCTTGAAAACAACAGTCATGTTCAGAGAACAGAACTGCAGTTAATTGACTCCTGCAGAGAATCTGTGGTCTACACTTACAGTATCACTGTGCAGAGACAAAACACCACAGAACGGCAGCGGCACAAGCCTGAACCTGTGTGTGGCTTGTGCATTCCCCACATCAGCAGAGTGGCAGGGTTAATGCCTTGTTATTCCTGTGTTACAGATACATTCTGATAAGGGGATTATGGTGGCACCTGCCTCAAGAGCGTATGGACTTCATTCCCAGTTTTTTTTAAATTTCTAGTTCATGCTGACTTCACTGTGGAGAAAAGGGGGATGGTTCTGTAGTTCTGTGCTTCCCTCTCACTCGCCTCAGTCACATCTCTGAGGGCATATAAATTATTAGCTCACTTTGAGCAAATGCAACAGCCTCCTTGTACGGAGCAAAGAACATGAGAACATAGGAGCAAGTGTAGGCCATTCGGCCCCTCAATGCTGTCCCGCCATTCAATATGATCATGGCTGATCATGGCAAAAAGGAGTTGCATTTACCTTGATGCAAACCAGCCTCTCCTCCATGGACTCTGTCCACACCTCCCACTGCCAACATAATCAAAGACCCCTCCCACTCCGGTCATTCTCTCTTCTCCCCCATTCCATCGGGCAGAAGATACGAAAGCTTGAGAACACATATCACCAGGCTCAAGGACAGCTTCTATCCCGCTGTGATCAGACTCTTGAACAGACCTCTTGTATGATAAAGATGAACTCTTGATCTCTCAATCTACCTCGTCATGGCCCTTGAACTTTATCTGTCTACCTACACTGCACTTTCTCCGTAACACTATATTCTGCATTCATTTTTTTTCCTTTTGTACTATTTTGAGGTACTTATGTATGGAATGTTCTGTCTGGATGGCACACCTTCACGAACAAAATCTTTTCACTGTATCTCAGTACATGTGACAATTATAAACTAATTACCAATTCAACTTTCTTCATGTCCTCTTAAGGAGGAAAATTAGCCACTCCTACCCAGGCCCTCATTTAAGTCCAAACCACAAGGCAAGACGGTTGACTCTTAACTATGCTCTGAAATGGTGCAGAAAGTCCACGGTCAGCTCAGGGTGTTAGAGGTGGGCAGTAATGGAGGCTCTGCCTACAGTATCCATATTGCAAAAATGAATGAAGAAATCCCGCGCAGACCACAGGGCCAGGGGGTTCCTTCAGTTAGCTTTCAAAGCAGGGATAGCCCCTGCTCTTTGTTTGGTTCTCTCTGTTGTTGTACTTTCAGTAGTTGAGGAGCACACAATCTGTCAAACAGATCTGCTGCCCAAGTGCCACATAGCGCTGCCATTGTGGAAATCTATCACAGAGTCTTAGAAACATACAGCACAGAACCAAGCCATTCAGCCTAGCTTGTCCAAACCAACCAATGGGCACCCTTCTGTATTAACCCCATTGTAGCGGTTGCTACCGCGAAATAAAACAAGACACTAGTCGGAGGATTATCGAACAGAAGTGGTTTATTTTCCCGCCTCGCGCGGGCCCTTTAAGGGAGACTGTTCCCGCCCAAAGCAACCGGCAATGACGTAAGTACTACGTCATCAAGACTTTCCCCCGCGCGGGTTCTCCCCATCGCTCGGGAAAGACGAGGCCCACCGCCATCTTGGGCCTCGTCGCTCTGACGCTGCACGACCCGACTGCCGAGCCGGTTCGCCCGACTAAACGGTGAGTCGCCACACCATCACCTGGCACTTGATCCATAGCCCTCTATGTCTAAGCGATTTAAGTGCTCATCAAGACACTTCTTAAATGCTGTCAGTGACTCTGCTTCCACCACTCTCAGGCGGTGTATTCCAGGTACCCACCACTAAGGGCAGGCACAGTAGTGTAGCGGTTAGTGTAACACTATTACAGCGCCGGTGACCTAGGTTCAATTCCGGCCACTGTCTGTAAGGAGTTTGTACGTTCTCCCCGTGACTGCTTGGGTTTCTTTGGGTGCTCCAGTTTCCTCCCACATTCCAAAGACGTATGGGTTAGGAAGTTGTGGGCATGCTATGTTGGCACCAGAAGAGTGGCGATACTTGTGGGCTGCCCCAGAACACTCCACATAAAAGATGCATTTCACTGTGTGTTTCAATGTACATGTGACTAATAAAGATATCTTGTCTTATCTTATCTCAGGGTGAAGAAGGACACCTTCATATCCCTCGGAATCCCTTCACCCTTACCCAAAATCTATGTCATTCTCCTTGGTGAATACTGATGAGAAGCACTCGTTTAGTGCCTCACCCAATTACTCTGGCTCCAGGCATAAATTCCCTCCTTTGTTTTTGAATGGTTCTACCCCCTCCCAAGCTACCATCTTGTTTTTAATGTATGTATAAAATGCCTTGGGATTCTCTTTAATCCTACTCACCAAAGACGTTTCATGGCCCCATTTAGCCTCCTGATTCCTGTTTCTTTACATTCCTCAAAGGCCCTGTCTAATTTCAGCTTCCTAAACCTTACGGATGCTCCCTTTTCCTTTTTGACTAAATATGCAACATCTTTCATTATCCAAGGCTCCCGAAGCTTGCCATCCTTGTCTATAGTTACCTAGGTTTTCCCTGCTGCCCTTCTTAAAAAGGGGAACCAAGCTTGCTATCCTCCATTCATTTGGTACCTCACGTGTCCAGCAAAGATTTTCTTAAGACTTAGGAATTTGGAAGCAGTGTACAGAATAATAACAGGACAATTATTCCATACTTCCTTGTAGTGGTGTGAGTCTCATTCTCCTGTGTTCAGTGTCTAACTATTTCCGTCACGCCTTGAAAAGCAACCCTGATCTCTGGGCACAGGCTCAAAAAGGGAGGGCAGGTTAGAGATCAGATCTTGCTTATCTGCCTGGCCCACCGTCCCTGTCAGGGCAGCTCCCATTTGGGGAAGACGGGCGCTGAACTGACCTGCAGGATGTTTGCTCTGCCCTGTGACCAGTTAACACGTCGAGGCAGGTCAGTACTTGGGCAGTTTATCTGAATGTTCTGTAACACTGCAGGTTTAATAGTGGACTCTGAACCTCAAATGGTCATCCAGGAGCCTCATAGTCAGGTTCAGGGACAGGGAACCTTAGACAGGAGGCTAAGTGATGGACTGATCCCAAAGAGTGTGGTCGAGGGAGGTTGTAAAGATCTGATGACCCCTGAATGAGTGACTCCAGAATAAATATCCGTTCAAATAATCCATACTTTTTCAATTCGAGATTCCACTTTTCCCATCTTTCTCCAAGCGATTCTACCCCACACTGAGATTTGGGAAGTGAGCAGTACATGATTGGGTGAAATCTTCCATTCCCCTTTAGCTTCAGACAACTGCAGAGAACTTGGGTGTGGTCTGAGAGTTGGTCAGGTATGGAGTTTTAACTTGATATTGAACACTGGGCATTCAGTTTCCTGCTGTCACAGTCTCCTTCCAGATTTAGAGGAAGATTTCTTGAATTCATTCCTGCATTCTCATTTTCAAGGACAGTGTTTATTGCCCATCCATAATTTGCATTTGCAGAACACATTTCACCACCTCAGGACATCTCAAAGCAATTTTACAACTAATGAAGTACATTTGAAGTTTAGTGTTAGTGAGGCAACATCCAATTCTGCACAGCAAGACACCACTGAATGGTAGCCTCTCTTTCAGTGATTGCAGGATAAATATTGACCAAGGCATCAGGGGAAACCTTCCTACTATTCTTAAGAGTTGGGCCATGGGATCTCCCACACCCAGCCTGGAGAGTCTTGCTTTAATGTCTCACCTTCAACTAAACTTATCTCTGGTTTAAAGCTTAGAACTTGAATTTGGAAGGAAAGCTTCACCCGCTCCTGTTGAGTCACTGTTGCAGTGTTCTGGGGCTGTGCAAGGGAATCTGTTGTACTGGCCCCTACCAGCATTTGAAGCACCAGATAGTGCAGAAGTTTTATAGGAGCTGGGGAGAGCTACACGGGCCTGTTAATGCCTGATCTGGATCTTGGAGTTAATTCCATGATTCCATGACCCTATTGCCCTAGCCCCAAAATCTATCAATCCCAGACCTCAAATGTTCAGTTGGTCTCTAGTCTCAACAGATCTGTGAGGGAAGGAGGTCCACGTCTGTGTGGGGACGTGTTTTCTGACCCTCACCCCCACCCCACCAGAGAGAGCAGTTCCTCGCCACCCCATCGAAAACTTTAAATCTGAAGCAGTTGGATTAGATCAACCCTTCCCCTCCACCAGAGGGAATTCAGACCGCTCTCCGCAACCTGGCATCATCAGTTAACTCTTTAGTTGCTGCACTGCTAGTGGAGACTATAACAGAAGAACCAACACTACCAGAGCGAAGTAGCACTGGAACAGAGAGAGTTGGTGGGGATTAACTTGCTGCCACAGACTCTGATGAGAAAGGACAGGCACTCGGGAAATGACTAATTAATCCACTGGAGACTGCAGCCAGCTTATTGATGTGTTGTGTCTGTGCAGTGGTTAGTTATCCTGGACTGACTCAGGACAACAGCTGCTGAGAGAAAAAAAAACAACTGTTCTAGAGTCATAGCGTCACAAAGGATAAAGCATGAAACAGGCCCTTCAGCCCGCTGAGTCCGTGCTGATCATCAATCACCCACTTACAATAATCCTACATCAATCCCACTCTTTATTTCCCCACATTCCCATTAACTCCCCCCAGATTCTACTCCTCACCTATACACTAGGCGTAATTTACAGTGGCCAATTAACCTACCAAACTGCACACAATTCAAATGAATCCTTCATTAGAATTTATTTCTTTGCTGCGTTAGGGACTTATGACACTTCAGGTCCTCTTTGAGACGTGGGAGCAAACTGGAGCATCTGGTGAAACCCACACCGGATGTTCCAAACAGGGAGAACGTGCAAACCTCACACAGACAGCACCGGAGGTCGGAATTGAACCCAGGTCTTTAGCATTGTGAGGCAGAGGCTCGACCAGCTGTGCCACTGTGCCAGCCATTTTTGTTTTTAAAAATATTAGAGCAAAATTACTGCAATCACCATTACATGTGAGAAAAAATTCAATTCTCTATCTGCTACAAATGGAAAGAGGTGGAGAAAGGCAGGGAACAATTTTAATAAACACTAAAATCAATTCACATGGGTTATAAGGAACTTTGGGCCTTCCTGCACACTGGGAAGGTGCTGTAGAGATGTATTAATGAATTGACCAAGATGCTCACGCAGACAGAAGCTTGCAATGTTTGAACAGAGTGAACCTCTGCCCTGCGCAGACTGAATATCTGATGGCATTCTTGGACCCTGGTGCCACTCAACATTAGAGATGTGAAATCAGTGCAATCAACTGATATGGCCCCCACCCCACTGCCACCCCCATCCTTGCCACTGAGCCGGGTCTGAAACGTCTGTTGCCCTTGGTGCTGGCTTTGTCCTGGACAATCCTGGTCTGGCAGTCAGCCAAAGGGCAAGCTGCAGCGGGAGGATGAACGTGTAGTGGGAGCCCATCGCCAGCAGACTGAACATTGCTGTCGAGAGGTGTTGATTCCATTGCTGCCTTATCACATTCCCTGGCTGGCTGAGGGGCTGTCTAGGTGTTAACAACTGCAGCAGTTAAAAATAAGACAGAGGTGTTGGTTAAAGAGGCTTCCCGAGAAAGTGTTTGAGCGACAGCTGATGCACAGCCCATGGCCCACATTGGTCTCAACACCTCGCAAATCTCGCACATAAAGTAGGAACTATTCCTCACCATCTATTTTATTCATTCAAGGCAAAAAGCATACTTAACAATACAAAATCCAAACAGCCTGCTTTCCAACTTAATGCTGCATCAGAATTTATTTAATTGCTGTGTAAGGGAGCTGCAACAGCTCAGGTACTCTGTTGGGAATGTTACAGGCACTGTGGCAATAATCTCTTTACACTTCTTCCTCCAGGCTAATTTGAGGGACTAACTTGCTACCTAAAATGGTCAGTCTGTGGACTCAGAGTCATGTCTTGCAATATTTTGGTCTCCACTAAGATGAGCAGGCCTGAAACATAAAACAGTACAGCAGAGAAACAAGCCCTTCAGCCTACAATGTCTGCACTGAACATGAAGCCAAATTAAACTAATCCCCTTCTGCTTGTACATGATCCATATCTCTCCAGTCCCTGCATATTCCTGTGTCTATCTAACAGCCTCTTAAACACCATTATCGTATCTGCTTCCACCACTACTCCTGGCAGCCCGTTCCAGGCACCTACCACTCTCTGTGTAAAAAACTTGCCCCGCACATCTCCTTTAAACTTTCCCCTTCTCACTTTAAATGCATATCCTCTGGTATTTGATTTTTTTACCCTGGGCTAAAGATTCTGACTGTACCCTATCTATGCCTCTCACAATTTTCTAAACTTCTATCAGGTCTCCCCTCAGCCTCTGATGCTCCAAAGAAAACAACCCAAGTTCGTCCAACCTCTCCTTACAGCTCATATCCTCTAATCCAGGCAACATCCTAATGAACCTCGTCTGCACCTTTTCCAAAGCTTCCACATCCTTCCTATAATGGGACAACCAGAACTGTACATAAAACTCCATGTGCGGCCTAAAACAAAGTTTTATATTGCTGCACATGAAGACCTAATGACCTCCTCCCTGCTCCTCTGATGCAGTGGATATACAGGTGGTTAACAGGGTTCAGAGCTGGCTCCCTATCGTGTTAGCTCATCACCTGGGCTCAGTGAGGAATCAGGGCTCAGCTGTGGTGTCTTCCACTGCCTAGCTGCCAACCGAAGGATCATCCTGGAGACTCCTGGAATTAAAACAAATCCACCATACACTGTGAACAACTCCCACAGAAAAATCACAAGCATATTAAAAAGAACTTTGTGCTGTTTAATCATTCCCTTTGAACTTCTGGTCTACACAAATATTGGAGATGGGGGATCAACTTGTATGGGCAAGTCGGGCAGTCAGACGAGAGGGGTCATGTGATGAAACCACAAGGAGTATATCCAATCAGTGTTGGTCACCCAGTGATTCTGTGCAGTCTCCTCAGTCATAGCTAATGGGTGGAGTAGGGGAATACAACTTTTCACTTTATACGTTAATGATCTGGATGAAGGAACTGATGGCATTGTTGCCAAATTTGCAGACAATACAAAGAAAGGTGGAGGTAGTGACATGGAGACAGGGAGTCTGCAGAGGACTTGGACTGGTTGGGAGAGTGGGCAAAAAAGTGGTAGATGGAATACAGCAAGGGAAGTGTGGAGTTATGCACTTTAGTAGGAAGAATAAAGGTGTAGACTATTTTCTAAATGGGGAGAAAATTCAGAAATCGGAGGTGCAAAGGGACTTGAAAGTTCAGGATTCCCTCAAGGTTAACTTGGAGATTGAGTCAGTGGTAAAGAAGGCAAATGTAACGTCATTTCACAAGGACTAGAATATAAAAGCAAAGATGTACTGCTGAGGCTTTACAAGGCATTGTTCAGACCACATTTGGAATATTGTGAGCAATTTTGGGCCCTGCATCTAGGGAGGGATGTGCTGGACATAGAGAGGGTTCAGAGGAGGTTCACAAGAATGATCCCAGGAATGAAAGGCTTAATATATGAGGAGTGTTTGATGTCTCTGGGCCTGTACTCAATGGAGTTCAAATGGATAAGGGGGAATCTCATTGAAACCTACCGTATACTGAAAGGCCTGGATAGGGATGACATGGAGAGGATGTTTCCATTAGTAGGAGAGTCTAGGATCCGAGGGCACAGCCTCAGAATAAAGCGACATCCCTTTAAAACTGAGATGAGGAATTTCTTCGGCCAGAGGATGGTGAATCTGTGGAATTTGTTGCCACAGAGGGCTAGGGAGGCCAAATCATTGGGTGTATTTAAGACAGAGATTGACAGGTTCTTGACTGGTAAGGAAGTTAAGAGTTACAGGGAGAAGACGGAGAATGGGGTTAAAAAAATATCGGCTATGATTGAATGGCGGATGAGACTCAATGAGCTGGATGGCCTAATTCTGCTCCTATATCTTATGGTCTTATGCAGCCTCCTCAGTCATAGTTAATGGGTGAAGTAGGGGAAGGTGGCGGGTACCTGGGCACTGGCTCAGCAACTCCCACTCCAAATCCAATCGACAGGCTGTCAGTTCAAGGCCCTCTCCTGAGACTGGAGTTCAATAATCCAAGCTGAAGGAGTGCAGCGCAATCAGAGATAATGCCTTTGGGCTATAAAATTGGAACCATATATCTCGCATGTTCAAGGGTGACCTCACAATGAATTCACTAATTGTGAAGCACTTTGCAACATCCTGAGAGGTGCCTTGCCTATCTTTTCTTTCCTTTAACTAACAAGCCAGGAAGGGGTCAGAGGAAAGTCAGGAAGATATAATTTCGTGGGAGATAGAAACGGAGTTAATGTTTCAGGCCCTGATTCTCTCTCCAAAGATGCTGCCTGACCTGCTGAATATCTGCACTCACTGCCTTCCAAGGGCTCACAGACTACAGCAAAGTACAACTGGCCTCTCTTCCAGGCCGACAAGTCTCCGAGGCCTCTGTGTACCTCCGACCTCCATCATTCCTCCACTGGCAGCCATGCCTTCAGCTATCAAAGCCCTCAACTCTGGGATTACCCTTATCTCTCTGCCTCTCCCTCCCTACCCCTTTGGACAAGTGTTTGGTCATCTACTGTTGTAGCTCCTACTGGGCAGAGTATTTCATTTTGATTGAGAATTCTCCTGTAAGGCTCTTTGGGACATTTTCCAATGTCATAGTGTACTACAGAGACATCAGTTATTATTATTGTTGTTGTTCGTAAAACTTGTTTAGTGTTGCAGGTAGGCAATCTGTACACAACTAGATCCTACATAAGTCAGTGAGATAACCAGTTAATCTGTTTTCAGTAACACTGGTTGAACATAGAACATAGAACATTACAGCACAGTACAGGACCTTCAGCCCACGGTGTTGTGCTGACATTTTATCCTGTTCTAATACCTATCTACCCCTTCCTTCCCACATAGCCCTCCATTTCTCTATCATTCATGTGGTTACCTAAGAGTCTCTTAAACGTCCCTAATGTATCTGGCCCACAACCTCTGCTGCCAGTACATTCCACACACCCACCACTATCTGTGTAAAAAACTTACCTCTGACATCCCCCTCATACCTTCCTCCAATCACCTTAAAATTATGCCCCCTTGTGTTAGCCATTTCCGCCCTGGGAAAAAGTCTCTGACTGTCCACTCGATCTATGCCTCTTACCATCTTGTACACCTCCATCAAGTCACCTCTCATCCTCCTTCTCTCCAAAGAGGAAAGCCCTAGCTCACTCAACCTATCCTCATAAGACATGCTCCCCAATCCAGGCAGCATCCTGCTAAATCTCCTCTGCACCCTCTCTAAAGCTTCCACATCCTTCATGCAATGAGGCGACCAGAACTGAACACAATTGGTTGTGAGAACATCTCCCTGCTCTACACAGAATGTCACAATAGGTGGACTACCCTGCTCAGCAGAGAGGCCAGATGAGCCTCAGTTCAATGCCTCAACTGGAGAATGGCACCTCCAGCAGTGCCGCACTCCTTCACTACTGCACAAGGCTGTCAGCAAGGATCACAGAGGGAGCTTGAACTGATGACTTACTGACCTGGATTTGAACTGAGGAGAACTAAGCTATGAGTCTCCTGACCTAGTGAGGAACTAAGTGTAAGCAGCTTACTGAGTGCTTGTTTTGGGAATTGAAATTAAATATAGGATGGAGTGGTAGTGAGAATTTCTTTCTATATGTATTAAAAGGGGGGACTGGTCTGATCTGAAAACCAGACACAGGGGTCAAAGTGTCCAAATCATTGCTGTTTAAAGAATTCTTTAGCTTTGAGCCTCTGAGTTTGAGGGTTTAGTCTGGGTGCTGATTGTATTCACATGCTTCTTACGGTGCGGGAATGTGGGTCAACTGACCAGCCTCCTGCACTGGTCTGGTATCTGCAGGAATTATAAATTATCCTCCAGGATCCTGCTAGCAACAACACAAGGGCAAATAACACTGGGCATTGGAACAAATGGGGTGGGTTCTCCCTGAAGTTTTCTGGTTATGATTATAAAAATTGTGGAGATGGAGCAGAGGTGGGGAGGAGGAAGGGGACTGTCTGACTGGCTGATTTGTGGGTATCAATCAGGTGATGAAGAGCTGGTCCTTTTTTGACTGGCTGACAGGCTTGATGGACATGTCAAGTGACCATTGGTGGAAGCATGGGGGTGTAGCTGTTGGCAGCAACTAGTTGCAATAAAGCCTCCAAGAGGACACCCACCAAAAGAATCAGGCTATAGAGGGGAGACATTTCTGTCCATTATGCCTGTGCTGGTCCTTTGGAAAGCTCTCCAATTGGTCCTATTCTCCTGCTCTTTTCCCATTGGGAAGGCCTGCAGAATGTTCCTTTCAAGAACACATCCAAATGGCTGTGAAGGCCAACACCCAGATTTGGAGTAGTGCTAGATATTGCACATGGTACAGTGCCTGCACACATGTACATCCACTCTGGCATGACCAGCCAATGCCAGTTAACTGACTTTGTTGATAAATGGTCAACCAGACTCCCTGTTGATGCTCAAACTTTTTTTTTATTTACTCATTATTCAAGATCTGTGCATTACTGGCGAGGCCAGCATTTGTTGCCCATCCCTGGTTGTTCCTAGAGAAGTGTTCGCAAGCCTTTGAACTGAGGGTCCTGCTGTGCCTTTCCAGAGTCAACCACATGGTCTTAGTCTGGAGTCATTACTGGGCAGACAGGGTAAGGACATCAGAGAACCAGGTGGGTCCTTGCTACAATCCAGTAATATTGAGGTTATCACAATTAATGCTAGTCGTCATCATTCTGAAGCCCAGATTATTAAATGAAGTTAAATTCCATTACACCTGTGATGGATTCCAACTCAGATCTCTGGATTGTTAGCCAGGCCTCTGCTTACAACCCCTGTACCACCATCATTTCCCAATGTGATACTTTCATCGGGTATTTTCCCCATGGTCAGCATTAGGTGCCCTGGAGTTGAGTGATCCCAAGGTGGCAATTATCGCCTTTGTCCAATTTGCCCCAAACTGAATAATTTTCTGCTTCAGCAAAGAGACAATGATGTTGCTGTGGTCTGGAGTCACATGAGAGAGGGCTGTCCTGGCACAGGTTCCACCCTTCTGGTGAGATGCAAAATCAAGGCCTCCGTCAGACCTCTCAGGGGGATGTAAAAGATCACATCTCAACAAAGAGCGGGGAAGTTCTCCCTGGAGCCATAGTCATAGAGTTATACAGCATGGAAACAGGCTCTTTGACCCAACCAGTCCATGCTGACCAAGATGCCCCATCCAAGCTTATCCCATTTGCCTGTTTTGGCCCATATCCTTCGAAACCTTTCTAATCCATGTACCTATCCAACTGTCTTTTGAAAAGTTGTTATTGAACCTGCCTCAACCACTTCCTCTGGCAGCTCATTCCACATATCCTATGTAAAAAAAGTTTCCCCTCAAGTTCCTATTAAATCTCTCCCCTCTCACCTTAATCCTATGCCCCCTAGTTCTTGATTCCACAACCCGGGAAAAAGACTGAGTGAATTCACCCTATCTATGCCACTCATGATTTTATATACCTCTTAAAGATCGCCTCTCAGTCTCCTACGCTCCAAGGAATAAAGTCCTAGCCCATCCAACCTCTCCCTATAATTCAGTCCCTTGAGTCCTCGCAACAATCTTGACCCCCCAACTTCTTTACTCAGTGCCCTGACTGATGAAGGCCAGTGTGCCAAAAGCCTTCTTCATCACCCTGTCTACCTGTGACTCCACTTTCAGGGAACCATGTACTTGTAATCCTAGGACCCTCTGTTCTACAACATTCCCCAGGGCTCTCTTGGGGAATGTGTCTAGGAAATATTAAATAATATCTCTGAAACAGAGTGCCCAGGAATTACCACACTGCTGCTTGTGGGAGCTTGCTGTGCACAATTTGGCTGGTGTGCTTTTGGATTTCAACTACCTTTCAGAAAGTTCTCCATTGGCTATGGAGCAGTTTGAGCCCTTGAAGATCGTGAAAGGGGCTATGAAAACAGAAGTCTTTACTGGAGGAAGAAAATCTTGGCTGTGCAGAGAGCATTAGATGGGTGCTAGGCACTTGGCAGTCCACCTCACCTCCCTCTGGATACTTTGTGGAAATTTTCCAAACACCTGCTTTTTGTTGTTGTAGTGTTAAAATTACCCTGCATGTCTGTCTGTCCCCATACTCCATGTCGCTATGCTCACCCTGTTCCTGATGGACGTTTGCTGCAGAATGTTCTTACCAGAATCATCCTAACACAACTTCACATCACTTCCTGAGCACAGATTTTGGGGAATATGAGGACAGGATTCACAACTCACTGCCCAGAATTTTTTGATTAAGCACTTCGTTCTTGTTAACAACCAGAACATCACATCTCCCATGGAGTACTGCTCCACTGGGACTTCTCTAGAAACAGTTTGAAGTTATGGAGAGTGAGAGAATGTGAATGTTTCTGTGTTGGCACTCTGCCCTCAGTTCAGTAACAAGGTTGAAAAATAACAAGTCACATAACTCAACAAGAGAAGGGAAACAATAGTGTGCCCCACTCCCCATATAACTGGCAGGCTCATTCAACAGACCTTTCTGGGGTGGTCACTGACAAGGCTGGCTTTAATTGTCCATGCCCAGCCACTGCAGTCTATGTACCTTGTATGGACTTGACACAACTTTGAACTCACAAGGCCTCTACAGAGGAATGAACCACATTGGTCTGGGAGTGGAGTCACATGTAGTAAAGACAGCATGTTTCTTTGAGACTAATGAAACACTTAACTTTTTATGACAATCTGCAGTCACAGAGTCAGTTTTATTGAAGACAGCTCTTTATTTTCAGATGTTTGAAATTAAATTCAAATTCTCAAACAGCCCACAGTGGGATTTTAATAAATTCTATTGGATCATGAGTTGAAGCAACTGGATTAGTAGTCTGGAAAAACAACTGGATCCACTACTGTTCCCACAACTATTGTGAAGACGATGATTCCCTTCATCTAAAGACTGCCCTGTTTCAATATTTTTCTTTAAAACCAATCGTCATTTATGACGGTTAAAGGCAGAGGCTACTTGGACATTTTTCTCAAAGAGCCAACATAGGCACAAGCCGAGAAATTGGATTTCACCTATATTTGATGCACAAAAACGTCATTGGGTTTAGCTCTGGCACCAAAAAGGGTTCTGTTCTTAGCCCCTCAATGCATCTCCCAATCTGCTAAATGCCAGCCTGGTCAATGTGTTGTTATGTACATTACTCTCAGCTGCCATGGTTGCAATGCTGCACAGACACCATCAGTCCACTATATTTCACAGCTCCACCAACATTATCTCTGCAGTTCAAGTTTTTTGTTATCATAGGCATACATACACAGGGTATAAATGCCATGAAAATTAGCTTTTTGCAGCAGCAGCACAGTACATTACAAGACTAGGACAAACACAACATAAACTTAAATTAACATAAATTATACATAATTTACATGTATGCAAAATAAACAACAACATAAACATAACGACATCCGTGCAAGATTGAGAGAGAAAGAAAATCTAGTCCAAGGTAGTGTTAGGATTTCTCAGGTCGGTTCAAGAACCTGATGGCAGTGGGGAAGAAACTGTTGTTGAACTTTGAGGTGTGGGTCTTCAGGCTCCTGTACCTACTGCCCGAGTAGAGCTAGTCATGTAAAATGTATTCTGTGCACAGATCGTAGTTGTTTGAACAAGATGCCACACATTGGGAAATGCAGAGATGTTGAGGCTGTTTAAGTAATTGGATCAGTGATTCATTCATTGATTTGTGCAAGTGGACATGGATGGCAGGATCTGAGGGAACGTTATGCATTGTCTGAGTTCTCCTGGCTAATTACTAGTGCGCTATGTTGGTGCTGAGGATTGGGATGTGGAGAGGGTCTTTTAGTCTGTACTGGGGACGGGCTCCTCATGTAAACCTTTCTTCCATGGGGAACTCTCTTTGAGTTTGGTGGAACGATGCTGTTGGTGAACATACCCACAAATTAGGAGCAGGAGGAGGTCATTCTTGTTCCTGTTCCCCTTAATCCTGTTCCGCCATTCAATAAGATCATTCAATAAGATCATGGATGACCTGACTACAATCTCAACTCCACACTCCTTTATCAAGTATCTATCTAGCTCTGCCTTAAAAATATTCAGAGACTCTTTTGGGACTTTCCCAGGCATCCTCCTTCTCCCTCATGCTCTGCCTCATGACCCTCTGGCCCCGTTCCTCCAAGCACCAACAGCGGTCTGTGGTTGGCTCGGCTGTACAGCACACCTCAGCCCACAGTGAATTCCCCACACCCCTGGGGTGCAGGGAGTTCCTGGAATGATGCAGGCAATGGATCATCAGGGGACCAATGACCCTTACTATCCTGGTAGTCTGGTGACTCTCAGTGTATCCACACTCAGCCACTGCGGTTGGAATCTGACCTGATTGAAATGGAGGAGGGCCCTTGTTCCCTTCAGGCAGTACTGCCTGCTGAAAATGCCTGACAATGTGGACTGACAGGATGAAGAAGTCATTCCCAGAACCAAGGCATTGGCCATTGAGAAAGTCTTCTCATGTTCAGAGATCAGCTGCATGAAGAAACCGAAACTCTTCTGTTGACCAGAAGGTCCGGGTTGTTTACTGGGAGTCCTTGTGGGCACACAAGTGCAGTGAAGCAGGTTTGAGGGGCCGACTGTTTTACCCCAGACACTAATTCATATATTCGTACGTTTGTACATAATAAGCTCAGGTAGCCCCTCCACTAAAGATGTCTACATAATCAGAACATTTCTTCAAAGTGGCAAGCTGCCAGTTCATAGTTCCAAGAACGAACAAAGGTCTTTATAATATTCAGCCTGAGAGAAGACTGGCTGATTGAGAGCCTGTCACCTTTACAGGCTTCGTGCTGTGATTTAACATGCAGCTATGAAATTAGCAAACTTGCTCAATCGTTTGCTTGAATGAATATACCTCACACAAGTTACCAACAAATAAACAGCAGATTATTGCTCTTCCAAACCCCTTGAAAATACTGACACACTTCCAGAAATATCTGCAAATATTGACAATCTCTTGGGGAACCCCTCCTTTACAGATCCTCCCTGGGTTACGAATGCCCGACTTATGGACACCCCTCCCTGTACAAATGAACGAGCGTTTGGGAGACCAGAACCACAACAGTCGGGGGCTGGGTGGAGCCAAGCAGAGCTGGGAGCACTGAGCAGACTCACTCAATCTCTCACTGCGTCAGTGAAGCCAGCTGGCGGCCATTCTTCCTGTAGCTGCTTGCTCTCCCATCACAGCTGTTTCTGTTCATTTCCGACTTACGAACAATTCTCAGGAACGGAACCCTGTCGTAACCTGAGGACTGTCTTAGGTACCAGCACACCCCTGTAAAAACATCAGATCTACTGAAAGAGCTCCAGTGACTCCCTACAAAAAAATGACACGTTCCTGGGCACACTCTCCATATACTGACAGACTGAAACGGATCCCCTATGGATATCAACAGACTGCTAGACAACAAGGCTAGTAAAGGATTGCCTCAGAGGCAATCCCTTGAGGGGTCACCTGATGGATTCCTGGGATGAGGGGTTGTCCTTTGTGGAAAGGTTGAACATGTTGGCCTAAAATTCACTGGGGTTTAGAAGAATGAAATGGTAATTTTATTAAAAACATTTAGGATTATAAGAAAGCTTGGCAGGGTAACTGCAGAGAGGTGTTTTCCTTCCTGCGGGAATCTAAAACGAAGGGGCAGAGTCTCCGGATTTCAGAAGAAGATGGGGAATTTCTTCTCTTGTACAAGACAGTGAGGCCGCATTTGGAATATTGTGTTCAGTTTTGGTCACCCTGCTGAAGAAAAGATGTCATTAAGCTGGAAAGAGTGAAGAGGACATTTATGAGGATGTTGCTAGGACTCAAGGGACTGAGTTATGGAGAGAGGTTGGACAGGTTGGGACTGTTTTCATTGGAGTGTAAGAAAATGTGGGGTGATCTTATAGAGGAGTATAAAATTATGAGGGGCATAGATAGGGTCAATGCATGCAGTCTTTTCCCCAAGGCTGGGGAATCAAGAACTAGTGGGCGTGGGTTTAAGGTGAGAGGGGAGAGACTTAATAGGAACTGGAAGGGCAAGTTTTCATCCAGAGGGTGGTCAGTATATGGAATGAGCTGCCAGAGGAAGTGGTTGAGGCAAGTACATTAACAACATTTAAAAGGTACTTGGACAGGTACGTGGATAGGAAAGGTTTAGAGGGCTATGGGTCAAATGTGGGCAAATGGGACTAGCTTAGATGGGCATCTTGGTCGGCATGGACCGGTTGGGCCAAAGGGCCTGTTTCTGCTCTGTATGACTCTACGACTCTCAGAGGGTCATGAATCTCAGGAATTCTCCACCCCAGAGAGTGTGCAGGAGGGATCATTGAGTAGTTTCAAGGTGATGGGAGACAGGTTTTGGTTTATTGGGGACTCAAGGATTGGGGGAACAGACAGGACAATGGAGCTGAGGTCATGATCCAATTAGCCACAAGCTTGCTGAAAGACGGATTGAGCTCAGGGACTGAATAACGAACTGCTGCTCCTGTTTCTAATGTTCTTATGACTTTAAAGTCATAGCTGAGAGGGGTTTCGGTTCTGGCAGGTTAATTTGCACAGGTTCTACTCCCCTGAGTTAATAATTATCCCCCTTAAAAAGGCCATCTGTAGAGAACTCGATGGCAAGGAGCTGGTGTATAGGAGTCAGTAGGTGATATTAGGAATCAACTCATATCTGTGAATCAATAGGCAAAAAACCGCAGATTGGTATTGGTATTGGTTTATTATTGTCACTTGTACCGAGGTACAGTGAAAAACTTGTCTTACATACCGATTGAACAAGTCAATTCATTACACAGTGCAGTTACGTTGGGTTAGTACAGAGTGCATTGATGTAGTACAGGTAAAAACAATAACAGTACAAAGTAAAGTGTCACAGCTACAGAGAAAATGCAGTGCAATAAGGTGCAAGGTCACAACAAGGTAGATCGTGAGGTAAGAGTCCATCTCATCGTATAGGGGAACCATTCAATAGTCTTATCACACTGGGGTAGAAGCTGTCCTTAAGTCTGGTGGTACGTGCCCTCAGGCTCCTGTATCTTCTACCTGATGGAAGAAGAGAAAAGAGAGAATGACCTGGGTGGGTGGGGTCTTTGATTATGCTGGCTGCTTCACCAAGGCAGCGAGAGGTAAAGACAGAGTCGAAGGAGGGGAGGCTGGTGTCCATGACGCATTGGGCTGTGTCCACAACTCTCTGCAGTTTCTTGCGGTCCTGGGCAGAGCAGTTGCTGTAGCAAGCCATGATACATCCAGATAGGATGCTTTCTATGATGCATCGATAAAAGTTGCTGAGTGTCAAAGGGGACAAACCGAATTTCTTTAGCCTCCTGGGGAAGTAGAGGCACTGGTGAGCTTTCTTGGCTGTGGCATCTACGTGATTTGACCAGGACAGGCTATTGGTTATGTTTACTCCCAGGAACTTGAAGCTCTCAACCCTCTTGACCTCAGCACCATTGATGTAGACAGGTGCATTTACACCGCCCCCTTTCCTGAAATCAATAACCAGCTCTTTTGTTTTGTTGACATTGAGGGAAAGGTTGTCGTCATGACACCATTCCACTAAGCTCTCTATCTCCTTCCTGTACTCTGACTCATCATTGTTTGAAATAAGGCCTACAACGCTGGTATCATCTGCAAACTTGTAGATGCTGGAAATCTCTCACAGACATAGCAAATGCTGGATTCAAGTCAATCAGTTTTCCCCAGAATCCTTCTCATCTCAGGTGCTGCCTGACCTGCTGAGTATTTCCAGAACCTTCTGCTTTGATTTCATATCTTCGAATGTCTAGCACTTTAACTAAAGAGTCAGCAACAAATGCAGCAAGGATTTATGACAAGTCTATCATCCCCTGGACAGTGGTCAGTGGGCCAAAGGGCCTGTTTCCACGCTGTACGAGCAGTGAGGTTGTGGAACTCACTCCTATGGGAGGGGCTGAGATGGGCTTCAGGGAAGATGGAGAAGAACAAGGAGGAGAAGGAAGACCAGAATTTGGAGGCATAAGGGTAGGAGGAGGAGTGTGCAGGTAACCAACTGGTTAACCCACACACCCTGTTCTGCACTGTTCATTCAATATGTGTCTCTGCCACGGGGAGGAGGGGAACATATTCCACCAATATTCATTGTTTAATATCATGGAATGATTCCAAATCAAAATCATTATGGCACAAAAAGAAATTATCAGTTGTTGCCAGCTTTCTGTAAACTGTTGAATCGGACCTGGTTCTGTTTCATTATGCTCTTGTTGAATAGAGGAGCCCAGTAAAGTGGTTGGGGAGTTCCACCCTTGAGGTACTCACTCCAACATTTGTTTAATGTTAATGACCCTGAGCACTCTCATCTTTTAAAAACCAGTTTTGATCATGCTTTATTCTGGTTCCTTTACCATCACACTTCGTGGCCCTCTCTATAAACACAGCTCCAACTCTTTGGTTTGCATACTGGAAGAAGACACTCTTACAGCATGAAAGGGTCAGGTTACATGGTGACTGAACTGCAAGTTATCCAGTAACAATCTATCTCCTCACTTCTTAACCCTTTCAAATAAGCTTTGGAGAAATCACATGTAACAAAGGCAAAACTTCACATAGTTGTTCTTTTTGCTTACTCCGGTGACTGATTGACTCTTTAATCCATTCATTATGTTGCTAATGGCTTTGGGATGTTTCTATTTCCTGCTGCTATCTCACTTCTACATGTTAAACTGGATCATTACTCATTTTATTAAAGGTACAACTCCAAAATCATTGTACAGCCCAAACTTCTGGTATGAAAGATGACACTGTGCATTCCATGAGCAGAGAGCTCCAAGACTCAATGTTCCTTCAGCTCTGGTCTCACAAACATCCTCCACTTTAATCACTACACAACCAACAACCAGGTCTTTAACTGCCTGACCCTGCCCCCCTCCCCCTCACCACAGGCTCTGGAATTCCCTTTCTAAACCCCTTGCCCATTTCACCTTTAAGAAGCTCCTTAAAAATTAGTGATTTGACCAAACTTTTAATCACCTGTTCTGAGTCTCACTGTCAAGTTTTTTGTTGATCATCACTCCTGTGAAGTCCCTTGGTAAATGGTAATTGGTTTATTATTGTCCACATGTGCCGAGATACAGTGAAAAACTTTGTTTTGCTTGCTATCCATACAGATCATTTCACCATATCAGTACATTGAGGTAATGCAAGGGAAAAGCAATAACAGAATGCAGAATATTTAAAAGAGTAGAACAATTACAATAGATGTAATGAATAGATCTGCAGAGAGCAGCTTGCAATGAGTCACCGTGCTCCAGTGCCATCTTGTTTCCAGATGTCTTTAGAAGGTGCTATATATATGTTGTTTCATCATTTTGCATGTACATTGCTGTCTTAATGCTGAAATACATTCACTGTGGTTGCTCTTTCCCCTGTATCACCCATCTGTGGGTTGGACCATCACTCCAAAAATGGAAAATCTAAGCAGAACCTCCCAATGCAGTACTGAGGGAGTGCTGCTCTGTTACCAACTTGCAGATGAGTCATTAAAGTCAGTGCCCAGCAACCAAACAACATCATTGAACCGTGACATGAACATTATCACATCGCTGTTTATGGGATCTTGTGTATACTTTAACTGCTGTATTTCCCACATCACAAGATTAACTGCACTTGAAAAGCCCTTATTGCCTGATTGTGAAAGGCACTACAGAAATTAACATTTGAACATAAAGCTTAAGAGCAGGAGTAGGCAACTCAGCCCCTGAAAACTGCTCCACCTTTCAATTAGATAAGAATGTGGAGTTCAGGGAGGGGTCTGTTGATAGTCTGGAGAATGTCAGATGTGTTGGAATGTATAAGGGTGGATAAATATTCAGGGCCAGACGAGATCTATCCCAGGTTGCAAGGGAGGAAGTTATTGGGGCCCTGATGGAGATTTTTGTATCTTCATTGGCCACAGGCAAGGCAAAAGAAGACTGCAGGATAGCTAATGTTGTTCCTTTATTCAAGAAGGGCAGCAGGAGATAAGACAAGAAACTATCAGCCAGTGAGCCACATGTCAATGGTAGGGAAATTATTGGTGGAAATTCTAAGGAATAGGATTTATGTGCGTTTGGAAAGGTAGGGGCTCATCAGGAACAGTCAGCATGGCTTTGTGCAGGGAAAATCCTGGCTCACTAGTTTTATTTTTTTGAGAAGGTAAGTAAGAAATTGATGAAGGCAGGATGGTTGACATTGTCTATATGCACTTTAGTAAGCACTTGACAAGGTCCAACATGGTAGCCTGGTCCAGAAGGTTAAGGCACATGGAATCCAAGGCAAGCTGGCTAATTGGATCCAAAATTAGCTTGATGATAGGTGGCAGAGGGTAGTGGTGGAAGGATGCTTTTCTGATTGGAAGTGTGTGACCAGTGGTGTACCACAGGGATTGCTGCTGGGACTTTTGTTGTTCCTGATATATATTAATGACTTGGACATGAATGTTGGAGGTATGATTAGTAAGTTTGTGGATGACATAAAAGTTGCGGATAGTGAGGAAGATTGCCTAAGTCTACAGCAGGATACACATCAAATGGAAAGTTGGGCAGGGCAGTGGCAGATGGAATTTAATCACGACAAGTTTGAGGTGATGCATTTTGGGAAGTCATTAGGGTGTTGGGGTCAAGAATTCCAAAGGTTTGCAATCCTCTGAGTGAAGAAACTTCTGCTTGTTTAACATAAATGGCCTGTCCCTTAATCTTCTGTACTCTCCAGAAGAGGTTTACCAGGATGCTGCCTGGATTAGAGGGCATGTGCTATAAGGAGAGGTTGGACAAACTTGGGTTGTTTTCTCTGGAGTAGTGCAGGCTGAAGGGAGACCTGACAGGCATAGATAGAGTAGACAGCCGGTATCTTTTTCCCAGGGTCGAAATGTCTAATACGTTCATGCATTTGAGGTGAGAGGGGCTAAGTTCAAAGGAGATGTGCGGGGCAAGTTTACACAGAGAGTGGTGGGTGCCATGGAATGCACTGCCAGTGGTGGTAGTGGAGGCAAATACAATAGAGATGTTTAAGAGACCCTTAGATAGGCACATGGATGTGCAAAGAATGGAGGGGTATGGACATTGTGTAGGCAGAAGGGATTCACTTAGTTAGGCATTTAATTACTAGTTTAATTAGTTTGGCACAACATTGTGGGCTGAAGGGTCTGTTCCTGTGCTGTACTGTTCTATGTTCTCTGGCCTGAGATTCTTGAGTCCAGAGAAACGTCCCCTGCCCCGGTGAATGTAATTTTATATAAATTGTAAAAGGTTGTGGCTTCAGCTCTCATTGCAACTTGCCACCCAGTAAAAGACCCATTTATCCCCACTCTGTGTTTCCAGTTAGCCTGCCAATCTCTCTCCACACCAACATGTCACCTCCTGCACTGTTAGCTTTTACTTTCCTGATAACCTTTCTAAGTACAGGAATCCCCCAGTTCCCTTTATCCACAGCACAAATTACTTAGAACATAGAACTTAGAACACTACAGCACACTACAGGCCCTTCGGTCCACAACGTTGTGCTGATATTTTATCCTGCTCTAAGATCTATCTAACCCTTCCCTCCCACAAAGCTCTCCATTTTTCTATCATTCATGTGCCTATCTAAGAGTCTCTTAAATATCCCTAATGTATCTGCCTCCACCATCTCTGCTGGCAATGTGTTCCACGCACCTATCACTCTCTGTGTAAAAAAACTTACCTCTGACATCCCCCCCGTACCTTCCTCCAATCACCTTAAAATTATGCCACCTCGTGTTTGCCATTTTCACCTGGGAAAAAGTCTCTGACTGTCCACTCGATCTATGCCTCTTATCATCTTGTGCACCTCTATCAAGTCACCTCTCATCCTCCTTCTCTCCAAAGAGAAAACCCCAAGCTCACTCAACCTATCCTCGTAAGACATGCTCTCCAATCCAGGCAGCATCCTGGTAAATCTCCTCTGCACCCGAGGCTACCAGAACTAAACACAATACTCCAAGTGATCTAACCTGAGTTTTATAGAGCTGCAACATTACCTTGCGGCTCTTGAACTCAATACCCCGACTAATGAAGGCCAACACACCATACACCTTCTTAACAACCCTATCAACCTGTGCAGCAACCTTGAGGGATCTATGGACATGGACCCCAAGATCCCTCTGTTCCTCCACACTGCTAAGAGTCCTGTCATTAACCTTGTATCTTGCCTTCAAATTCGATCTTCCAAAGTGTATCACTTCACACTTTCCCAGGTTGAACTCCATCTGCCACTTCTCAGCCCAGCTCTGCATCCTACTTCTTCAAGCATCTCCAATAAATATGATTTCCCTTTCACAAAACTATGTTGACTTTAGTTGATAACCTTTATCTTTGCTAAGTATCCAGCTGTAATGTCTTTCATAACCACTTCTAACACTTTCCCTGTGGCAGATTTTAAGCTAACTGGCCAGTGTTTTTCTGCTCTCTGTCTCCCTCCCTATTTGAATAAAGGAGTTATATTTGTTATTTTCCAATCTAATGGAATATTTCCTGAATCTAGGAAATCATGGAAAATTGAAACCAGTGCAACAACTATCTCACTGGCCATCTCTAAAATCCCAGGATGAAATCCACCAGGACCACAGCTCCAACAACTTGCTCAGTCCTACCGCCCTGGGGAGCTTCTCCCTCCATTCCAACTCCTAACTTATGGAATGTTACTTGTATCCTCTCCAGGGAAGACTGATGCAAAATACCCCTTTAATATGTCTTTCTATTTCCTACTTTTCCATTGTTAATTCCCTAAACACTCTTTCTGTAAGACCAACACCCACTTTGTTAATTCTTTTTTAAAATATCCATAGAAACTCTTACTTTTTGCTTTTACATTTCTGGCTAGCTTTATCTTGTACTCAAATTTTTCCTTCCTTGTTAATCTTTTAGTTATTCTTTTACTTTCTATCCAACCTTACAACCTGATATCAGTCTTTGCTTTTTCTTTAAGTTTGATACTATTTTTAACCTTTTTAGTTAACCTCCCCTCAGAATTTTTCTTTCACATTGAAATGTATCTATTCTGAGCTTTCTGAAAGACCTCCTTCAATGTCTGCCACAGCATCTCAACTAGCTGATCCGTTAACCTGATTTTCCAGTTCACTTAGCTCACTCTGCTTCCATACCTTCATAATTCACTTATTTAAGCTTGAAATCCAGTTTTGGACCCATTCTTGTCTCCCTGAAACTGAATGTAAAATTCAATCATATTATAATCACTGCTACCCAGATGTGCCTTCATGATGAGCTCATGAATTAATCCTATCTCAAGACACAATACGAGGTCTCTGGTTGGCTCCAGAATCTAGTTCTAAGAAACTATCCTGAAAACACTCAGTGAATTCCTCATCTTGGCTTGCTTTACCTATCTGATTTACCCAGTCTATGTGTACATTAAAATTCCTCACGATTAACACAAGCTTCTTTTATATCCTGTCCTATTGTGTGCTTCCTGTTAGGTGGAACTGTATCCCTACATTAGTGTCCCCCATTCTCATGGTGATCATCTCCACTGATGCTAACTCAGGTCTGTGCACTCCTGGAAAACAATCAATTGGATAAAGAAAAATAAGTCAAATCAAGCTAAAATAAAGAAAAATTCTCCCTGACAGTTCTTCATAAAATAAAGTACTTCCAATGACAAAGCATTTCAATTGCTTAATTGATCAGTATATATTGCTTTGTCTTATTTGCTATAGGTCTAATTTTGGTTTTGTTTGTTTTGCTACAGCTTCTGTTTCAATGTCCCATTATAAATGGGACAAGGGTTTCAAAAGGTTTCCCTGCAAATTTACTTTGCACTGAATAAATAAACAGAAGCATCTGCAGGAGGTCCAGAGGAGAGGACAGATTATTTTTAGTAACAAGCATAAGTGACAAGTTAACTGAAGCTGATCCAGATGTTGCAACCGTTGTTTGCTCCCATGGAGTCACAGTCTAACCCAGCCCCTCTTTGCCAGGGCTTAGAACCTGGGCTTCAACCATAGAACCATACAGCACAAAACAGGACCTTTGGCCCACCATGTTGTGCCGACTGGGATTCCAAGCAACGCCACCCACAGCTCATTCGACAGGATTACCCTGCATCAGTTCACACTGCAATAGTGGAATCGAACTGGTTTTCGTGGTGTGACCTTGCACCCATCTTGCAACCATCTGGTGCATTACTAGATCAGTGGCACACAAGAGATTCTGCAGATGCTGGAATCTGGAGACACACATACAAAATGCTGGAGGAACTCAGCAGGTCAGGCAGCATCTATGGAGGAAAATAAACAGTCAACGTTTTGGGTCGAGATCCTTCATCAGGACTGGAAAGGAAGAGGGCAGAAGCCAGAATAAGAAGGTCAGGGGAGGGGGAGGAGCACAGGCTGGTAGGTGAGTCCAGGTGAAAGGGGGAAGATAGGTTGGGGAGGGGGTTATGAAAGGGGTTGATGTAAGAAGCTGAGAGGTGATAGGTAGAAGAGGCAAAGGGCTGAAGAAGAAGGAATCCGGTAGGAGAAGGCAATGGACCATGGAATAAAGGGAAGGAGGTGGGGAATAGATGGGCAGGTCATGTGGGCGGGGGAGGGGAAAGAGAAGGGGTGAGGGGGCCACAGGAATGAGGGAAGATAAAGTGGGGGGGGGAGAAGAAAATGAAACAGTGGCACACTATTTAATAGGATTACCAACCCTCCAAGTTCACATAGAGACATACATTTGTCCTGCACTGTTCACAATCCCAGCATGTCCAAACATGTTTCACAGCCAATGGAGTTCATTGTAAGTGTTTTAATGAAGAACACATGGCAGCCAGAAATGTGAAAATGTGAAATGTTTTGGTAATGGATAGATATTGGCCCCAGGACAGCCAGTGAAAGTCCACTGCACTTCTCTCTGATTTTGCCACAGAATTGTTTACATTTCTTTTAGTTTACTGTAACTACTTGGACGATCAAATCACCTCCTCATTCATGATCCTTATATTATTCCCTTTGTACAGTGGTTGGTGTATTGGGACTTACTGCATTAGTGAGAGAGCAGCACTTCCACAGAATGCTTGTGGCCAAAGTTAATAGTTCAGAAGTTTAACTTTATCACATTAACATTGACTTTACCCCACTGGATAAGTGGGTGCACACATTTCAACACTAGGGAAATGGATTTGTTTCAGACCCACCCCCACTTTAAAAGATTCCAGGAAGATTCCTATGGTGATGATGACACTGATTCAAATAATCCTGAGGACTGTACTAAATTCAGAAACTCAACTTCAAATACCATTTGAAATCAGGCAAGTATTCCGGACACCCATCTCAAGAGCCCGCTCAAGAAGGTGGAGACTGCAGGCCAACCAATGAGGGAGGCTGAAGGATCCAAAGTCAAAGTCAGAGTCGAGTTTATTGTCATACAGTATGCACAAGTACATGTATGCAGTGGAGTAATGAAAAACATACATGCAGCAGCATCATAGGGACATAGCATCCTATAAGCAGCATCCAATGCCTTTTTCAGGCTGGGGGGCACCATTGGCCATTGAAACAGGAGAAGGCCATTCAGCCCAGGAAGGGACTACAATTCACTGACACCATGGCTTATCTGTGACCAAACTTCATCAAATTTACTAATTTCCAATATGTGTTATCGAAGATCTTCGTCAACCAAAATTAAAAAGATCTAAGTAAAAAGATAATTTGGCATTTATTGGTATTGGTTTATTATTGTCACTTGTACCGAGGTACAGTGAAAAACTTGTCTTGCATACCGATCGTACTGATCAATTCATTACACAGTACAGTTACATTGGGTTAGTACAGAGTGCATTGATGTAGTACAGGTAAAGACAATAACAGTACAGAGTAAAGTATCACAGCTACAGAGAAAGTGCAGTGCAATAAGGTGCAAGGTCAACAACAAGGTAGATTGTGAGGTCAGAGTCCATCTTATCGTATAAGGGAACTGTTCAATAGTCTTATCACAGTGGGGTAGAAGCTGCCCTTAAGTCTGCTGGTTTGTGCCCTCAGGCTCCTGTATCTTCTACCCGATGGAAGAGGAGAAAAGAGAGAATGACCCAGGTGGGTAGGGTCTTTGATTATGCTGTCTGCTTCACCAAGACAATGAGAGGTAAAGACAGAGTCCAAGGAGGGGAGGCTGGTGTCCGTGATGCGCTGGGCTGTGTCCACAACTCTCTGCAGTTGCAGTCCTGGGCAGAGCAGTTGCCGTACCAAGCTGTGATACATCCAGGTAGGATGCTTTCTATCATGCATCGATAAAAGTTGGTGAGAGTGGAAGGGGACAAGCTGAATTTCTTTAGCCTCCTGAAGAAGTAGAGGTGCTGGTGAGCTTTCTTGGCTGTGGCATCTATGTGATTTGACCAGGACAGGCTATTGGTGATGTTCACTCCCAGGAGCTTGAAGCTCTCTAATACTGTTACAGATCCCAAGCTGATGCACAGGAGCATTGAATGAGCTAATCAAGAAATGTTAGGGCAGATGATCAAAATCTTGGTCAAAGAGCAATGAGAGCATATTAGAAGAAGAGAGAGAGGTGAAGTGGTCTGAGGAGGGGATTCCAAAGCTCAGAACCTTGGTGTTGGAAAGTGTTTAAAAACAGCAAGAGGCCATAACTTGGAATGGTAAAGAGATTCCAGGGGCTTTTTGGGCCTGACAAGATTACAAAGCTGGAGAGGAGCTAGGCCATGGGAGGATTTAAAAACAAGGTTCAGACTTTAGCAGTCAAACTACAGTCAGCAGTGCAAGAGAAATTAGTAAATTGGTTTATTATTGTCACATGTACTGAAGTACAGTGAAAAACTTTGTTTTGCATGCCATCCATACAGATCATTTCATCACATCAGTACATTGAGATTACAAGGGAAAAGCAATAACTAAATGAAGAATAAAGTGTTACAGTTACAAAGAAAGTGCAGTGCAGACAGACAATAAGGTGCAAGGCCATAACAAGGTAGATTGTGAGGTCAAGAGTCTATCTTATCGTACAAGGTCTTATCTGTTCAATAGTCTTATAACAGTGGGATAGAAGCTGTTCTTGAGCCTGCTGGTACGTGCTTTCAGGCCTTTGTATCTTCTGCAAAGGCCTGAAAGCACGTACCAGCAGGCTCAAGAACAGGAGAATGAGGGGTGACCTTACAGAGGTGTTTAAAATTATGAGAGGCATAGATAAGGTGGATGGTAACAGTCTTTCCCCAGGGTAGGGGAGTCCTAAACTAGGGGGCATAGGTTTAGAGTGAGAGGGGAAAGATTTAAAAGGGACCTGAGGGGTAACTTCTTCACGCAGAGGGTGGTGAGTATATGGAATGATCTGCCAGAGGAAGTGGTTGAGGCAGGTACAATAGTATCATTTAAGAAGCACTTGGATAGGTACATGGAGGGGCAGGGCTTGGAGGGACATGGGCTAAACGCAGGAAATTGGGACTAGCTGGTGGGGCACCATGATTGTCATGGACTCGTTGGAGGGGGGGAGAAGAGAGAATGTTTGGAGTGGGTGCATTCTTTGATTATGTTGGCTGCTTTCCCGAGGCAGTGAGAAGTATAGAGTCCATGGAGGGGAAGCTGTTTTTCATGATGTACTGAGCTGTGTCTACAACTCTCTGCAGTTTCTTGCGGCCTCAGGCAGAATAGTTGCTATACCAAGGTGTGATGCATCCGGATAGGATCCTTTCTGTGGTACATCTGTAAAAGTTGGTGAGGGTTGACGGGGACATGCTGAATTTCTTTAGCCTTCTGAGGAAGAGTGAACATGGTGGGAAAAGGGTAAAGAGAAGAATGTGCATTAGAAGAAGGAGCAGAGGTTTGGCTGAAAGTTTGAAAAAAATGTAAAATACAAGCTTGAAGCATCACCAATGCATTTAGAATGAAACCTCAAATCAGAGGAAGCAAAGTGAGAAGTAGAATTGAACACCAAGTACACAAAATATCTGGAGGTGAAGAAGAAATGAATGAAGCAGTAAAGATGGATGGATGTGAATTTGAGTGACCATGCAAGGTGAGGTAGAGTGAACGAGCTTTGGATATGATACCAGAAGAAAACATTTGATACCGCACTTCAAGCAAGATTGTGCACCAAGTAACATCCCTCAGGGGCTAGGTACGTTGATGCAGAAATTCTGTGTTGGAGCAGTAGATAAGAGATTGAGAGCAGCAATGAAAAGAACTAATTGTGTAACTGACACCAGCTCACAGAGTCTGCAGGGAAAATGAGGAAATGATATTTGAGACATTTTGACATTTCCAATCTAGCAGTGAAATTCAATTACAAGAGTTGGAATGAGCAAAATGATTTACCCCAGAGGAGCTGAGAAGACGAAAGCGATGATTTTAATTGCTAATCGAGATGAGAATATTGTTGTAGGACATTCTTAGTGCTTTTGCAGTATATTTTTTTTTAAGAAATAGAGCAGCCAGTTGGTTCACTTTCCCTGGACTTTAACAGTGATTATCTTTCCAATGTGCTTCGTAGGCTGTGAAAGGCTTTGAGATATCTTGAGGTGGTGAAAAGAGGCCACACTTAGAGTACTGTGTACAATTTTTTTTCTCATGGACATTCCCCCATTTCTCATTTCTTTTTTCTTTTTCTTTTTCCCTTTCTTTTCTTTGGAGCAGACTCGATGGGCCAAATGGCCTACTTCTGCTCCCTTGTCTTGTGATCTTGTGATCTTGTGATTTTAGGCACCCCATTATAGGAAAGAGGTGGTTCAACTGGAAAGAGTGCAGGGAATACTTACCAGGATGTTGCCAGGACTAGAAGACCTGAGTTATAGGGAGAGGTTGGCCATGCTAGGTCTTTATCCCTTGGAATGCAGGAGAATGAGGGGTGACCTTACAGAGGTGTTTAAAATTATGAGAGGCATAGATAAGGTGGATGGTAACAGTCTTTCCCCAGGGTAGGGGAGTCCTAAACTAGGGGGCATAGGTTTAGAGTGAGAGGGGAAAGATTTAAAAGGGACCTGAGGGGTAACTTCTTCACGCAGAGGGTGGTGAGTATATGGAATGAGCTGCCAGAGGAAGTGGTTGAGGCAGGTACAATAGTATCATTTAAGAAGCACTTAGATAGGTACATGGAGGGGCAGGGCTTGGAGGGACATGGGCTAAATGCAGGAAATTGGGACTAGCTGGTTGGGCACCATGATTGTCATGGACTCGTTGGGCCAAAGGGCCTGTATCCATGCTGTATTGCTCTATGACTCTGGTCTGGGGAGGGGCAAGGAGATGCAAAACACAACTGTCCACAGTCTCTGCCATCTTAAATGCAAATGCGCAAAAATAAGAAAAAGGTGATTTGGGATCACTGTGTTGTTGATTTAAACACCTCCCAAAATGGGAGGATGTCAGTAGTAAAATCTTTCTGCACTATATTTATAAACTCTTGTGTATGATCGAGCATCCCATGGAGTAATTTGCAGAATAAGTAGATTCATCATGGCACAGAAGGCGGCCATTTGCTCCATCGAGTCCCTGCCAGGTCCTTATACAACAATCCAATGAGTTGCCTTCCTTGGATCTTTCCTTTAACCCTGCAAATTACTTCTAGTGGCTATCCATTCCCCCTGTGAAAGCCCTGATTGGTTCTGCTTCCACCCTCTCCCCCACAGACCATGAGTTCCACACCCTCGGTACTGCATAAGATAAGATGCTCTTTCTCATACCCTCCCTCCTCCCCCCCTCACCAGCCCAGCTCCTACTATCACTGTGAGTCTGAGTTCATGATCCTTGAACCACCTGCCAATGGAAATGCGAGAAACACTCAGCAGGTCAGGTGGTATCTGTGGAAAAAGAAACAGTTGATGTTTCAGGTTGAAGACCCTGCATCAGAACTTTTTCAACATTTCTGATGAAGGGCCTTTGACCTGAAATATTAACTCTCTCTCTTTCCACAAATGCTGCCTGACCTGCTGAGTTTTTCCAATATTTTCTGTTTAATTTCAGATTTCCAACATCTGCAGTTATTTTTAATTTTTATCTGCTAATGGATCCAGCTTTTATTAATCCTAGCTACACCCCTCATAATATTATGGATCTTTCAAATCAAACATAAATTAATTAGACTACTGTTCTTAGTTCTCTAATCATGAAGAGTTCAGTTGGAACAAGAGTTCTCATACAGCATACAATGCCGGGGCTTCAGAGTACTCTGTCTATCATGGGAGGCTTCATTCCAGAGAAGGTATTTGTTTGTGAGGGAATTACTTTGATTTCATAGACAAGGTGTAACATAATTGCTGTTGGATACTTAAAAATGAACAAGGATGCTGCCTCAAGAAGGCAACATCCATCATCAAAGATCCCCACCATCCGGGCCATGCTATCTTCTTGCAGCTACATCAGGCAGGAGGTACAGAAGCCTGAAGCCCCACACCACCAGGTTCAAGAACAGCTACTTCCCTTCAACCATTCAGTTCTTGAATCAACCAGCACAACCCTAATCACTACAGTTACAACACTATGACCACTTAGATTACTTTGCACTAAAATTGACTTTTTTTTGTTCTAATTGTGTTCTTTCTTGTAAAAATCATGTATAATTGATGATTTTCTTGCGAATGCTGCTTATATGATGATATGTGCCTGTGATGCTGCTGCAAGTAGGTTTTTAATTGCATCTGTGGATACATGTACTTGTGCATATGACAATAAACTTGACTTTGAATGAATCAGCAGATTCTAATATGTCTCTAAAAAGCATAAAAAACACAGATGTTGGAGATCTGAAATAAATGCTGGAAATACTCAGCGGGCCAGGCAGCAAATGTGGAGAGAGAAACAGAGGTAGCATTTCAGGTCGATAATCCATCATCTGAACTGTATCCCCTGCCACTGATTTGCCATTGGTAACAAACGAGCAGGTCATCTGCTTTAGGAGTTGGACTGAGTGGCAAGTTTTAACCCAGGACTCCTGCTTCATATAGAACCAATGAATCTTTTATTCCATCCAGAAAATGGCACCCTTATCAGTGCGGCACTTCAGCACTCCATCACAGGTAATGAAAGGCTGGGCGTTTGTGCTCCACTCTCTGTGGTGGGACCAACCTGGAACTGTGGGAGTCAGAGTGCAGAGACAGACGCCAATTCCAGCCCTTCTATTGGTGGGTGTGGAGTGTCCCACTGGTCAGTACAGGTGGTGTATGCCTTGGTGAGCAGAAAGTAAAATGGTAAATTGTTTTTTTTTATTGTCGCATGTACTGAGGTACAGTGAAAAACTTTGTTTTCCATGCCATCCGTATAGATCATTTCATCACATCAGTACATTGAGGTAGTACAAGGGAAAACAATAAAAGAATGCAGAATAAATTGTTACAGTTACAGAGAAAGTGCAGTGCAGGTAGACAATAAGATGCAAGGCCATAACAAAGTAAATTGTGAGGTCAAGAATCCATCTCATCTTACTGGGGGACCATTATAGCAGTGGGATAGAAGCTGTCCTTGATCCTGCTGGTACGTCCTTTCAGGCTTTTGTATCTTCTGCTTGATGGGAAGGGGGAGAAGACAGAATGTCCGGGGTGAGTGGGGTCTTTGATTATGCTGACTGCTTTACTGAGCC
This sequence comes from Pristis pectinata, assembly GCF_009764475.1. Lineage (NCBI taxonomy): Eukaryota > Metazoa > Chordata > Chondrichthyes > Rhinopristiformes > Pristidae > Pristis > Pristis pectinata. The sequence goes on from NC_067413.1 coordinate 31,234,358, forward strand.
AGTGAGAAGTGTAGACAGAGTCCATGGAGGGGAGGCTGGTTTCCATGATGTGCTGAACTGTGTCCACAACTCTCTACAGTTTCTTGCTTATGGCTTTTGATGTCACAGTGGACTGCTGGAGTATACATTAATGGTTCCATAGAATGGACACCCTCCTATAATGCCACCAATTCTACCTCCCATTGAAACCAAGGGTCTGGGATAAGATCGAGCGCAGTGTAAAAACTGCTCAGCCTGTGCATGAGGGGTCACCCAGTGACTAGGGCTCCTGTGTCAGCACTTCGTAACAGCTGGTTGTTGCCAGCACCACTCTGACAGAGACCTCTGTCATCCATTAGTGAAGTGACTGTTATCACTGAAACGGCAAGTAAAGGTCAAGGGTGAGGTTTTGGCTGCTGTGCAATTCACACCATCAGCTTTCACTCCGTCACACCTCGATTCTGGCTGCTGAACGTGAGGGGTCACCCTGAGGCTTTTGGTACAATTAACGCTGTATAAATAGAATGCAGAGATCAATGTCCTTAAATGTTAATCTGACAGCTTTCCACTTGTCGAGATGAATGGGATACACAAAACAAAGCAATTTCAGGTTATCTCCAGGTTTCCAGAGAAATGTTGACCACTGACACACATGTGTTCCCAAGTTTTGGATTCCCTCCCTCTTCACTCTCTTCTCCTCCTCATTAAGGATGTTTTGGTCAAAACTGCATTAACTGCCCAGAATTTTGATGAAATAATTTTTTTAATCATTACAATTCCTAGTATTACTACTGTTTTACCGATATAAAGGCAGAAAAGGCTGGGAATACTCAACAGATCAAGCAACATCTATGGAGAGAGAAACTGACAGTTCTCGTTTCAGACCGAGGCCCCGTATCACATCACCAGCCTTATGCTTTGCATAAAACAATATAGGCTCCATAGAGTCATAGAGCACAGAAACAGGCCCACGGGCCCAATTGGTCCATGCCAACCAAGATTCCCGTCTAAGCTAGTCCCATTTGCCTGCATTTGGCCCTTATCCCTCTAAACCTTTCCTATCCATGTACCTAAACACTGAACATAATACTCCAAGTACAGCCTCACCAACGTCTTGTACAACTGCAACATAACATCCCAACTTCTATACTCAGTGCCCTGACTGATAAAGGTCAGCTTGCCAAACGCCTTCATCACCACCCTGTCTACCTGTGACGCCACTTTCAGAGAACCACGTACTTGTTCAGGGAACCATGCACTGTAAATTCCACGTGACAGGCTATGTAACCACTTCATGGCTTTCTGATATTAATAACAGTTCAGTCCACCTGTGTGGTGTTGAGGGGGTGCTAAGGGAGTGCTGCATTCTCACAGGTTCCTGTCTTTTGAATAAGATGTTAAACCAAGCCAACCTGCTCTCTCAGGTGGGAACAAACGACCCATACCATTAAAGAAGAGCAGGGGAGTTATTCACATTTTTCTTGCCAATGTTTATCCCTCTATCAAGATCTCAAAACACAGCTCATTTGTTTATCATCACATTGCAGATTGTGAGATCTTGCTATACATAAATTTGCTGGCATGTCAACAAGAGTCTACGTTCCAAAATCTCTCCACCGACGGTAATGCATGGGTTGATCTGAGACTGGGAACGACACTGGAGAAATCCAACTCCTTCCTTTTCCAGTAGGTGCTCAATGAAATGAGCAGTGATGGCAGCTGATGCAGTTCCATTCCCTGACTAGGGAGAGGCATGTGTGACTGAGCCTTGGTGCTGCTGTCCAGGAGTGAGTGATTTTCTGACTCTCAAAACAAACTGCTTCTGTTATCATGTCACACTTCCAGGTTAGCCAGACCATTGCCAACCTCCAACCACTATTTGTAGTTTGCCCAAGTAATGTGGAAACATGCCTGGCCTCAATCTCATGACCCCGATTAAAACAGATCAGGTGAAATCTCTTCTCTCAGAGGGTCCTGACTTTTTAGAACTCTCTTCCTTAAAGGGCATTGGAAGGAGAGTCTGAATATTTTTAAGGCAGAGTTAGGTAGACACTGAGCAAAGAGGTGAAAGGTTACTGTAAGTAGGCAGGAACACAGACTTATTTACACTCAGACCAGCCACAGTTTTATTAACAGTAGAGCATGCTCAAAAGGGAGATTGGCTTACTCCTGCTCCTTCACAAAACTGACACCAGCCCAAACAAAGAGATTTTAGGAGGGTCCTCAAGGTAAAAAGAGGGATAGAGGGACCTAGGGAGGGAATTCCAGAGTTCAGGTCTCAGACAGCTAGAAGAATGGCCTCCAGTAGCAGAGCAGTAAAATTCAGGGATGATACAGAGGTCGGAACTGGAGGAGAGCAGAAATCTCGAGGAGTTCTGCAGCTGCAGGTTTCGACCTTCTCCCCTGTAAAGCACTGTGTCACCACCCAGTTACCATCCATTACCATCCAGTTAGCAGCTGTAGAGAAGCTGAACTGGAATCCAGCAGCTGGGCTATCAATCCATAAACATGGGTTCAAATCCTGCAGCAGCCACATTATCATTCAAGTTCAAATAATTATACAAATTTGAAATAAAAGTAGTTTGGCAATGGTGACCATGAAATTGCTGCACTGTTCTAGTTCAGGAATGGCTGCTAGAAAGGAAATCTGCTGCCCTTACCTGTTCTGGCCTGGATGTGACTCTCGAGTCATTAATAAGGTTGACTCCTAAATGGCCCAATAATTAGGGCCAATTTTTAACTGCTGACCTTTCCAGCAGTCCTGTACAGCTCTGTGGGAACTTTCCCAACATTAGAACCGGTGACAGAAATACAGTGTTAAAGCACCGAGAAAATAGGAGCACAAGTAGGCCACTCTGCCCTTCAAACCTGCCCCAACATTCAATACGATCACAGCTGATCTGCCCCAGGTCTCAACTCCCCTTCTGCACCAGTTCCCATCGCCCTCAGTTCCCTGGTCTTTCAAAAAACGTACTTGCTTCCTCTTCAAATATTCTGAGTGATCCAGTCTCTACAGTGCTTTGGGGTAGAGAATTCCACAGATTCACCACCCTCTGCAAAACGTTCCAATACCTCTGTCCCCTTGTTTGAGATTCTCACTTGAGTGTTGGTGTTCTGAAACCTCTTATTTTGATGCTGAATTCTGTGAGTATAACATTTGTTTTCCTATCAAATATCCTCTTCTGGCATTGATTTGTTTACCACAGATAGTGATAATTTCATATTTATTGTTAAGTAATATTCTGAAGAGCTTCTCTCTCTGAAGCCCTTGGCTGCTGAGATATAGATTCCCCCCCAGGGTATGAGAATCAAGTGATAAAGCATTGGATCAGTGTATGTTAGCTGTTCCTGTTCACACAGTTGTCTGGATGTACACCACTGTACAATTTGATAGGTGTCAGCTCTTCTGTAAGCTATAGCCTCACTAACTGGATATCATCTTCTGTGAAGGAAAGTTTGGCAAATAGTCATCACAAGAAGTAGAAGTTGTTTGTTTCATTCCTGAGAGGCAGATGGTGGAAGAGGATGTCTGATTTATACACCTTTTCCTGGATCCACTTTTTCCATTATCAGAGGGTCCCATCTAACAGAGCTGTTAAACCAAGGCCCTGGCTGTCTGCTCATGCACACATCAATAAAATCTTGCCATTGTTGAAAGAATTCTCTTGGAGCCTGTGCCAACATTCTTCCCTCATACTATACCATCAAACATTGGATTAGCTGGTCTCTGTAACTAAGATCCATGGGACTGATTCCTGAGCTGAGGGGCTGATACTGAGTAGAATGAGACCATGTTCTGGAGTTCAGAACAATGAGAAGTATTCTCACTGAAATTTATAAAATCCCTGAGAGGACTCGACATTTCACAGCTAGCAGGCTTTACTGGCAAGGTCAGTGTGTAATTCCAGTTTGTAACTGCCCTCAAGAAGATATGGTGAGCTGTCTTCTTGAATTGCTGTTATCCGTATACTTTGCTACAACTGAGTGACTTGCTAGGCAATTTCAGAGTCCAGTTAAAGTCAATTAAGATAATAAGATATTTATTAGTCACATGTACATCGAAACACACGTCTTTTTGCGTTACTGAAAATGCGCTGGGGCAGCCCGCAAGTGTCGCCACTCTTCTGGCGCCAACATAGCATGCCCGCAGCTCCTAACCTGTATGTCCTTGGAACGTGGGAGGAAGCTGGAGCACCCGGAGGAAATCCACGCAGACACAAGGAGAATGTACAAACTCCTTACAGACAGTGGCTGGAATTGAACCTGGTTCACTGGTGCTGAAACAGCGTTACACAAACTGCTACACTACTGTGCCGCTACATCACCATGGGACTGTAGTCACATGTAGCCTGGACCACATATGGGCTGCAGATCATCTTTCAAAAGCATAGTAGTGAACCAGTTGGAGTTTTAACAACAATCCAGTCATTTCCTAGCCGTCATTACAGAGAGTTGTTTATATAGAATTCCAGATTCATTTAATTAACAATTTAAATTCCTCGACTGTAGTAGTGGGATTCAGACTAATTTCTCTAAATCTTTATTCAATGCCCCTGGAACTGCCAGTCCCATGACTGAACTAAGAGAATATTTCCACGAACTGGAGTCTCAAACCAGGGGCACTGTCTCAGGATCATGGGTCAGCCACATAGGATGGAGGTGAACAGAAATTTCTTTATGCAGAATCTTATTGGTCTTTGAATTCTCTGCCTCAGAGAGTGTGACTGTTCAATTGTTGAGTTAATTCAAAGAAATATATTAAGGGATGTGTGCATCAGGCAGGAACATGGATCAAGGCAAAAGATCAGCACTATCTTATAAAATAGCAGTGGGGATTAAGGGGTGAATGGCCTTCTCCAGCTCCTATTTCTTTGCTCAGTTTGTAAAAAGATAAAGTTGTTGGTCAAATATTTTACCTAAAGGCATCTAAAATAGAGCAGTCAGTAAGCCAGAGTGGGTTTTATAAGTTTGTGTTAAATATTGAGTAGAATTTTGTTGGTGACCATGTAACCAATGGAAAATTTTGTATCAACTTTGGATGAGACTATTTTGGACAGAGACCCCAAAGAAAATAAATCAGTGGTGAGAAATTGAACAATTCACTGGAGAAAAAGAAAGAAATTAAGGTGGAATTATTAGACAGGCAGCAAACTAACTCTGGTTGATTTTAATTGCCAGTAATCTCTTTAAACAAGGAGAGATAAACTAACTCATTGTTAAATTGGACTGTTTATTGGCAATCAGACCAGGGAAAAGTTCATGTTTGCTCTAATTAGTCAACCTCAAATCATTTGGGAACATTTGAACTCCAGTGATCAGTGTTTTCAAGGAAGAGATTATAAAATTAACAGATGTCATGTACTAAAAGTACTGACCTAATGAGTGGGAAGAACACTTTGGGTGATTATTCAGGATTCAATTAGCTCTGATAACAAAACAGAATCATTCATCAAACTTCAACAGCCAGTGAGTGTAAAGCTCCCAAGCTTTGAATTCTGCTGTCTAACTACATCTCTCACTTGAATTCCTGGAAAGAGTACAGCCAAAAACCTTGCCTAATGAACAATTTATTCCTATTAGTTTCAGCTCCTCTATCCCCAAAATGCTTATCATCTCCCTCTGAAGGTCAGTCTTGCTCTGAATCATTTAGTCTTGTTCATTCAAAGCCCCCCATGGTTCAGTCCAGATCTACACAGTGAAGACACTCCTACTCTATAACCTGTTCAATTTAATGACATACTTGAAAGCATAGCTCCCATTTTAAGGCTCTGGACCTTCCATAACAGCAGAAGCAGTTTTTCTCTTCCTACCCCATGAAAGCCTTCATCATTCCAAACCCCTTGGTTAGCTCACCTCCTGCAGTTTAGAAAATACAGCCGCCAGTTTGCACACAGTAAACTCCCTCAAACAACATTAAGATTACCTGTGTTAGTGATGTTGGTGGAGAGCTGAGTATTGAGCAGGCCACCTTCTTTCTTCAAAGTAATGCTGTGGATCCACCTGAGACTGCAGTCTAGACCTCACTTTAACACTTCAACCAATGGATGACACTGCTGACTGTACACACCCTACATACTGCACAGGCTCAGCCTGGGTTTTAACACCAAGCCCATGGAGAGGAACACAAATGAAGGGAAGGGTGAATCATGGCTGACAACTATATACTTAACTATCTTTCTTCCTCTCTCTTTATCTGCTTCCATCTATCATTCACTTGCCACTGTCTTCCAACTCCACCTCCCCTACCTGTCATCTTACACCCTCCTCAGTCCACCAATCACCTCTGAATCCTTTCTCACCGTTCCCCTTCTCCTCTTTATACTGGCCATCTTGCCTCTCCACTCTCAGTCCTGATGCAGGGTTTCAACCCGAAATGTCGACAATTCCTTTCCTCCCACAGATGCTGCTCGACCTGCTGAGTTCTTCCAGCAGGTTGTTTGCTACTACAAAACCTGCTTGACCAGCTCGCACTAACTCCATCTAGATCATGAAAAAATGCAATCCGCAAATCCAAGGTTCACCTCTGCTTTGTGGTAGTCAAGGGTAACTTCCAAAAGTTAGTTCTGGTTCCATTTACTTCATCAATTTATTATCCATTTAACAACTTCCTTTCTGATCTCTTGAGTGTTCAGTTCAGCCAGGCTCTTTAAAGGGATCAGATGCATGTTTAATGTTAAACTACACATCAGCTGTATTAATTTCATCCCCTGAACTTGGTCTTTTCTCTCTGAAAACTAACTCCACTCTGTTGGATATGAGGTGCCCACCGGAAGTAGAGGTTGCCTTCAAACAGGCACTCCTGAATTGTTTTTTCAGTAGCAATTATCTCCCTCCCATAGATCGACTGACCAGTGAATTACAAAAATACCATTTGGGAAAAAAAGGCTTGGATGCTTCTAGCATCCTAAAATTTTCCACCACTAAATCCCCCACTTCTGCTTTAATTTTTTGTAGTATCTACAGCTGGATTCCATCAAAACCTGATGCTTTGCAAACCCAATAGTAAATCCAACGTTTCAATGAGCATGTCACTTTTGGACTCACTGTTTCCTATAATTCCATTTGCAATTTCTGCCAACTTGGATTCAAGATGCGAGGCAGTATTTACATTTTCTATTCTGAAAATCAGTGAAAAAATAATAGTTTAGGCATTTCCTTTACCATTTCAGCTCAATTACTCTTAAGGGGCCTGCTTGATCTTAAAATCCATGTGTTCCATTAACAGTTTAATTTATTTCCCCCAGTGGTAATTTTAGTTTTATTTCCTTTTTCTCTGCTCTCTGAGCAGATTATTCTTTCACTATTTCTTAGAAGCCAAAAGAGCCTGGGTTCAAGTCTCACACCAGGGACCTAAGCACTGAATCTACGCTGGCACTTCAAACTGGAAGTGAGGGAGTGTAGCACTGTCTGAGGTGTCCTCTTTCAGATCATTACTAAACCTCTTGGGTTGCTGCAACAGATCTTGTGACAAGCACCGTTTGAAGAAGAATTGGCAGCTTTCACTTACTATTCATCTCATGTTTATTCTTTAACCAACATCACTTAAAACATATCATGTGGTCATCAGTTGAGAACAATCATCTAATGTGAATGAGGAGCTGGAAGAAATAAGCATGGGCAAAAAATTAGCATTGGAGATGTTAGTGGGACTCAAAGGTGATAAATCCTCAGAACCTGATGACCTGCATCCCAGGGTTTTGACAGAGATCGCTATGGAGATAGTGGATGCACTGATTGCTACCTTCGAAAATTCAGCATGTTCTAGAACAGTTCCCATAGATCAGAAGGTAGTAAATGTAACTCTACTACTTAAGATAGAAAACCGGGAGACACAAGAGACTGCCAATGCTGGAATCTGGAGCAACGCAACAGGTACTGGAGGAACTGGGGAATTATAGACCAGTTTGAGACAGAAGTAGGGAAATTCTAGAATCTCTTATTAAGGCTAACAGGATCCTATAAAAATAACAATAGGATTGGGTAAAGTCAACATGGACTTATCAAAGGAAATCACGTTTGACAAATCTGTTGGAATTTTTTTGAGCTTGTAACCAGCAGAATAGGTAATGGAAAACCAGTTGATGCGGTCTATAAGGCCTTCAAAAAGTGCCTTACAAAGGATTATTAAATAAAATTAGAGAGTATGGTATTAGAAGTAATATACTGGCGTGGATTGGGGATTAGTTAAGGTACAGAAAACAGGGAGTAGGAATAAATGCGTCATTTTTAGTTTGGGAAGCTCTGACTGGTGGGGTGCAGTGGGAACAATGCCGGGGCCACAGTTGTTCCTAATCTATATCAATGATTTGGGGATCGAGCATAGTATATTCAAATTTGACAATGAATCTGTTTGACAACGTGGGATAGAAGGATGATGCAGAGAGGCTTCAGTGTGACATAGAAAGGTTAAGTGAATGGGCAAGAACTCAGCAGATGAAACAATGTGGAAAATGTGATGTCATCCACTTTGGTAGAAAGGCATGGTATTTTTTAAATGGTGTGTCTGAAAGTTATTGTTGCTCAGAGAGACCTGTGTGTTCTTGTGCTCAAATCACTGAAGGTTAACATGCAAGTACAGCAAGCAAATAGGAATGCAAACAGTATGTTGGACTTTATTTCAAGAGGAGAGAGGTCTTGCTCCAATTACATAGGGCCCTGGTGAGACTGTGCCTGGAATACTGTGGACAGCCCTAGTCTCCCTACCCAAGGAAGGATATACTTGTGATAGGTGTGCAGCAAAGTTTCACCCGACTGATTTCTGCAATGGTAGTTTTCTCATATGAGGACACATTTTCTAGAATGGGCCTGTTTGCTCTTGAGTTCAGAAGAATGATAGGTTATCTCACTGAAACGTAAGAAATTCTTACAGGACCAAACTAGCTGCAGCTGGGTCATAGTCATAAAATAAGGGGATGCCAATTCAGGGTAGATGAGGGGAATTTCTTCACCCAGATGGTGGTGAATGTTTGTGATTCTCTACCCAAGAGGGCCATGGAGGCTCAGTTGCTGAGTGTATTCAAGGCAGAGATTTGACCTCACCAAATAGTGAATTAGGTACAAGGGGCTAATGGCCAACTCCTGCTACTATTTCTTATGTTCCTATCTCAATTTTTAATTTGTTCTTGTGATGTGTTTCCTAAATTATAGCAGTGGCCATATTTCATTGTCTGGAAAGTGCTCTGAAACATCTTGAGTTGTAAGATATCTAACAGATTGATCAATTCATTAATTCACAATTTCATTGCAATAACGAAGACTTTAATTATATAAGTTGATGCATTTTTAATTTTGCCTTCCATTGTCTGGTTATATATCTTAATTGGGGCCACTTCCTATGTTCTCTACAGTCCCCAGGTGGTGTTCATAATGTTGGTTCCATCACAATCCCACACTGCCCAATAATTGGTAATTGGGAATTGGATTATTATTATCACATGTACCGAGATACAGTGAAAATCTTTGTTTTGCACACCATCCAGACAGATCATTCCATACATAAGTACATCGAGGTAGTACAAAAGGGAAAAGCAATAACAGAATGCAGAATATAGTGTTGTACTTACAGAGAAGGTGCAGTTATACAAATAAGGTGCAAGTGCTCTGACAAGGTAGATTGAGAGATTAAGAGTTCATCTTTATCGTACAAGAGGTCCATTCAAGAGCCTTATAACAGTGGGATAGAAGCTGTCCTTGAGCCTGGTGGTGTGTGTTTTCAAACTTTTGCACCCTCTGCCCAATTAAAGGGGGGAGAAGGGAGAATGACCAGGGTGGGAGGGATCTTTTATTATATTGGCTGTTTTCCCAAGGCAGCGGGAAATATAGATAGAGTTAATGGAGGAGAAGCTGGTTTCCGTAATTAACAATGCAAGGCCAGTGGGTGAGCCAATGGGAACCCCTTGGTGATCTGAGCTGATAGGGTATCTTTGCATCTGTTGTCACAAGGTGCCACCGATATATTAACTAGTCTAATCAGCACCTTTGTGTGGATGAACTTGGTGGTTTAGTTTATAAGCAGCTACTGAATGTAAACTGTAACACTCATGACAAATCTCTTTCACTGCATTCCTTGTAACTGAACAAAAAAATAAATTTGCCTCCCAGCCTTGGCTCTAATACTCAACATGTTTAATTTCAGTTACTATAAGCGTTTACTCAGATGACAGCATTCATTGGCTTTGGTTGACTCTTAACGTAAGTTGCCAGGGCTTTAACAATTTTCTCTCTGTTGACCTGGCCAACTCACTTCAAACAATGGGGTCTTCACTTACGTCTTTCTTGTCCACAGGTTGACAGCTTGATTCCTGCTCCATCTCTGACCCAATCCCCACCACCCCAACCTCCCTCCCCTCCACCCAAGAACACAGGGTGACTGCCCATTCTCTAAATGTCACAATTACAATAACGCTGCCTGCTTACAGTCATACCAGTCCTACTCTATGTATCTGCATCTTGACACAAATGATAACTGAACTCTTCCAAATGGTGAAGTGTCTAGCACTGTTTGGTCAGTTTGCACCCCACCTGTACATTCTGTCCTGGCTTCAGATCCCGCCCTTATCACAGAACACAGCAGAGCAGGAGGACATTCAGCATATTGTGCTGGTGCTGGATCATTGATGATGGTCTCCAATTAGAACCCTCCTTGCTCTGCTTTAGATCTTTATCAATTCCCCCTTTTCCAATTCACTTTTTGAAGTTCCTGTTGAATCTTTACATCTCCCCTTTCAAGCAGCACATCCTGAATCACAACAACTCACCACAGAGAAACATTTTCTGGTTTGAAATCTAGTCAGCGTAATGAGTTCCTGGTCAGACTGGAATACTTAATGTAAAATGCACCATTGATAACGTAGGGGTTCCAGCCTGGCTATAAGCAGCCTGACCATCTCCCAGCCTCTGCAATGCACAGTTAGGTTTGAATAACCTGTTGCTGAAGTACTGTTGAAAATTTTAAATCAAAATGTCCAATATTTATGTGTCTATAAATTCAGCCTTTACAGAACATTAATCAAACATGGCAGATTTCATAGTTGTCTCAAACATCAGCCTTGTAAAGGCTTCCAGAAGTGAGGACCATAGGAAAATCTAAACGAGGAAATAGACCAAGGTCCATCGGTGGTGACAGATTCTCGACACAGCCATCATGGAGTTGTAGACCAATCAATCTCTCTCAGTGAGAATCCAATAGACCCAAACACGGGACAGGGAAATTCCTTCTGGGGAGCTTTATTACGAATCAAAGTTACTGTTGCCTTCCCCCATCCCTCCCAACCTCCACCAATTCCATCCCATCCCACCACACCCCAGTGTGCTGCACTCCCCACAGCTATAACTTGCAGTTTAAAAGCACCTTTGATGGAGCAGATCTGAAAGAAAACTGTGGTTGCAATTGTCAGATGCAATGGCCCACAGCAAAAGTTTGACATGGATCTTAGATCTAAAGTGTCCTAAGGAGCTTCATGTGCACCACTAGATGAAACTGGACACCGAGCTAAAGAAGACATTAGGACAGATAATCAAAAGCTTAGTCAATGAGGTAGGTTTACACAGCATTTTAAAGATGGGAGAGTCTGTGAGATTTAAGGAAGGAATTACAGAGTTTAGGGCAGACATGTCATTGATTACCCTAATATTAGTTCCACCTGTTCTCTCAGAACCATTAAACTCACTCCACAGCTAGAATCATGCAGTCTGTTGAGCCAGCTGAAAACATTTATTAGCAACTTGAGTTCAAACCCTGTTCTGTGAAACAACAGGTAGCAAACCATTGTGAGAAAGCACAAAGATGTACAGTTGGAGGTTAAATTGCAGTTTAACATTACATCAGCCTGAATAATTATAATCCAGCGGTTGATAATGGGGAACTTTGGAAAAGCTTGGTATATTTCATTAATTTGTATGCTTCCATTAGTTTACCATTATAGAAACAGCATCACATTAGAGGCAGTTCCTCAGACTGAAGGAGAAATGGGTTCAATAGAATTCTTTACAGTTGATCAGCCTTACTGAGATCTAAGTAAAAAATAACTTCAGCTTTCCGACACTGATTCTAACAAAAGTACATCATTCAGACAGCAATGAACTGTGTTCCCAGATTTTGTTGCTAATTACACTTTATAATTAATAAATTGGATTGGTATTTTCAATTACAACTTTCTTACATCAAACTCAAGGCTACAAAATATCATCCTTGCACACATTTACTTCAAACTTTGAAGTTGGAGGTTTGTGTGTCATAATCTCACTTGAGCACAAAATACAGTCCATGGCTCCAGTGCAGTACTGAGGCAATACTGAACTGTCAGAGGTTATAGCTTTGGATGACACCACATTCACATAACCCGTTTAAAACAGTAAGGCCTTCTGAGACATTTCAAAGGAGTGTTCTCAAACAATATTTGATACAGAGATACAAAAGACCAAAAGAGGGAGGTTTTTGAGGATCGTCCATAAGAAGAACTTTAGGAAGGGAATTCCTGGGCATGGTACCTCAGCAGCTGCAGAGACTGGAGAAGGTTACAGAGGGACAAAGGGGCAATACCAGGGAGATGGTTAAGTCAGGGCAGTTGGGCATAAAAGATCCCATCTGATTATTTCAAGAACAAGAAACTACAGATGCTAGAAATCTGAAATAAAGTGCTGGAAACACTCAGCAGGTCAGGCAGCATCTGTGGAGAGGGGAATAGTCAATGCTTCCGGTCAAAGACCCTTCATCAGATCCTAAAGCTAAAGTTCTGATAAAAGATCATTGACCCAAATGTTTCTCTCTCCACAGCTGCTGCCTGAGCTGCTCAGTACTTCCAGCATTTTCTGCTTTTATTTTAGGACAGTTAGCCCTCATCCATAACACCTGCTGCTGAAGATGGTTGTTCCCTGTAATATTGGGATAATATGTTGATGTTAGTAAAGATCTGTTAGTTTATGGTCATGACTCAGTGTATTCTGAAAAGAAGGGTGGGTGCATAAGTTTAATATCATCTACAGCAATAAATGTAAGGCAGTTCAAGCAATCTAAGTAGCAGGCAACCAATAATCTCTATGTGTTGACAGGCACAGAATCCCTAGACGATTCTTCCAAGAGTTCAGCCGAGAGGTTAGAGATCCACCTGGGGCCTTTTAATTAACGTTCCATGAGGTTTATTGATTACACTGCCCATTTTACAGATCGTAAAGCACCTTTAATTATTTGTTTCTTTCTTATGCTGTTGTACATTTGGAATTGAAGTCAGAAGCGCACACCCCTCCCCCCCACCCCCACCCCAGCTGCCTTCCAACTCCCCTGAACCTGTTCAACTGGTCAGGTTGCCACCAAGCCCTCTGGGATTAGAGATATTTTGGCAGAGTGTAGGCACAAAGTATTATAGGTACATATCAAAAAATTCATAGGTCCCATGGAGATACACAGGTGTAGGCCCTGCACTTTGATATTCAAAGGCTTCAACATTTTAAAATTATAATTTCATTAATAAATGTCAAACTACTCTTGTACAAAATGACGTCTATAAAATAACAACTATGCCCACCCGAGGGAGACCATGTCGCTCCCACAGCGTGACACTCCCTTAGTACTACCCCTCCCACAGTGTGACACTCACTCAGTACTGCCCCTCCCATAGTGACACTCCCTCAGTGCTGCCCCTCCTGCAGTGACACTCCCTCAGTAATGCCCCTCCCACAGTGTGAGACTCCCTCAATATCGCTGCTCCCACAAGGTGACACTCCTTCAGTACTGCCCCTCCCATAGTGTGATGCTGCCTCAGTACTGCCCCTCCCACAGTGTGACAGTCCCTCAGTACTGCCCATCCCATAGTGTGACACTCCTTCAGTATTGCTTGTCCCACAATGCGGAACTCCCTCAGTACTGCCCCTCCCACAGTGCGGTGCTCCCTCAGTACCACCCCTCCCACAGTGTGACACTCCCTCAGTACTGCCCCTCCCACAGTGTGACTCTCCCTCAGTACCACCCCTCCAAAAGTCACTATAATCACCCACCTCACTGAATTCACGATCTTCTGACACAGAGGAGTGAAGCTCTCCAATGAGGCATGGGCTGACTTTGAATTCTGTCTCCATGGAACCAAACCAAAGTACCCAGGCACTGCAACAAAGAGATGGTGTCTCTTTTTTGACAGCATTATTAGGCTGACACAAGAGATTCTGCAGATGCTGGAATCTGGAGCAACACACACAAAATGCTGGAAGAACTCGGCAGGTCAGGCAGCATCTATTGAGGGAAATAAACAGTTCATGTTTCGGGTCAAGACCCTTCATCAGGAATGGAAAAGAAGAGGGCAGAAGCCAGAATAAAAAGGGAGAGGGAGGGTGAGGAGCACATGCAGGCAGGTGATAGGTGAGTCCCGGTGAGAGGGGGAAGGTAGGTGGGTGGGGGAGGGGGGATGAAAGGGAATGATGTGAGAAGCTGGGAGGTGATAGGTGGAAGAGGCAAAGGGCTAGAGAGGAAGGAATCTGATAGGAGAGGACTGAAGACCATGGAATAAAGGGAGGGAGGTGGGGAACCAGAGGGAGGTGATGGGCAGGTCGTGAGGGCAGGGGAAAGGGGAGGGGAAAGAGAAGCCACGGCAATGAGGGAAAAAAAAGGGGGTGGGGTGAGAAGGGAAAAACAGAGGAGAGGGGTTACTGGAAGTTAGAGAAATCGATGTTGATTTGGCTGATGTTGCTTTCAGGAACTCCCTAAGGATGCAGGCTGGGCAATCGCATTCCCACAACAATTACATGCTCCATCAGAGACCAGAATCAAACACAATAAGTGAGAAGTCAGTCTGCCCAGTGCGCCTTGTGAAGGGAATGTGGGCCCTGGGGGGAGCAGTATGTAAGAACATTATAACATAAGAAATAGGAGCAGGAGTAGGCCATCTGGCCCATCAAGCCTGTTCTGCCATTCAATAAGATCATGGCTGATCTGGCTGTGGACGCAGATCCACCTACCTGCCTTTTCCCCATAACCCTTAATTCCCCTACTATGCAAAAATCTATCTAACCGTGCCTTAAATATATTTAATGAGGTAGCTGCTACTGCTTTCCTGGGCAGAGAATTCCACAGATTCACTACTCTCTGGGAAAAGCAGTTTCTCCTCATCTCTGTCCTAAATCTGTTCCCCCAAATCTTTAGGCTATATCCCCTTGTTCTAGTCTCACCTACCAGTGGAAACAACCTTCCTGCCTCTATCTTACCTACCCCTTTCAGATTTTTATATGTTTCTATAAAATCCTAGCAAGTATAGTCCCAGGCGACCCAATCTCTCCTCCGGAATCCACCTGGTGAACCTCCTCTGCACTGCCTCCAAAGCCAGTATATCCTTCCTCGAGTAAGGAGACCAGAACTGCACGCAGTACTCCAGATGCAGCCTCACCAGTACCCTGTACAGTTGCAGCATAACCTCCCTGCTCTTAAATTCAATCCCTCTAGCAATGAAGGCCAACATTCCATTTGCCTTCTTGATAATCTGTTGCACCTGCAAACCAACCTTTTGCAGTTCATGCAAAAGCACTCCCAAGTCCCTCTGCACAACAGCATGCTGCAATGTTTTGACATTTAGATAATAATCTGATCTTCTATTTTGAAGATCTACAGTACATAATCTGATCTACAGTACCAATCCTTCAGTGGGTTCTCCGGACCACAAGGCTTAAATCATCAGGTTGCACAAAGTCTGTGTACATTCCCTTGGATATAAAAGACCAAGGAGTGATCAAATTTATGTGTTTGAGTAGAAATGATAGCATAGATCAAGAAACTGTCCGAAAGTTGGAAAACTGCAGATGCTGAATGTCTGAAATAAAAACAGAAATTGCAGGAAATAATCAGCAGGTCAGGCAGCATCTGTGGAGAGAGAAACAGAGTTAAAGTTTCAGGCTGAAGATATTTCATCAGAACTGGGAAATAGAGAAAACAGGTTGATTTGAGGTTGCAGAGGGTTGGGGAGAGATGGACAAGACAAGGTTTCTTCCACTGTATAGGCAGGGTGGGGGATAGCCCAGAACAAGAGACAATTCGAGGTAGGCTGTTCAGGGCTGTTGGCAAGGGAAATCCTGACCACTTCCCCAAAAAGCTGGGGGTGTTGTGGGGTTGGGGTGTGGTTGGTGCTTTCAAAACCAGAATCGTTAGTGTTTTTAGAAAAGGGTAAATTGGACAGACCATGGTTTAATGAAATACAGAGAACTGCTTGAAGTGGCCTCCTCTTGTCCCACTGCTTCTATAAAAAGTGAGTATGTAAGTATGTGGATTTTCCCACTACAAAACAATTCCCCAATTAACTCAACGCTGTTTGATGTTCCTCGTGCAGTCAAAATGGAGTTGGGGTTTTTCCCAAGGCTTGTGAAATGTTATTGACAAAATAGAAACAAGTCTTGTGACCACAATTAAAACCAGTCTCCTATTTACCATCTAAAAAACAATAGACATTTTTGGCAACATTCTACTGCTTCCAAAGCCCTTCTCCACCCAGAGGGAAAGGACAGACATCTGCTCTGTAAGTAACATTGGGTTAATGTGTTAAAGGGAGATAATTATTGAAATTGTAATTTAGATATCGAAATAAAGATAGATAGGGTTTTATTTCTGCAATGCCATCGTGACCTCAGGAATGTCCCAAAGCACTAAACAGCTAATGAAGGAAGGACTTTCAAAGCATATTCAATGTGGTGATGTTGGTAACACAGCTGCCAATTTGCACCCAGTGAAGTCCCATCAACAGCAAAGGGATAAAGGCCAGATAACCAGTTCTGGTGACATTGATTGACAGATAAATATTAGCCAAGATGTTGGAGAAAAAGCTATTATACTTACCGATTATAGCATGGAAAGAGGCCATTCAACCCATTGGTTCCATACTGGTTCCCAGAAGAGCAATCCCCTCAGTCCTTTTCTCTTTCCCTCTATATCCCTAACAACTTATTTTTCCTCACATGCCTATCGACTCTCCTGTGGATCTTTGTACCATTCACCTACACCAAAAGGTCAATTTACATCGGCCAATTAACCCACCAGTACACCTTCGGGATGTGGAAGGAAACCCGATCAACCGGAGGAAACTCACAGAGTCACAGCTAGAACATGAAAACTCACACAGACAGCACCTGAGATCAGAATTGAACCCAGGTCTCTGGAGCTTAATAAGAATCAGACTCAGAATCAGATTTATTATTACCGATTTATGTGTCGTGAAATTTGTTGTTTTGCGGCAGCAGTACAATGCAAGGACATGAAATTACAAATAAATTATAAAAATAAATAAATAGTGCAAAAGAAGAATAACAAGGTGGTGTTCATGGGTTCATGAACGGTTCAGAAACCTGACAGCAGAGGGGAAGAAATGGAAAAATGGAAGAAATGTTCCTGAATTGTTGAGTGTGGGTCTTCAGGCTCCTGCACCTCCTCCCCAGTGGTAGTAACGAGAAGAAGGCATGTCCCAGTACAATTTTAATGCACCACCCCATTAAAATTGGGGATGTCCAAGAGGCCACAATTGGAAGAGTGCAGAGATCGTGGAAGGTGATAAGATTTGTGGAGTTTACAGAGACAGTAATCAAAAATCCTTCCACCCTGAATACAAATAGAAGGACTAAATATATCTTTCCAATTTTGGAACGAGCTGGGGCAAGGTAAAACCTTGTGCAGATCAGAAAGTGCCTCCCTGTTGGGATCGTCCTAGTGAATGAATTTGACTGCACTCGATCCCTAGTTTGAATCAGACCTTCGCAGTAACACGATCCCTGGCAAGCTAGTCTGCTCCAAAGTCAATTTAATTTTTCCTTTATCTAGAGGGGAAATCAAAGCAAGAAAACTGGGTTTAACTGTTCTGGCATTTCAAATGACAGGGAGTTGTAGCAGCAGTTCTAACTCCCTCCTCCCAGCACTTTGTGAAGCTGGAGAATTCACTGGCCTATCTCTTCTGCCCAACAAACCTCTTGGCTTGGGCATTAAGCTGTGCCAGCTCCTTGTTTGAGCTCTTCACCAATCACTCTCTCTAAAGCTCAACAGCTACTGATCCTCAGCTTTGACAAGTATTACAACATCACTGTCCAAGTCCCATTCAGCCCCACTGCTCACTGATCTGCTGCGATTCCTGGGCCAGCAACACCTTAATTTCAAAATTCTCTCCCTTTCTTTCAAGCTCCTTGATGGCCTCACCTTCCATTTCCAAAACTTCCTCTAACTGCACCGCCCTCCAAGATCCCTAACTTCTGATCCTATACTCCTGCACCATCCCCTATATCCATCACTCATCCATCAGCAACTGTGCCTTCAACCACCTGTTCCCAGAGATCTGGGGCTCTCCCCACTAAACCCCTCCCCTTCTATCTCCTGGTCTAAGATGCTCCTTAAAGTTCACTTCTTTGACAGAGCCTTTGGTCCACCTGTCTGATAACCCTCTGGCCTTGAGGTGATTTATCGCACAGACTCTTTATAAATACAACCTGCTGTTGAATCTGCTTCCGCCATCCTTTCAGACACCAATCCTAACAACTCAGCTTCAAAAACTATCTCCCCTGGTTCATTCTCCCAATCACTTAAATCCATTTCCTCTGGTTCCCAGCCTAGCTGCAGAGGAAACAATTTAGTTGGTCAAATCCTACATGGGTTTGAACATCTCGATTAATATAGTTCCATATTTCCTTACAATAGAGAAGGCCGTTCAGTCCATCAAGTCCATGCTAGCTCACAGAGAAATCCCATTCCTCCACGAATTTTCCAATTTACCCACTCTCCCCACATTCCCATCTATTCTCCCCAGATTTTGCCATTCACCTACAAACTGGGGATAATTTACAATCACAAATTAACTTACCAACCCACAAGTCTTTGGGATGTGGGGAAACACATCCTATCACAGGAGGAACACGCAACCTCTTCACAGACAGCACTGGAGGTCACGATTGAACCTGGGTATCTGGAGCTGTAACGCAATAGGTCTAATAGCTGCACTACCCAAAACCTTCATTTCTCTGTCAGATTTTAATTCTGAGTTTCATCTTCCTTGCCTGATAGCATTCTTTTTGTCATGAAAAGAAAGGAAGATTTCAAATCATTCTCGAGTGTGTATATTCAACAACAAAAACTCTGAGAACTGTATTTTTGCTTACTAAAAACGTGGATCTGTGCAGAGATCCGAATCAGTGACCAGGTGTGGGACAAAGCCACAGTCAGAGTATCACAGTATCATTGTTCATGACCAGACTATTGCACGTCTCAGTTTCATTAGTCCTTCAAAGTTTCTTCCATTCTCTGTCCAGGGTATTTTAATTTCCTGTTGGATAAATATCCATTAAACCTACCACAGAATCCATTCTTCACTCAGCAGGAGTGTGAACAACAAAACAGCATAGCAGAAATTGCAAAAATCAGAAAAAATGCAGATGTTGGAAATCTAAAATAAAAACAGAAAATGCTGGAAACACTCAGCAGGTCAGGCTGCATATGTGGGAAAAGAAACAGTGCTAATGTTTCCAGAGGAAGCAAAAATCGTGAGTCATTATTGTGAAGGATTGCTTAGGCAGAGAAGTACGAGTGCTTGTAGGCAGGCTGGTCACTCTGCTGGACAGTGTATAAATTTGCTGTGCAGTAATCACTGACTGAAGGCTGCAACATTCTCACCCCAGTCAGGTGGTCATAGGTTCAGGTCCCACACTGGAGACCTAGCTGACCACAATGCAGTATTGAGGGAATGCTGCAGCATCACAGCTGCTGCTTCTTGGCTGGGATGGTTAACCAAGATCCAGCCTGTTCTTTTGGTTGCACATAAAAGGTGTGGTGTCTTTTATGTATACCTAAAAGATTCTGAAGATGAACTAGTGGGTTTTCCAAGGTCCAGTCTTTAACATTCAACCATCATCACTAAAATCACATTACTTGGCTGTTGTGGGATGCTGCTGTGCATAGATTGGCTGTTGTGTTTCCTGCAACGGTGACTAGATTTGTAATGCATTGGCTGCGTGTCTTGTGATCATGGTAAGGGTGGCACACATGCATATCTTACTTTTTTTTTACAGGCAAGATGTTTGATTGAGTTCAATGCAGGCAACCTCAGATCACACTATGGATGGTCATTCCTTCAGCTCCACCTTGCCTTTGTTCCCTGTCCTCCACATCCTCACCCACCAGGACTTGGGGATTACTCTCCCCAAAGTTCAACAGCTTTTTGTAGAAGACAGTTCCAGATTTCCAATGCCTTGTACATGAAGAACTTCTGGATCCCGAATCACCTAGCTCTCATTTTAACATTCCCCCTCTTAGACAAAATGGTTTCCCTCATTCCTTACAATCAACTCCTACAACTATCTTAAATACTGAACCACCCTTAATCATCTAAATTAAAGGAACACACTCTTTGCAACCTATCCTCATGATTTAATCCCTTTTCCCCATTATCATTAAGAATCCCATCTTCCTGGAAGTAAAATGCAAGAGAATGCTGGATATACTCAGGATGGTATTGAAAATGCCATGCATCTGGAGCACAGTAAGTCCCCATGTAAGCAGCAGAAGCAGCACATCACCTCACAAACTACCTGCCCACCACCTCCTGTCCCATCTGTGGAAGAACTCACAGTCCCCACAATGGCCTCATTAGTCAGAATCAGAATCGGAATCAGGTTTATTATCAGACTTATGTGTCGTGAAATTTGTTGTTTTGCGGCAGCAGTACAGTGCAAAGACATAAAATTAATATAAATTACAAAATAAATAAACAGTGCAATAAAAGGAATAACAAATTAGTGTTCATGGGTTCATGAACTGTTTAGAAATCTGATAGCTGAGGGGAAGAAGTTGTTCCCAAATCACTGAATGTGAGTCTTCAGACTCCTGTAACTCCCCCCCGATGGTAGTAACGAGAAGAGGGTATGTCACGGATGGTAATGGATGCTGCCTTCGTGAGGCACTGCCTCTTGAAGATGTCCTTGATGGTGGGGAGGGTTGTGCCCATGATGGAGCTGGCTGAGTCTACAACCCTCCACAACCTCTTTCAATCCTGTGCATTGGAACCTCCATACCAGGCTGTGATGCAACCAGTCAATCCACTGTCCATCTATAGACATTTTTTTATAGTTTTTGGTGACATATCAAATCGCCTCAAACTCCTAACGAAGTAGAGCTGCCGGTGTTCCTTCTTCATGATTGCATCAATGTGTTGCTCCTAGGATAGATCCCCCAAGATATTGATGCCCAGGAACTTGAAGCCGTTCACCCTTTCCACCACTGACCCCTCAATGAGGATTGGTGTGTGCTCTCCCGACTTCCCCTTTCTGAAATCCACAATCAACTCCTTGGTCTTGCTGATGCTGAGTGCAAGGTTGATATTGCAACACCACTCAACCACCTGATCTGTCTCACTCCTGTACGCCCCCTCGTCAGCATCTGAGATTCAACCAACAACAGTGGTGTCCTCAGTGAATTTATAGATGGAGTTTGAGCTGTGCTTAGCCACACAGTCATGACCGTAGAGGAGAGCAGTGGGCTAAGCTCACATCCTTGAGGTGCGCCTGTCTTGATTGTCAGTGAGGAGAAGATGTTACTACTGATCTACACTGACTATGGTCTCCTGATAAGGAAATCGAGGATCCAGTTGTAGAGGGAGGTACAGAGGCCCAAGTTTTGAAGCTTGTTGATGAGTACTGAGCGGATGATGGTGTTGAACGCTGAGCTGTAATTGATAAACAGTAGCCTGACGTATGTTTTGCTGTCGTCTAGGTGCTCCAAAGCAGAGTGGAAAACTAGTGAGATTGCATCTGCTGTAGACTTGTTGTGGCCTTAGAACACTCAAATTGGGGTGCAAGCAAATCACCCTCAACCATCAAGTTCCTGAACCAACCTGCACAACCCTAACTCTACCTCAGTAATAGAACACTATGGACCACCTCTTGCACTACCAGGGACTTGTCTGGTTTTTTTTGCACTAATGTCTTGCTTTGCCCAATCTATTTCTCTCCTGACTTGTATAATTTATATATAATTTATATTGTGTATTGTCTGTACCTATGTGTCTGTGATGCTGCAAGGTTTTCATTGTACCTGTAGCTCACCATATTAGTGCACATGACAATAAACTCGTCTTGACTCTGAGGGAGTGTCTAAGAAGAAATATTTCTTATTCCAATCTGTCTTGCATGCCCATGTTTTACACACTGGGCTCAGCATTAAGGAATGGAGAGAAGGTGAGGGCATGCTGGCAGGTACCATAGAGGATTATCCATGAAATATTCCACTAATATCCATCTGAGACTCTGCCAGTCAGAAGTATGAGGGTTCCGGCCCCAATTCTGAAGACTAACAGCACCACTGAGTGGAGCAACTGGGAACAGCAGGTGTCGTTGTTCCTGACACCTGATTAGAAGGAGCACGATTCCACTACAACCATCCCACAACAAATCATCACTGGCTCCATCAGACAGAAACAGGAGCCCTGCTGCCTGAGCAGGCAAGCAACAGGAGGATCCCAAAGAAGAAAAAGTAGAGAGATTTGGAAAGGTGGTTGTAGAGTGCAACTGAAGGCACAATTAAATCCAAGGCTCCAGGATCGCAGAGATCTGTGAAGCTTGCAGGGCTGGAGGGGATTACAGAAGTAGGACACTGAATGATTTGACAAGAACGAAAATATTAAAGTTAAATTGCTGCCAAATACAGGGTAGTGGGGGGGTGGGGAGAAGCGGGGGTGGGGGTGGTGATGAGTGAACAGGATCCTTCATTTCCTCAAAACACCCCTGGCGGTTTCACAGCAAATGAATTACTTTTGGAAGGTAGACACACTGCCAGCTCCCTGGACAGCAATGTGATAATGTGTGGTTATTTGTTTTGGTGGTGTTTGTTGAGGGATAAATATTGACCCTGGAATGTCAGGGAGAATTCCTCCAGTCTTCTTCCAAGTTCTCATTACCATTTGCTAGTCGCTCACCTACAGTTTGTTTCTGGGTTCAAGTCCCACTCCCAAGACCAAAGTGCAAAAATCCAGGCTGACACACTCCTACAGTACTAACAGAGTATTACACTGTGAAGAAATTGAGAGCAATTTTGGGCCCCGTATCTAAGGAAGGATGTGCTGGCTCTGGAAAGAGTCCAGAGAATGTTCACAAGAATTATCCCAGGAATGAAAGGCTTAACCTACGAGGAGCATTTGACATCTCTGGGCCTGTACTCGATGGAGTTCAGAAGGATGAGGGGAGACCTCACTGAAACCCACTGGATACTGGAAGGACTGGATAGATTGGACATGGAGAGGATGTTTCCATTAGTAGGAGAGTCTATGATCTGAAGGCACAGCCTCAGAATAAAGGGACATCCCTTTAAAACTGAGATGAGGAGGAATTTTTTCAGCCAGAGAGTGGTGAATCTGTGGAATTCAATGCCAGAGGGCTGTGGAGGCTGAATCACTGGGTGTATTTAAAGCAGAGATTGATAGGTTCTTTGATAGGTTGATTGGTAAGGTGTTAATGGTTACGGGGAGGAAAATGGGATTAAAAAAGAAAATCAGCCACAGTTGAATGGTGGAGAAGACTCAATGGGCCAAATGGCCTAATTCTGCTCCTATATCATATGGACACACTTTCAGATGAGATGTTAAACTGAGGTGCCTTCAAGTGGATGCCAAAAGATACAACTGTATTATTTTGAAGAAGAGCAGAGGAATTCACTCAGGTGAATTGGGGCCAATATTTATCCCTCATACAAAATCATTCAAATAGATCATCTCCTCATCAATCTGAGTTTATGCACAGCTTGGAGCTAAATTCCTCACATTATGACAAAAGTATTTAACTAGTCGTAATGTGCTGCAGAATATCCTGAGTTGGTGAAAGGTGCTATAGAAAGGAGTCTTTCTGCTGCTACCCCCTCTGCTGTTCCGGCTGAGTGTGGTCTAAGATGATCCTTTGCTTTTCCACACACCTCTTCATCTATTTATCCAAGGCTTTAACTTGCTCTTGTTGTGACTGATTGAGAGTGCAGTCATCCAATTGTTCTCCAGAGAAGCAGTTAAGCAGAGATTTAAATAATGACCAAAAATTAGAATTGACGTAGATGGATGGAGCAGAGAGAAACAGCAGCAGGACTGTCAGCAAGCAGAGGACACAGACTGAGGGAAAACCAGCAAAAGAACCAGAGGGGAGATGTGGTGAAGCATTTTGTTCCACAGAAAGTTGTCATGATCTGGAACATGCTGCCTGAAAGAGAATGGAAGCAGGATCATGGGATCCTCCAAAAGCAGTCAGAAAAACTCAGAAACAGAACATTTAGGGTTATGAGGAGAGACTAAGGGAGTGGAACTGGTTGGAAAACTCTTTCAAAGAGCTAAAACAACCACAATGGGCTGAATGACCCCTTCAGTGGGATCGTACAGTTCTGTTCGCATCTCGCTGGCAATCCTTCTGAAAACTTTGACTGTGCTACTGAGCTCAGTGCTGTAACACCATGCAGTTCCTCCAGCAGTTTGAGTTTTGCTCCTCCTGTTGGCCTAATTTATTAATCCATTGCATTGTGTAAGACAATTTGAACTCAAGGACACGATAACACCACGATGTCCCATATAGCCATCAATACCCGTGGCTGTTGTGAATCAGTGGCATCAGGCCAACTCATGAGAACCACCTTCAGCGAACACACCAAGGACCACAAATGCATTTGCATGCAAAGCCATCAAGTGCAAAAGCAGAGACCATGGAACTTCCTGCAAACTCTTGCAGAAGCATCAGGTGCATGTATGCAGAAAGTGATGAGAAGTTCCCTGGGCTGCAAAAAAATCACAGGCTTTAGCTGTACAAGGCAGCTGTGTCTCACTGAGTAGCATGAAGTGTCAGCCTAGATTTCTGCATTCCAATGAACTGAACACAAAAATCTAGGCAGCCGTGCAGTGTAGTACTTAAGGAGTGCTCAGTTTTGCACAATATTAAACCACACCCCTGGTGCCCACAGCCTAATTTCAAAGAACAATGAAATTTTCCATTGTGTTATAGGGCCTGTTTATCCTTCAATCAGTACTTCAAAAACAGATTATCCAATCATTATCACATTATTACGGACACCAGTCTCCCCTCCTTGGACTCTGTCTTTACCTCTCATTGTCTTGGTGAAGCAGCCAGCATAATCAAAGACCCCACCCACCGGGACAGTCTCTCCTCTTCCATCGGGTAGAAGATACAGGAGCCTGAAGGCACATACCACCAGACTTAAGGACAGCTTCTACCCCACTGTGATAAGACTATTGAACAGTTCCCCTATACAATGAGATGGATTATGACCTCACGATCTACCTTGTTGTGACCTTGAACCTTATTGCACTGCACTTTCTCTGTAGCTGTGACACTCTACTCCATACTGTTATTGTTTTTACCTGTACTACATCAATGCACTCTGTACTGACTCAATGTAACTGCACTGTGTAATGAATTGACCTGTACAATTGGTTTGTAAGACAAGCTTTTCACTGTACCTCGGTACAAGTGATAATAATAAACCAATACCAATAGTTGCCTGTGGAATTTAGCTGTGTCTGCTGTATTTCCTACAACAACATCTCAAATACTCAGTCAAAATCATCCTGCCAATTGTCTCCATGTCCACCCTGCCCTAGATCCATTTGCCTCTTTTTATTGTCTGCTTCCATCCATCATCCACCTGCCAACTCCACCCCTCTCCCTCCTGGCTCAATATGCCTATCATCCTTCATCCACCAATCACCTCTGTCTCCTTTCTCACCCCCTCCCCTTTATACTGGCCATCTTCTGATGCAGGGTTTCAACTGAAGATATTGACAATTCCTCCCCCCCATAGATGCTGCAGAGTTCCTCCAGCAGATTGTTTGTTGCTCTCAAATACTCCATTGGTTGTAATACACTTTGCAAGATATGCAAGGTGCTATAGAAATGCAAACCTTCTCATACACTTAATACATGAACCTTCTCTCCCCGTTTGGGCCATATCTCTACCCAGTACAAACAACTCCTCCCTTACACCCCATCCACAAATATCAGTGGGGAAGGTGTATCCTGTGATGCATACTTAGTCCCAATTGTAAAACAGTCTTTCTTCCCTCCTAGTGGCAGGATACTTCGGCTTCAGGGGAATGGGTGGGCCCTTGGGTTGGCTGGATTCTCAACCTTTTGGACAAGCCAGGAGTGGTCCATGGTAAAAACATTTTCATCACACAAAGCATCATGGCTCAATTTACTGAGCATGCCACAACTTGCTAAATCTGTGCAAGGATATGGCTTCAAGTTTTCTCTCATTTCTGCTCAAGCTACTTTTGATTTAGAAAGAGCAATAACTTTGTGAAGTTACAATTAGGAAGACAGAATTGAGGTACAGGTTTAAGCCATTAGGATATTTTATTCCTTTGTCTTTTTGCTCAGCCGCAGAGTAATAAATGAGGAGAGCAGCTGAGTGTGGTGGATGGAGCTCTCCTTACCACACACAGCTGGTCAGTATGTCATTATCCCTTGTATACATTCTGGCTGGGCAACAGTTCAGCTTCCTACTGATGTTGAGGGCAGGAAGCCAAACTGTCACTTCACATTTCTCATTTTGAATAATATATTTGTCTCAGACTTGGGTCTCCAAGCACTGCCAGAACATCTTTGCTTCATTTGCACTCAACAAAAAGCACCTGATTGTTTCCTGCAGGATGGGAGCACACAATCTGAAATTCACCCCACTCAGCTTGTGCTGAATTTGTAAAAACTCTTTAGGTTAGTACTTTTGGATGTACATTCAGATTAAATGGAGATAATTTGAGATACTGTGTAAAAACTTTTCATACAGAATTATAATCGATAGCTGAAGAACAGGAAATGTCAGCATTTAAGAACAGGTTATGCACATACATGAGGTTGTTAGGGGGGTGGGGTTGTAGTAGAAGGGAAACAGGATAGTCAAGATCAGATTGCTGCTCCTACTGCCAGTTTCTGCACAATCCTGAAGTGTACAGCACATTGCTCAGACGGACAAACTACCGGCATCAGACCATGTGCATGGTTGGAATGGCTGATCTGGTCAACATACCTCAGGCAGAAGATACTGATTTTGGATATCACTCCCAAAATGAGAGGTTCTGTTTTAAATCATGCAAACAAACATGTCATGTATTCACAAGTACAAAAGATTGATCAACAAAAATCTATTCATCACCCATCAAGTATATCAAGGGGAAGCTGTGGTGGGTAGAGGAAGTTGAGATACAGATCAAACTGAACTGGGGCAAGTGTTGAAATGGTTCCTCCCAATCCTGATGTTCCTACAAACACTGCATCTTAATGGCTCGAAAGAGAGGTAATCAGAAAACATGCTTGTGAACATCCAATACCCCAAGTGGCATAATCAGAAAGCAAGCAATAGCAGTTCACAACCAAAGTAATCACAGTGATGAGTACAATACAGAATTTACTTCTGTTCTTTATTCACAATCATAGAGTCAACTATGTTTCCAAAATATCATTTCATTTGCGATGTTTAGGAGTACCCGTGTTTGACCAAACATATTTTGTGGTACATTGGAACGTAACCCTCTTGGTCTAATGCAGACAGTGGGCTTCTGACTGTGGGTAGGGTACCCAAGCCACAACAGCACTTGACCGCAGCTTGTTCTCTGGTATCAATGAGCACTGTTACATGAATTGGGATACTGCTCTTGGCAGGTTCTGAGACACTGCTGTGTAACTGAACTCAAACAGCTAAACTCAGCAGAGAATTACCTGCAGGAGAAATATTGTAGCCAAGGAGCCCTTTGGGAAAAAAAATCAAACTAAATGTCCTCCCTCCATGATGTTTTCAAACACTTGGCCCATCGAGTCTGCGCCAGCTCCCTGCAGGTGCAATCAAGTCAGCCCCTTACCCTAGCTCTTTTCCTGTAGCTCTACATTTTCTACACCTCACTCCCTCTTGTCTCTGCTCTCTCAGTATCCTTTGAAAGCCAGGCTGGAGGTTGGTAAAATAGGTGTAGAGAGAGCACACTTTGGTTCCTTTTACAAAAGCTTTCTGGAGTAAAAATCCACTATAATACTCTATTTATTTTTAATATGGTATACTTCAAGTTATTTTTTTTTAAAGTTTCATTCTCTAGATCTTTCTTTACACGGTATGAATATCTTCAGAAAGAAAAAGTAAAAAGTTACTGCTGAAAAGCAGCAAGAAAATGCAGGCCTGGTAAAACACTATATACAAAATGTCATCAGTTTGATTAAGACAGGACTTCAACTAGTTAGTGAAACTCTCATTAAAATATCTGTGACACTTAAAGAAATTGTGTTCCTGAAAAAGTTGAACCAAGAGGATTTATAAAATTCTCCTCAGTGGGAAGAATAGTTCCCTCATTTTAATTCTGTTGACTATACTTCCAGACCCTAGCTCAACCAGCAATCCTATGACAGTTCAATTAAAGGATGACATATGAAAAGAATTTTATAACATACACACCATGTGGGGATGGACAACTAAAAGGCAATATGAAAGTGTTCTTTAGTATACAGGGTTTTCATTGGATCACTTTAATTGCTGCAAATATAACAAGAAACAAATCTGATCAGCTATAAATACTGCAGTTACAAACCATTACATAAAACAGTGTTTAAAAACTTAATAAACCCCGAATTCCAGGAATACACCGAATCTGTGCATGTGTTACCTTCAGTGAGCATTCGAGTCCAAGTTCGATCAACCCTAACCTGACTGGTGTTTGTATCCCTAGCACTGGACTGTCAAAGATTACCTATTCTCCGCAGTTGGATGGCTGAGAGCTACAGTGCTTCGAGGGTTTCTTCCCTCCATCCCGTGCCTCTTCCCCAGCAGGGGAACAGTCTTGAAGGCAGCAAGTGGATGCTGGTGCTGTGGTCTCACTTCCGCTGGACAGTGCTGAACGGTGGCGGCTGCACGGTCTGGATGGACTGAAACACCGGCTTCTTTTTCACATCAGAAGACAGGGCTTTCACAGAGGGCAACAGCTGATTCCTTTTGATGATCTGTAGTGCCAACTGTGTGTTACCTATACCCCACCCCCCAACCGGAAAAAAAGTCAAAATGTACCAACTGGTGGAATTGTTCCCAAACGCAAGTGCACATTCATTGTAGGCAGGTAGTGACAAGATTGCAAGCATATAAACAGAAAAATATAAACTTACAGTAAATTAGTATGATGGACAAAACAAGGTCTACTACATCTGAACATATAGTAGAGAAGTAACAAACTTAGAAGGCCATTCAGCCCCTTGAGCTGCTTCTGTTATTTGATGAGGTCATAGCTAATATCTTAAAACACATTTACCTAGTATCCTTCTCTGACATGAAATTATAAATCTGATTTGAAATGAGGTTCCAGATTTCCACTGCACGATACATAGGGAAGTGTTTCCAGACAACACTCACGAAGGGCATGGTACTCATGTCAAGGTAATGCCCCCTTAATTGCAGAATCTTCCAAGGTAATAGTTTCTTTCTACTGCTTTAATCTTAAGCAATTTAATAAGATTGCCCTTAATCTTACATCCTCAAGGGAATGCAAGACTTGCATTAGTTATCAAATCATTTTATAGAATCACTCTTCCTTATCTTTGCAATCTCTTCCAGCCCTCTTCCGGGATCTATGTCCCAACAATTCTCCTCTCCCGAACATTTCCAATTTTAATTGTTGGACTACACATGGAAGTGCTTTTGACTGCCAAGACAGACTCTAGAATCACCTCTTGAAACCCCTTCCTCATTTACGACAGTCCTTGAAATCATCCTTTTTTGATGAGTTTCTGGCCATAGGCTCTAAATGACTCTGTGTTAACCACTTTCAGCTTTTGCTCATGAAGTACTATTGAATTTCGCGCCCCCCCCCCCCAAAGTCCATTATAAACACTAGATAAGACAGCATTACTCTGACTCGCGTCCCCCAGAAATATACCCATAATAATGGGAAAGGCATCCATGGGAAAGGGGAACACTGACAGATACAGGCTCAGTGAACCCTCACATGTCAGAAATACCTGACACACCAATTGGCATTTGTACAAGGTGCCAGGGATGGATGAATGCATTAATGGTCAACTTGCATTGGGAATTATGTCAGTGAACTTTAAAGTGAAAATTCATGCCCTCAGAGAAGAAAGTCTGTTGCATCAAATTATTCCTCTAGCATTCCTCTCCCCAAAGAAAATATTTTATAAGCACTATTATTAGTACCCAACATAAAGAAACTGGCATTTCTTATTGAAACAAGACCAGTCAGGAAAAAAAGTTACCCCAACTCTACACACTGTGACCTTAGAGATCATTATCAAATGGAAACTTACCATTCTGCAGTTCGAGATAAACAGCCAGTAAGATGCCTTCTGGTGGAATCTCTTTAGGACTAACCATCGAGGCAGCCTTCAATAATGAGGACAAACACAAATGAGCCAGTGTCCAGTTACAATGTAAACAGACTTATTTAATAAAGGTTACAGGAGGGCACATCAGAACTGGAGCACTTCATTAAGTACTTTCTGAAAGCTCAAACTGCAAATGCACCGACTCCCTTGGTACATTCACAATTCTCTTAGAGAACAGCTGCAAGAAACATCATTTACAAATAGAAAAGTTGAGATGAGTGGGAAGGTGAGTAAGAAGAGATGGGAAAGGCAGATACTGCAAAAAAGCAAAAAAATGTTATTAACTTCATTAAAAGGATTTGTAAATGAAGCAGTCTACTCAAAAGTTAACAGATTACGACAGAGGAACACTTTATTTGTTCATTCATGCAAGGCTATATTTATTGGCCTCCACAAGTCTAAAGCAAGGAACAAGCAACAGAGATACATGGAAGGAATGCTTAACTGAACAAGCGCACTAAAAGCATCCAAGTACAAATGGTATGCAACCCAGAATTCTAAAGGTCAGTGAAAGAGAGACTAAACATTATATTTAAAAATTCAATTGACAAAAACTATGTGAGAGATGGAGGGGACTGATAAGTGTTAGAAAGAAAGCAGGGACACTGAGAAGCTAATCTTGTGTCAACAGTAGGAAATCCTAATTAGAGGTAAAATAAAAACACTGAGAAAGGGATGGACTGATCAGATAGCCAAAACAGATGTGATCTAATTATCCCAAAACAAAGTTATTGGAATATTTTGAGGAAATAATGGAAATTACAAGTTAAATAGGGTATGTGGTTCATACAGACATCTGATAACTTTCATACAACAAATCAGATGGGAAACTGCCAACCCATGATATAAACAAGCAGAAAGAAATGGCTGAAAGCCAGAAAGCAAAGAGTTATGATGAACTTGTGTTTCTCAGATTGGCAGACAGCAGCTATTGGGAAACCCCAGGGATAACAGTCCGTATCACTAACGGACATCCACACACATACAATTCATTCCAGGATTTTTATAATGTCTTAGGAATCCAATACCACAAGCTTGTCTGTTATCTGATGAATGATGTAAAGAAGTGACATTATTTTATCTGTTATTCTTAAAGTATTTAATTGGGATTGCTTTGTTTTCTTCACCCAACCCCGCCCCCCTCCCCCTGCCACAGCAGGGAATACATAGCATAGTGTTTTGTGAGATGTATCAGTTCAATGTCGGCTCTCTTACATTTAGAGGATGGGCTGCAGCAACATGCCTTGGCTTTAGTGACCAACAAAATGGTCTCAGTATTTGGCAAAGCTGGGGTACAGGTGCTGCAGTTTGGTCATGAGGGTTGTTGTGATCTAGGGCAACCTGGTTGGCGAGTCTGCATTCAAATGCCACACATCTTGAAGTTAATCTCAAAAGGTTAGAAGAGCATTTTCCTCCAATGCCAATCATTAGGATTTGGATTGATCCACTGGAAACAGGAAAATTGAAAAACAATTCTTGTGGATAAAGATTGAAAAGGAAAACAAAGTTTGAGTCAGAGAATTTGGGGCAAAAAGCAGGGGAAGGAGACTGAGCAATTTACATGGACAATCAGCAAAGGCACAAAAGGACCACACAACCACTCCCTATGATTCTTGACAGAAACTGTACACACGAGGTAGGCTCAGATGGGATATTAGTCATCAGATAACAGAATCAAAGCTCTGGGTTAAAGTGCAGGAGCAAAGGTTTCCAGAAGGGCAGATCCATTACTCCCTAGGAGGTGGGCAGTTAACAAAAATAAAACATGCAGCCAGCAGATGAGATTAGAGTAAGGAAGGAAGTTTACATTTTACTGAGAGAGCAAGATTAACAAATATATCAAATTTCATTCAAGAGTGTTTACTGTAAATGGTGACTAATGTTAAATTCTTTACTGCATTCATGAAGGTAATTAGCTAATGACACTACTTTTTGAGGAATCAAAATGATACTGTGTAAAACAAACAAAAAAGGCCCAACAAAAGAGAATCTAAATTCAGAGAAGGATAGAAACATGTGTCCACACCCCACCACCTTCCTCCCTCTACCCCAGCAGTCAGGTGGCAACTAGACAGGACTTGTTTTTTTTAAAGTAATAGAAAGAGGCAATGGTTCTGACCTCTCAGACTATGGATGCCACTGAAGGATTTGGATGGAGCAGGTTAAGTGACGTGCTCTTGCTTTCTCACCTGGTGAAGACACTTGCGTGCCTTATCATATTCACTGCGTAGACAATATGCGCTGCCAAGGTTAAAGAGCATCATTGCACGAGCTGATGTAACGGAATTAGGGTAACATTGCAGTATCTGTTTCCCAGCTGGTAAACATACAAAATAAAATTAAAAGAGCACATGTCAGTTTCGAATCTGGTTCCATCAGCTGGTTGACTGCAGGATGGATAAATCTCATTATTTAAACTTGGGGAAGAGCAAGAATCTAGCTAAGACAGCATAATTTCAACTAATAATCAGTGCAACAAAGATTCAATCTCAATCTCATTGGAAGTATTCTGGCAATCTTCCACTGGAAGTAAAATTCAAATTTATCAGCTTTAAGCAATCGGAAAGATGTCACTTGTGCCAACCATGTAACAAACACACTAATGTGCGGTTCCACAACCTGCTTATCAGGGGGACACTCAGCTTGGCTCAGAGTTAGAGAAAAATATACATACTGCTTAATGCAGCAGAAAGCCTGAAAAAGTACAAAAAGTGTCAGAATGAAATTGAAAGGAAAAGTATGAAATCAGTTTTTTTTAAAAAAATGTAGCAGCCAAAGAACATCCACAAGGGTTTTTTTTTTAAAGAAAAAGTACATAACATGCAAGAGGATAATGAAGGAAAGATTAAGGCTTATTAAGAATCAGTGAGTGTGGAGGTGGAGGATGCAAACAACGTTCTTAATGTGTATTTTGCAATCATCTTCACAAGGGATTGTCAGTGTTGTAGTTATGGCAAACAAGTATGAATTATTGAATGTGATAAACATACTAAAAGTAGTATTAAGCAGTTTATATTTGTTTTAAATGGACAAACCACTAGGTTGGAGTGTATGTATGTATCTGTTAAAAGCAGCAAGAAAGTGCAAAGACTCCAACTAAAATTTTTTTCAATCCTCTTTGGCTAATAAAGTGATGCCAGAGGAACAGAGGACTGTTAATGTGGTACTTTGTTTACAAAGAGAAGTGATAAATTAATTGATTACAAGACAGTTAGTTGAACTTCATAGAGTACTACAGCACAGAAACAGGCCCTTCAGCCCATCTAGTTCATGCCAACCTGATCTTCTGCCTAGTCCCATCTACCTGCACCAGGACCATAGCCCTGTAAACCCCTCCCATCCACGTACCTATCCAAACTTCTCTTAAATGTTACAATTGAACCCACATCTACTACTTCCACTGGCAGTTCATTCCACACTCGCACAATCCTGAGTGAAGAAGTTCCCCCTCAGATTCCCCTTAAATATTTCACCTTTGACCTCTAGTTCTGGTTTCATCCAACCTGAGGGGAAAAAGCCTGCATGCATTCACCCTATCTATACTGCTCATAATTTTGTATGCTTCTACAAGATCTCCCGTCATTCTCCTGTGCTCCAGGGAATAAAGTCCTAACCTATTCAAACTTTCCGTATAACTCAAGTCCCGGCAACATCCTTGTAAATTTTCTCTGCACTCTTTCAAGCTTATTGAAATCTTTCCTGTAGGTAGGTGACCAGAACTGCACACAGTACTCTAAATTTGGCCTCACCAATGTCTCATACAATTTCAACATAACATCCCAATTCCTGTACTCAATGCTCCGATTTATGAAGGCCAAAGTGCCAAAAGCTCTCTTTAGAGCACCACTTTCAAGGAAGTATGGATCTGTATTCCCAGATGCCTTTGTTCTACAGCACACCTCAGAGCCTTACCATTCACTGTACAAGTCTTACCCCGATTTAGCCTCCCAAAGTGCAACACCTCACACTTGTCTGCATTAAATTCCATCTGCCATTTTTCAGCCCATTTTCCTAGCAGGTCAGGATCACGCTGCAAGCTTTGATAACCTTCCTTGCTGCCCACTACGCCCCTAATCTTGGTGT
The DNA here is from genome assembly GCF_009764475.1 of Pristis pectinata. Classification (NCBI taxonomy): domain Eukaryota; kingdom Metazoa; phylum Chordata; class Chondrichthyes; order Rhinopristiformes; family Pristidae; genus Pristis; species Pristis pectinata. Next base: position 31,268,771 of record NC_067413.1, read on the forward strand.
CATCTGCAAATTTGCTGATCCAGTTTACCACATTATCATCCAAATCATTGATGTAGATGATAAACAACAATGGACCCAGCACCAGTCCCTGCGACACACTAGTCACAGGCTCCAGTCAGAGATACAACCATCTACTACCACTCTCTGGCTTCTCCTGCTAAGCTAATGCTGGGTAAGTGATTGGAATCTAAAGAGACAGTATAAATCTTCATTTAGAAGGGCCCAGATTGATCAGGGACAATCAGCACCAGTTTGTTAAAGGAAGGTCAGGTCTGACTAATTTGAATCTTTGAAAAGGTAACAAGGAAGGTGAGCAAGGAAAAAATTGATGTCCTCTACATGGATTTGAGCAAGACACTCAACAAGATTCCACTACGCAGACTGTTCAATGAAGGGATTCGAGGGAGAGGGGCAAATTGGATCCAAAATTGGTTGAGTGGCAGGAAGCAAAGAGCAACGATTCATGGGTGTGTACGTGACTGGAAGGCTGTCACCAGTGGGATTCTGCAGAGCTCAATTCACCACCCATGTCCTTTTTTATATTAATTGGTAGGGGCCTGGAACTCACCATCTGAAAGGGTGGTAGATGCTGAAATCCTTATCACATTAAAACAGTATTTGGATATGCATTTGAAGAGTTGCAACCTGCAGGTCTGGTACGAGAGATGGGATTAGTTTGGTCATCTCTTTTTCAACTGGCATGGTCATGGGCCTCCTCAGTCATTAATTTACTAAATATTTGGCTGAGGTAGTCTTCATTTAACTATATCAAACTAAATGAAACCTGATTAACAGCTAGATGAGCCTTTTGGAGACAGGTCCTGAAGCAGAAGATTCCACTCAACAATCTGCACTTCTATGTTCTTAACACAATGAAATATCTCAAACTAAATTTGAGATTGAGCCATGCAAGACAGGTGATCAAATGTTTGGTCAAAAGGATTGGTTTTAAGCAGTGTTTCAAGAAGAGAGGCAGAGAGGTATGTTGTGGGGGAATATCTTCCACAGTTTGAAGCCAAGACAACAAGGAGGCATGTCGGTCAGTGGCTGAGGGATTAAACTCAGAATGCATAAGGAAGGAGAAGTGCCGAAATCAGAGAGTGGAGAGAAGAGGAAATCACAAAGATAGTAAAGGCAGGATTTGATCAAAAGGATGAGAATTTTAAACCCAAGGCACTGCCAGATTGGAAACCAAGGTAGATCAGCCAGCATGTGGTGGTATGCAAACCAAATAACAACATGTTTGTAAATGCTTAAATCATATGGTTGCTGCCTGACAATGCAAGAAAACCAACATGCAATAGCAATCAAATGGTTTCACAGGAAAGATTCCTCATCTATGCATTACACAGCCACCCATCTTATATGTGACACAGATGCAAGTAACTCAAGATATCCTACTTGGTATTTAAAAGCCACAAAACTCCAGGCTTCTGAACTGTAAAATGCTTTAGCACATTTTTAAAATCAGACTATTCAAAATCATCTCTTATTTTCCAATTTTCCAACCCATCAGTGACTTTTGCAATTATTCTTTACCTGTTCATATCAGTTCTGAGACACTTCCCTTAACCCAGCTCTGCACTTGCTTAAAAACTGGAAAATTTACAACCATTTTCCAGTTCTGATGGAAGATCACTAACATGGAACATTAACTCTGCTTCTCTTCACAGATGACATCTGACAGGCTGAATGTTTCCAGCAGATTCTAATTTTATTTCTGATTCTACCAATGGCCATAATTTGTTTTTAAATGTGAAGTTTTTAAATGTACACTTACAGCTTTCCATCTGTTCATTTTCTCCTCGGTCAGAACCTGAAAAGAAATGCCAAAATGTCTCAATTCACATGTCCTTTCAAGCAACCAAAATATGTCAATTTGATCACTGCAATGCTATTCTTCAAGCTGAAAACTATTCCAGCCTTGACACAAACTGTGGTGCATTATAAAGTTGCTATGCGCCTCCCAAACCCACAGCCTCCAGAACCTCGAAAGACAAGGACAGCTCACACAGAAGAACACCACAAACTCCAAGATTCTTTTGAATCATAACCATCACAACTTAGCAAGTATCTGTCCCATCTTCATTGTTGCTGGGTCAAAATCCTGGAACCTGCTCCCTAACAATACTGTGGGAGCACCTTCCCCATATGAACTTCAGCAGTTCCTGAAACTGGTTACCTTTCTCAGGGGCAAGTAGGGATAGGTAATAAATGCCAATCTTGGAGATTCATTTTAGAAAATAGTATTGGGAAGGGAGTTTAGGCCTGGCTAAAATTGAAGGCAGGTGGTAAGAAGTGTGGAAGAGGAGGAGAAATTCACTTTTAGTCACTAGGACCAAACTCATGACTTATCCCCAGACATTCAACTTGATGTCAATGGAACCAAGTGTCATGCAGCAACCAAGAGCCACGTATGGATTTAGCACTAGAGGTCAAAGACCAATTACACCGATGGGGCACATTAGTTTCCTAGAGTCACTAGTGGCAGAAGAGAGACCTCTGTGATAGGAGAGGACTACTGGGATCACTGGAGTGACATAGCTGTAGCCTTGGTACCTGGGGATGGCTATATTTGGAACCAGGTCCAAATCTAGGAGCAATCAACAGATTTGCAATTTCTGAGGTCAGAAGGTTCAGGCACTAGAAGCATGAAAGATAGCAGAGCTCATGAGAGAAATGGGAGTGCAGGGGGCAGGGGTGAAGACAGAGCATCAGGAGCAAGGTATGTGGTTGGGGAAGAGGACAAATTGTCTGAGAATTTTCTAAAACCAGAGAGGAATTTGTCACTGAATGAGTGCTCTGGTTAGGAATGCAGCTACTGATATGTGCAGTTGCCAAACATGAACCAGTAATTCAGGGCAAATTGCTCCATGTCAAAAACCTGCAATGGTAATCAACTCCATGAACTTGTGAAATACATTTCAGGCAGAATTTGGACAATTTTAATGGAAAAGCATACACATTTTTTCAATTTTTCAAAAAAAACTTTTACATGCTACCTTTTGTTTAAAAACCTAGGTATCAAAGAGAAATAACAGATGGGAAGAATTTTCAGAAAGTGTTTGAATAATGGTGAAAGCTTGCTTCAACTACTCCCAAGAAATCAATTAATTGAAGTCTCAGCCCCACACTTTAAGAAGAAATGTCAATGCCTTGGAAAAGATGCAGAGTAGATTACTGAAATTGCTCTAGAATGATGGACTTCAGTTGTCTAGAGACTGAAGAAGCTGGAGTTGTTCTTCCTAGAGCAGGCAAGATCAAGGGGAGATTAGATAGGTTTGAAAATTGCTTCAAATGGCATAAAGACAGATATAAGTTAATTGGCACAGAAAGGGTATAAGATTTATCCTTTTATTTAAAAACAGTGGCTTGTTGTAAAGCAGAACTTGCTGCCAAATAAGGCGGTGGAAGAAGATTAATTAGAATTTTTCAGAAGAGCTGGAAAAATACTTGAAAAGGAGGAGAAAAAAACCTAGGGCTATGGGGAAAGAGCAGGGAATGCTGTTAATCAATAGCTCATTCCAGCTTCCTTCTGTGCTGTACCATTCCATGACTCTACCATGTGGGGAGTGGAATAAAGTCCTTAAATTGCAATACTCTGCAAGATCATCCTTCTGATAAAATGTGTCCTCAAGTGGATAAATGTTTAAAACTTGAAATTATTTACCTTGATCCTGTTCACTTGAAGAGACTCCCAAGAACACATCAGTAACATTTTCAGGATTCAAATGAGTGATGGCATCAGAGATTCTGTCCAGGGAGATGAGGGATTCTGCTGCGTACAAGTGACCCAGAAACCTAAACAAAATTACACATTAGGGAATGGCTGCACAAACTTGCCAGGCTATTTCAGAGACCAGTTTAGGAGTCAACCTCATAACTGTGGGTTAGTACAGCAAACTTTCTACACCAAGAGAGATTAGTGAATTCTACAATCTGGTTGTATTCTTGATCACAATTAACATATTTTTATTCCAGCTTATTATAACAATTTAAAATTTTGCAGCTGCCATCATGTGATTTAAATGAACACCTCATTATCTTAGCTCTCTGGATTGCTAACAATTAACTCAACCAATATGCTATAGACCCCAGCATTAACTTCACACTCCACCTCAACATCACTGTCTCTACTTTTGCCTCTCAGTTACCGAATCTCTTAAATGCCAGTTGTCACTTCCAGTTTCAACAGCAGCTTTCTTCTTTTAAAAAAAACCTAATTCCCTTTTGAAAAATATTCAGATCTATGGGGAAAGACTATTTGGAAAATGGGTTATTGTTCCTTTTCAAGTAAATGCCCAAGAGGCGAAGTTTAAGGAAACACTTTCCTCATAAGGGTCAATCAATCCTATTTAATAATAACCACCTGGTTGTAGATCTTCTGTTACTTACTTTAGAGATCCAGACAATTTGGGCTGCTGCAGAAGATTCTCCGCATGATTTAAGGCCATTAGGTTGTCACCAAGTGCAAGGGCAACATATGCACTACCAGCCAGAATGGAGCACCTGAGGGAACAGAGAACGCAACATGAAATAATCAACCTGCAATAATATTCCATCCTTGGAGACAAAATCTGTCCAAAACTTTATATTGTTAATTCTACTTGCGTGCACAGTACTTAGGATGTATTCCACGTTTTCTCACCACAGTAACAATTTGGATTTTATTGCAGAGCATAAACCCTTCAGATTTATACAGAACATTGTAGGAAATAACATTAGGGAAATGTATTAAGTATAGGAAAATATCACCTCAAGTTGTCTAATTCCTGCTTCCTTAATGGAGACGATGGTGGGCCTGGAACCAAGTATTTCTCCCCTTCATGAGGCTTGCCACTGGAGGATGGGATAAAATAATTTCAGCATATTATTTTGATTTATTTAACAAATTAAGTACAATTTCTTCTATCAACGAGGCCCAAGAGTGTGATAGAATACCCTTCACTTACCTGGGTAAGTGCAACACTAAAGTTCAACACTATCCAGGATGAAGCAGTTGTGTTTGAAGGTCATCCTCAACAGCTATCCCACTGTGATAAGACTATTGAACGGTTCCCTTGTATGATGAGATGGACTCTTGACATCACAATCTACCTTGTTGTGACCTTGCACCTTATTGTCTACCTGCACTGCACCTCCTCTAGCTGTGACACTTTACTCTGTACCGTTATTGTTTTTACCTGTACTACCTCAATGCACTCTGTACCAACTCAATGTAACTGCACTGTGTAATGAATTGACCTGTACGATCTGTATGCAAGACAAGTTTTCCACTGTACCTCAGTACAAGTGCCAATATTAAACCAATACCAAAAAATACCAATACCCTAAGCAGTCACTCCCCACCCCACCAGCATCAGTGGTTGCAGCATGTGCAACTTTCAAAAATAATGGCAGTAAGGCTACTTCCATAATCATCAAACCTATGACTTCTACCACCTATACAGATATGGTCAGCTATGACTGTGGGACTCCACCACTGGCAGGTTCTCTTCCAATTTACATAACATGATGTCTTGCAAATATATCACTACTGGGTCTAAATTCTGCAACTCCCTTCTCAACAGCATTGTAGGAGCACCTTCACCAGAAGATCTAGTGTGGTTCAAGGCAGTGGGTCACCATCAACTTCTCAAAAGGCAATAAATGTCAGCTTTGCCAGTAACAGAAGTACAAGGAAAGGGCTGAATTGCTGTTACCTTAAAACAATAAAAGAGGAATTAATGTGCTTGTTCCTGTAAGGGGGGGGGTGGACCTGGTGACAAGGGAACAGGGTTCCTGGTGATATGACAACATGAGTCTTACTGATCTTTAATTGGAGATGCTGTTCACCCTACTCAGGTTCAGCAAAGCTGCAGTGAAAGGGAGTCGAAAGGGGTGGGTGGGGAAGGAAATCAAAGATGTGGGTTAATCTCTTTCACACACACGGAACGCCTTTGACATAAGGGGCAGCATGTTGGCGAGAGAGGGGACTGGACTATTGAGACAAACGGTGAATGGTTGGGAAGAGCTCCCGATACAGGATGTTGCTGGCGACTGATATTTTTTAATCCAAACACTTGTACTGATCCTCCAGGGTGCTCAACAAATCCATGTGCATTAAAATTCCACTCTACTCAGACTGATCTATAAACATGCCTTCCATTGTGCTGTACCTGCATGTCTCGCTGTTTTCATTATTGGTTTCACCACTGCCTGACTGATTGAAATTTCTTAAACCATTATCTTTCTTCATTTCTTGCTGATCTTCAGGGAGCAGAAGCAAAGCATTTCTTAGACAAATGGCTGCAAACTCCATGCTGGCTACGGGAATGGCTGAAGACTGTCCATCACTGTGGGAAACATTTGAAGGCAAGCAAAGTAAATTATACGATTCATAATTTCGATGTCCAAATTGAAACGATATTAGTTAATCTTAACTGTATCCATCACTATTCCCAACACCTGTCGCGGTTTTTGTATTCAAAGAGGCTCCCAAGGTTCAGCATCCGATATCACCAAGACACTCTCAGCTGAGAGGTGGAAGAATCAAAGTGATACTGTACAACTGGCTGAGGGAGCTATTCAATGAGCCCCTTTCCCTCTCAAATAGCCCCGTAGATTTTTTAAGCATTTATCCATTTCCCTTTTGGCAGTACTGTTGAATTTGCTTCCACCATGCTTTCAGGCAGCACATTCCAGACCACAACTTGAAGTACAAGATGAAGTACTCATTCCCCCATGATAGATGTTTTCGCTAATTTTCTTAAAGTTGCAATTTTGAACCAGTAAACTACTGCCGACCTCCAAAGGAAATTGAAGGCAGACTTAGCCATGATGGCTGCTGAAGTTGAATAGCTTCCATCTCACACTTGCCCTCCCTCAACCCCCAGAAACATGCACATACGCAATAAAATTCTAACAGGTTGCCCAAACCCAATAGCCCAGCAGCAGCTTTTTCAGGGATCCTCAAGAAGCAGTATGTTTCTAAAAGGGAGGAATATTTATATTTTTAAGACTACTCTGATGGAAGCCAGTGCCTAATATCACTTATACTGAATGGTCTCTGATTACAGGAAACTTCATATTTCCAATGGATACATTTGGTGAGTGTTTCATTGTCCAAATTTTCTAATTTAAAACAGAAGAACATTAGAATTACAAGCCAGAGCATTAAGAACACAGCTGATCATTTACCTCAGTGCCATTTTCTTGCTCTAATCCCACTTCGAAAATCTATCGACCCATCATGCAAGTTGGAACCATTAAATCTGGCTAGCATCCAAACTGTCACTTTACAAACTTAACTTTATTAAAATCTAAAAGTTTCAAGTTTCCATGGTGATAGACTGCATGCTTTAAAGATTAATATCTAAATATTTTGTAAGTTTAATCATTTACATACAAAGGTACATGATCATTTATTCAATTATTTACACCCAGAACTGGAGTACAGAAATAGTATTGCCCGTGTACATGAAAAATATAGAAATAACATTGCCCGTACTCACTTATACACAGTGTTCTGCATGGACTGTGATGCCAATACTATTTTTTGATGATAGCCTTGACCTAGAATCGATTGTACAATCCCTTTTTTACTTGGCAGCCCTCTGGTCTCTTGTTCTGATGTCTACAAAAGACAAAGGTGAAGTTTAACATAGCAGGAGGAAGATGCAGGCGTAGGGGAAGGAATAAAGAGAGCTTTGAAGCAAATAAAGTAGTTGGCATCTGAAGTAATCCACTCACCCCCTTGTTGGCAGCAATGCAACACTCTGCCAGCCTTAACCAAAGACGTGGGTTGGAATGGTACACCTGAACTGCCTCCATCAGGCACTCAAAAGCTGCCAAGGGTCTGCCTATGTGCAACAGCTGGATTCCGCAGTTGTGTAATAGCTCATAACGTTTGTTTGTCAGCAGAGAACTCATTGGTCTGCCCGAAAACTTCTTCCCTAAATCACCAAAAGTGGAGGAAAAGCCACAAAAAGCAAAATTAAGAAGATTAAATTGTTCAATAAACACATCTGGAAAACTTACAAACTGCACCTTCATTCTAAGTTATTTCACCGTTATTGCATCAAACCAGGACCAGTTAAATGGAAAATGACTTCAAAGCCACCTTCCAAAAAACAAATGAACTGAAGTGAAAACTCTAACATTCACAAACACTTTACTTTTGAACTAGCAAAAAAAAAGACAGCCTTCTTTGCTACTAGAATTTTTGCACAAAAATCCTGTTGAGCACAAATGAATGATAAAACATCTATGGGGAAGTGTACACATCAGAATCAGATTTATTATTGCTGACTTAGATGATGTGAAATTTGTTGTTTTGCAGCAGTAGTACAGTGCAAATAATAAAAATAAACAAAATGCAAAAAAAAAGTAATAACAAAGTAGTGTTCATAGACCACTCAGAAATCTGATGGCAGAAGTGTGCACAATAGTAGATTTTTTTTAAAATAAGAATTGGATTATTTAGGCTGCATTTTTCACAACAGCAGGAAGCCTTAAAGAAAGTTCCTTCCAAAGTACTGTTGAAGTATGATCACTTCTGTAATGCAGGAAATGCAGCAGTGTGCACAATTTCCCAGAAAATAACCACGCGATAACAGACTGATAATTTCTTAAGAAGTGAATACTGGACACCGGAGAGAACTAGCCTATAATTCCAACATGGAGCAGTGGAATCTTAAATCTGCTAGAGGACAGAAGTACCTTGATTTAACATCCCTGATGAAAAGCAAGAAAGTTTCCTTAATACAGCACTGAAATGGCAGCTTGAAATAGTGCTCCAATTTCTGGAGTGGGACAACAGCAACGTCCTCTGACAAAAGCAAGAGAGCACCACTCACTGACCAACAGGAAATATATCAAGGTGATCACCAGATGATACAAAAAAAGCCTGAACTAATTGCAGCTGGATTACACAAGCAAGAAATCAGTATCCACCATTTGCATGCACATTTAACTTCAATTCATTCACATTGAAAAATGTTTGCAGGTTTATATCAAGTGTTTAGAGCCTTTGACGAGAAGGAACCCACCGTGATCTGTGCTCGTCCCCGTCCCCATCAGCTGTACACAAGCAACGTCATTCTCCTGTAATGCCTTTTTAAAGTAGAAAATTCCTAGATTGTGTTTTCCCATAGCAAAATGGATACATCCAAGATTATTCCAGAACATGCACCGAACGCATTCACCTGTGAGTAAAGTTTAAGGAAAAAAAAAGTTAAAGGTGATACCATACAAAAAGGCAACAAATTCTAGATGACAGGATTTTGGCATGAGATTTCAAGATAAATATTAAATTAATGAAAGAAAATAAGGAAATAAATGGTTTTATTGGCAGGAAGCTCAGTAATTAGTGAGGCTGATTCATGGAAAATAGCCAGCAAGGCAATCAGAAGCGTTTAGCACGATAAGGAAACTGGAACATATTTGAAATTTGCAGGGCTATGCACAAAGAACAGGGGCAGCAAGGCCAATTGGAAATATTTTTCAAAGAGCTAGTAGAGGGACGATGGGCTAACTGGCCCCCTTTTTTTGCTGCAACATTCTGAAAACTAAATAAGAGTGAGCACTACTGGGGTCAAGTGTTCATAGTAAAATGAACGTGTTAAGTGAAAGTGACCTTCAAATAAAATGAAGTCTGATTTATTTCAATATTTCAAATATGTCTATACTTAAGTTCATATAAATAACCAGACAGGAATTTTCCCTCTCAGATGAGTAACAAACTTTGGCCAAGGGGCCAAAAGGAAAAAGGTCATGGGAACCCAACATGACGTAACCTAAAAAAAAACTTGTGTGATACTTCAGTGACATCAGATGATTAAGTGGAAAGGGAAGAGATTGAACAAAGTTCAGTGAAGATAGACTGAAGGTCTGAAATTACATGCTACATCTGAATTCAAACTGAAGTTGGAATAAATCCTAATACTTGCAGATCAAATCAAAATCTCCTCCCCATAACCTGAATGGCTTCTCCTCCCACACTCACACCGCTAGCAATCTATTTTTGGTCCGTTTCTCATCTATGTACCAACCTCAGGGATATCACCCTGACAATATCAATTTCATAGCTCTGTATCACCGCCATTTCTCAAGCTCTGCTGGACTGTTCATTCAACATACAGCACTCGATGAGTAAATATTCCCTCCAGCAAAATCCTGAGAAGACCAAAGCTGTGTCTTTAAAACCAACCACAAGCTCGAATCCCTATACTGACTCACTCCTCTACACAGCATCATTCTGAAAATAAGCCAGTTGATTTACAACCATAGGTGTCACATCTAGAGATGAGCTTTAGACCCAATATCCTCATCTCCACACAGAGACCACCCATTTCCATCTTGCTCACCTCCATCTGTATCAGCTCAACAGCTGCTGGAAATGTGACCCATGGCTTTGTTAAACCAGCTTGACTAATCCAATATTATTTCTACCCTCTACAAACTTGGGGTCATCCAAACCTAGTGTCTGTGTGGTAACTCACAACATGGCAGATTCACCCATTACCCAGAAACACTGCTTTTCTTTATTTTTCAGGGTGATGTCCAACCTAACATACCTCAGGAAGGTGACATGAACAACTTTCTTAAAAGCCGATTAAGCAAAGAGTGGATAACTGGAATGCGTTGCCAGAGAACGTGGTGGAATCAGATTCAATTACTATTTTAAGAGGCATTTAGACAGACACTTAACTAGGCAAGACATAGAAGGATACAGTCCTAATGCAGACAAAAAGGATTAGTGTTGATGGGGGAAGAAGTCTGGCATGGTCGTGGTAGGCTGAAGAGTCAAATAGCACAGAAACAGGCTAATGACTCTATACCATTGATTTCAAATGCATTTATGGCCTCTCCCTCCCTTTTGTCAGCTTCTCCAGCCTGTAATCTCTGCCCTCCTTCAGTTCAGGCCCCTCGAGCATCTCCAATTTATACTCTCTACCACAGATAATAATCAACTGTCCAAGGTCCCAAGCAACAGAACTCCCCTCATAAACACCTTAATAAAGCTCTTCATTTAAGATTCACCTTAAGGCATCCCTCTTTGACCAAGCTCCTTGTGTGCCTCAGTGACTTTGATCTGTCTCTGCAATGTCTCCAAACACTTTACTATGTTAAAAGTACTATATCAATGCCAGCTAGCATTGGAAAGGACAGTTAGTATTAGACCACTAACTGTAAAATAAAAAAGTGAACAGAACAAACAATTTTTAAGGGGTCACTGGAACACAATTATGTTACAAGGACAAGGCAGAAAGGAAAATTGTTTCCTAGAAAGCAGCTTTGAACTTTTTTTCTTTACATTGCCTGGGAAACAAGAAAATCCACTAGTCAAAATTTAAATGTGCTTTTTCTGTCAAGCTCTTGATCATCTTCAACTTACCAATAAATCAATGTAAAACTTGCATTCTTTAGATTCCTACCTGTGCTGAGAAACCCAGGATGATCTGTAATGTTTGCACTGTTCAATAGTTTCACTGCTTTTCGATAATTTCCCCTTAAATACTCAAAATTGCTCTTCAGAAACAGTGATGGAGCCGACTGCATAAAAAGAGAGTAAATAATATAGATATGCACATACATCTACAGGTATTGCGCATATAGCAAAGTCCAGTTATGGCAGTCCACCAAAATCTGCAATGATAATCCTACCGCATGAACTAACTTTACAATAAAAAAATCTATTGATTGTTGTCAAATACTGGGCACACAAAGGTTAAATTTCCCAGAAACCTGTTCATTTGCATTTAAATATAAACCATTTAACTTTAGGCATAATTCAACTGAGCACAATCATGTTAAATTCCAAAGGTTCTCCAAAGATTTAAGTACAAAATCTCAGCCATCACACCCAGTGCAGCACCTTTTCAGGTGAGCATAGAACCTGCCATGGTGTTATTTTAAAGAAGAGCAGGGAATTATCCCCAGTGTAGAGGCAGAAATCTTCATGACCTTAAAAAGTGTACAAATGACTGAATTTATTGTCATGCACAGGTGCAATGAAAAACCTATTTGCAGTAGCATCATAGGCACAACATTCACAAGAAAAACAAATTATACAAGAAAAGACACAATTAGAAAAAAAAGAACAAAGTCACTTGAACCTGTAAAGTCTATACACCAAAGATGGATATGGAAATTACTGGATGGTTCTTCCTCAACAGATGAGAACAAGTTAAGACCTGTGGGATCTTTCTATGCTCCAAGATCACTAGATTCTCTTCCATGATCATGCCCTAGCCCACATTCACCTCAACCAACAGTGCAGCAAGGGTATCCGAGTGAGACCACACCTGGAGTACTTGGTACAGGTCTGCCCTCCCTACCCAAGGAAAGATACACTGAGATAAAGAATGCAATAAATGTTCACAGAATTGGAGTCATTGATACCTGGAATGACAGGGGTTTGTCCTAGAAGGGATTAAGCAGATAAGACCTATACTTGTGATAAGAAAAATAAGCATAGAAACATACAAAATTTTCCCTGGCTGGCATGTCTAGAACTGGGGTCACAGCCTGATAAAAGGGGTCTGCCATTCAGGACTGAGATTAGAAGAAATTTCTTCACCTAGACAGTAGTGAATCTTTAAAATTCTCCTCCTAAGGGAGCATGGAGGCTCAGCAAATGGGTACATTCAAGACAAAAATAAATTGATTTTTGGATGTTAAAAGGAATCAACAGTTAATGAAAGAAAGTGGCACCGAGGTACAATATCAGCCAGTAACTTACTGAATGGCAAAGCAGGCAAGAGGAGATGAACAGCTCGTGCCTGCGCCCACTTACATTCTATATTCTGAAACAGCACAGGAAAGGACAGTCAATTTGCCACGATACAAAAGAAACTGGTTATTCTGGAGGACTCAAGAAAGTTTTTAAGGTGTTAACAATTCTACAGGAATAGATGAAATGAAAGCTTGACATTTAATGTACTGTATATTCATATTTTCCAGGAGCACAGCAAGTTGAACTTTGCAGTGAAACTGTTTGTTCTGGTAGGTAGATCAGTAACCACAAGACAGATTTACAGAACCAGAAGACCAATGGAGAGTTTTTAATGCACTGATTGTTATGATCTGGAACACACCATCTGAAAGGGCAAAACAGATTCCAGAATACCCTTTTAAAAAAAAGAAACTGGATACTTTTATAGGGCTGCAGGGAGAGAGCAGGGGAGTGGGATTGATTGGATAGTCCTTTCAAAGAGCTGGCACAGACACAATGGACCAAATGCCTCCATATGCTGCAACATTTAAAGATTTAAGGTTGCCATAAACCGTCATCCACACGTACTCAGATTTATATCAGATGGTGAAGGTGGTGGGTGAAGGAGGGAGAGTCCACACAGACTAGATGTTCACAAGATTTAGTACAGACTTGTAGAGCAGAACCAGTTATGCCTGATCTACTTACATTTCCAGCTGTATTCATAACAGATTTGATTTCTCGTTTACAGGCCTTTAAAGATTTCATCTGGACATAAGCTCTTACTTTACACTGCAAAAAGAAAAAAAATGGAGATGTAGAAAGAAAAACACATACACCATTAAAAAGGCCATCGTAAAGTGTGACCATTGGAAATGATATACATTTGTTCTGTTTCAGACCATCTTGGAGTGTTTAAAAAGATTGCATTGGGTCAACCTCTCACGCTCCTCTTATCAAATTACAACAATAGCCTTTTACTTTTGATTGGGGGAAAGATAGAAAATTGCAAGCACAAGATAAACACACCCATGTCTGGTAAGCACACACATTGCATTTGTACCACATTTTCCCCCATCAATGACCAAGATAAATACAAGACAAGTTCCAGTTTCACAGTCCATTTTCTAACCAGGTTGGGCCTATTTTTGATTCTAACCCAATGATGATTATACTAATACTAATTATATGGTGTAAATATCACCAACAATTTGTCCTGATCCAGCTACGCGGATGCTATGGTCAAGAAAACACACCAACACCTCTACTTCCTCAGAAGGCAAAGGAAATTTAGCATGCCCCCAATGAGCGTTGCCAATTTTTATATATGCACCATTGAAACCATCCTATCCAGTTGGTATGGCAACTGTTCTGCCCATAACCTCAAGAAATTGCAGACTTGTGAAAGCAGCCCAGTCTATCACGCAAACCAGCCTCCTCTCCGCTGACTCCATCAACAGTTCCTGTCGTCTTGGGAAAGCAGCCAACATAATCAAGGATCTCTCTCACCCCAGTCACTCTGTTCTCCCCCCTCCCATCAGACAGAAGATATAAAAGCTTGAGAACATGTAACACTAGGCTCAAGGACAGCTTCCATTCCACTGACATCAGACCCTTGAATGGACCTCATATGCTAAAGATGAACTCTTCTTCACAATCTGCCTCGTCATAGCCCTTGCACTTTGTTTACCTGCAGTGCACTTTCTCTGCATTTCATTATTGCTTTTCCCTTTGTAAAACCTCAATGTAATTATGTTTTGAAATAATCTGGATGGCATGCAAACAAAAGCTTTTCACTGTATCTCAGTACATGTGAGGATAATAAACCAATTATCACTTTACAGCAAGGGAGGCCATTCAGCCCATCATACCTGAATCAGCAATCCATGAATCCCTTTTTAACTACAGTCCCCATGGCTCTGCCTTCATTTCCTTTAAGTTTTGATCAATTCTCCTTTGAGGCTTATTGTTGAAACTGCTTCCACCAGCATTTCAAACAGAGCTTACAAGAAAATTAAAACAACTTTGGTTCTTACATCCGTCATTTTAAATCAGTGTGCTTCATTACCCACTCTTCTGCCATTGTTAACAGTTTTGCCTCATTTACTATATCAAAACCCTTCAGCTTTGAGCACTTTATAAATCCTGTCCAATCCCTCACCACACACCACCTGTACTTGAACAAAAGGAAGACCCACTGAAAATAAATCATTCACATACCTGATGAATTTTAGACTTTGCAGCCTCCACCATAACTCCGGCATCAACCTTCTGATTGGTGGCATCTTTGCAAGCCTTTGTACAACAGTAAGAAGTGACTTTAGCAAATTTTGTATTGCTGTGTACTGCAATGAACACACTTTGCAGTTCAGATTTAATTAAAAATATAAAAAGAGAATGCTGGAAATACTTAGCAGGTCAGGCAGCATCTGTAGAGATAGACAGAGTTAACGTTTCAGGTCAATGACCTGGCACGAGGAAGGGCTGAGTATTTCTAGCATTCTGTTTTTATTACAGATTTTTTTTTAACCTTGGCTGCTTTTTGCTTTTCTAACGCTTAATACATTTCTGCTAACAGCAACGAATATCAGAATACATTCCTTATATTCTGGTGTTTCCCCCAATCTGGTCCACATTTACATGGTTGGTGAAACAATTTTGCAAATATACACAATGTCTTGTTCAAATCCATCACTGAGCAGTGATTTATTATAAAGATGATTTGGACAGGTTCATGGATAGGAAATGTTTAGAGGGATATGGGCCCAATGCAGGTACATGAAACTAGCTCAGGAAGGCATCTTGGTCAGCATGGACGAGTTGGACCAAAGGACCTGTTTCCAAGCTGTATAACTCTATGAAATCAACCACGTAAGATGCGAAGAAAATCTTTAAGGTATATCCACTCTGAACACTATTTTGCTAATAAAATCTTACTGATTTTCTGATTGTCCACTTCAGGTCTTTTTCCTTCCAAGTTACTTTTATACCTTAACTAATTAAATGATGGGGAAGCCACAAAGAACCACGAAAACCCTCTGTATATAGCTTGTGATCACATGTACAGCTGTTATCAGAGTGGAACCCTGGGATCACAGAGGTGCACATGTCCAAGATCTTCATCGGGGAGATCCAAGAATTAAAAAAGATATATGGCAGTTTAACAAAGTACTACAAGTGATATCATAGAAAACATCCTAACTGGATGCATCACAGTTTGGTATGGAAACTGCTCTGCTTAAGACCACCAGAAATTGCAGAGAGCTCAGTCCATCACAAAAGCCAGCCGCCCCTCCATGGGCTGCATCTACACTTCCCACTGCATCAGGAAAGCAGCCAGCATAATCAAAGACCACTCCCATCTCAGACATTCTCTCTTCTCCCCCCTTCCATCAGGCAGAAGATTCAAAAGCTTGAAAATATACACCACCAGATTCAAGGACAGCTTCTATCCCACTGTTATAAGACTCTTGACAGAACTAGTGTACGTTAAAGATGAACTCTTGACCTTACAATCTACCTCGTCATGCCCCTTGCACTTTGCTGTCTACCTGAACTGCAACTCTAACATAACACTATATTCTGCATTCTGTTATTGCTTTTCCCTTGTACTACATAGAGGTATTTATGTTTTGAAATTATCTGTATGGATGGCATGCAAAACTAAGTTTTTCACTGTATCTTGGTACATGACAATAATAAATCAATTCCAATATCAAACAAAAATGACACAAGATCACAGAAATACAAGGGCAGATAATCAAAAGCTTGATCAAAGATGCAGGTTTTAAGCAGCAAATTAAGAGTCTGGACAGCTGACAGCACAACCACCAATGACAGAGTGAAGACATTCAGGAATGCACAAGAAATCGGAATTGTTAGAGCACGGGAAATGCTGCCTGGGTGGTACAGCTGGGTCAGGACCCAGCATGCACAGAGACTGGTAAGCTTGCCACCTTGGAAATGAGCAGTAGAGTTTTGACTGTGGGAGAGGACAAGTTGGAGGGTTGCTTATGGAGAAAAGGTACAACCAAACAATAGATTTAACATTCAAGTTATGTTCCAGTCTTGCACTCAGCTTCCTGACGGCGCACCACTACATGTAAATATTTCTCCTCAAACTGGAAGGTTTTCAAAGTAGTTCCTTGCATCCACTTCCTGAAGTAGAGTTCCATGGCTTACGCAGACTCTCACTCCAGATAATGCTTCACCTCCCTAGTTTCCCCTCTATTAGACGTTGGTGTCCATTGGACTGAGTGGGGTGTGCCAAAGGTCAGTGATAACACTCTGTTGATATTTATGGGGAACGTTCATTCAAGTTTGCTTCTTTTTTAAATAATGCAATTAATGAAAAAGATTTTTTTGAATTATTATATTATGGACAATCTGACAATCGGGGAGGAAAATCCAAATTTTATGGAGGAGGATCTCCATGCAATGATATGCAAGCTGCATGCGAGGCTAATATATGTGTAATCTCACAAAAACATGCAAAATTCTTTATGGAACTAGAGTGGATGCAGGAAAGATACCACAGCCAGGAGAAACATCAAGAACTGGGGATCACAGTCTCAAAATAAGTAGTCAATCCTTCAGGACTGAGACGAGACAGAATTTCTTAGAGTTCCAGAGGGTCAATTAATGAGCATCTTCAATGCAGAGGTAGATGGGTTTTTGGACTAAGTGATGCAAGATGAGAGAAGCGTGAGAAAGTGGCACTGTTGAAAGATCAGCCGTGATTTTACTGAATGACAGAGCAGACTCAGGGAGCCAAATGTCCTACTCCTACTTCTGTTTCTTATGTTCTCATGAATGGCAATGGCTCAACCCCTTTTTCTCAAGGGCAGTCAATAAAAGCTGACCATCTCATTCATGCTCACATCCCATGGATGAGTATTAAAAAATTAGATTGAAGACTCAAACTACTCAAAATCTAAACTGACAGCCTTGAAATCAGTAAAATAGGTTCAGAGATTAAAAGTCATTTTAACCAAATAAACCACACCTATGCCAAGACGTAAACAGTGAAGACAAACCCCAAAGTGACAGTGGAATTAAAGTGGAACACACACCGTCTCTCATCACAGCACAGATGTCTTTATCCAGATGACAAAATTATTTCATGGCCTCAATGCCACCACTTTCACAATTTTGGCATCAAGTCATTGCACCCCCACTCAAGCCGTGCTAAATGAATCAGTTTTCCCACTGTCCAGCAGCTTTGTCAAATGATTCAACTTCATTTAATATCTGATTCAAACAGACAACTCCTCACTGAAGTCAAACACCAATCTAGATTGTGCTCTCAACAGGAGTCACCCTGTCAAACAAGGCATCAATCATTTAGTCTGAACGGTGGAGAGATTTCTTTTCTCAGAGGGCCTTGGCTGTTTAGAAGTCCCAATATCAGAGGTCTTTGGACACTCAGCAAGTGAGTATACTCAAGGGTGCAATTAGTAGTTTTTCCAAACACTAAGGGGTCAGCTGAGGAACTGTACAATGTAGAGAATTCTCCATATTCACAGTGAATGGTGGAGCATTGAGGAATTGACTTTGACTCCTGCTCCCGTTTCTTATATTTTATGTCAACAGCCCCACTTCACTCTGTCCGGCTCATTAAATCTTACTGTTCACCTCCCTTCAGGAAGTCTTAGTCAAATTCCAAACAGCTCAGATATACTGACCTCACTGGACTTGCCATTTTTGTTGTTTCCTTGTGAGATCATTTTCTCCAGGACTGCAAGCAGCAGCAACGCTTTCTCAGGCTGATACGTCAATAGATAAAGGTCAACGAGCAAGAAACACAGCGCCTGGGCAAATTTCTCTTCTGCTTAAAGATTGGGCACAGAAAAAAAAACAAAAATAAGCCATAGAATCATAGAACCATAGAAAAATACAGCACAATACAGGCTCTTCGGCCCACCATGTTGTGCCGACGTTCTAACCACACCTAAGACTATCTAATCCCTTCCTCCCACATATCCCTCTATTTTAAATTCCTCCATATGCTTATCTAACAATCTCTTGAACCTGACCAACGTATCAGCCTCCACCACCACCCCAGGCAGCGCATTCCATGCACCAACCACTCTCTGGGTGAAAAACCTCCCTATGACATCTCCCTTGAACTTCCCACCCATTACCTTAATTTATGCAATATTATGTCTGGGGGATAATTCTCAAGTTAGAAATCTGTGGATGATCTGACAGGTTAGTTTGGCCAAAATGTAATCCTTTTTTGCCTTCTTGCAGTGCCACATTCTGTTTGGTTGCCTTTGTTGATAGAGAAACAGGGAATTTGTAGATAAACAGGGAATTTGATTAGCAATGATAAAGGCTAAAGATTCAAAACAGGGCCCACAATTCAGGTACATGAAATTAGTAGATGCCTTTTCTTGTTACATTTAATAATACTTTTTTTTCCCCATTCATATTTGTGAAGGTGACTGCAAGATCAATTATCAAGGAATCGTGAGTCTGTGTGCAACCATTGTTATTATAGTAAGGTGCTGCAGCTGGTGTTGTGAATCAGGCCGTCATCACTAAGCACCCGGCTACTTCATAACACCAGGGTTGCACCAGACTACTGGCAACGCAAGTACATTAAGAAGCATATTCAGATTTATTTTAGTGAGCAAAGTACTAAGCACCTCAAGTCCAAAGAGAGAATTCTGATAAAGGGCTACTGACCCAAAACACGTTACTAAAAATGTTGCTACTTCAAACAAACACGCAGTGTCTTCAGATCCTCCATGCTCAATCTAGGTTTTAGTGACAGACACAAGGTGTATTGGGCTCTAGGTTAACTACCAGAGGTAACAATGTTACTTCAGATCAACTCTAATCGATAATTTCTGGTTACAGCTCCCAATGTAAATTTACTGACTGCTCCATAAAGATTGTAGGTCAGGCTTACTGAAACACCAGCATATGGCACTGTCTGCTCCCCATTTACTTATAGCTCCACATGAGATGACAGCTTTCAAGAATTTTCTTCATATTAAATTCGAGGATGGAATTTCTTCCCCCTAACCCCACCCTCTTTCTTGAACCTTTCTCTGAACACACTCAAACACCACTGAGGGGATTGCACACATACTGGAATCATTTGATCGGTAGGCTTGGGAAGCAATGAATACTGCCAAGAACAGTAACAACTTGGCTACAGCGTACTCAAAAATTTGCTGAAAGAAATTTCTGCTTATTTGGTACTGGATGTGAGACAGGGAGTCAGCCAATTTAAAAAGTAGTGGAAGGGTCAAGAGAAATGGTGCTGAGGTAGAACTGGGTTGTTGTGAGAGTACCTGTGGCAACTGGTGCTGGGTTTTCAGATGACCCTGCCAAGGGCAGCAGAGGAAGGGGGACTGAGGAGGAGAGCAGTGTGTGCACATTAAGAGAAGTGATTGGAGCCAATTCTGTGGCTACAACTGGATATAGGGAAACAAGCGAGAATAGCAGCATTGGAGGATGTTCTGTTGTCAATCACATCAAAGTCTGCAGACAGAGGGAAAGATTCAGCACAATCACAAAGGACATCAATAGTATCTTTGATAAGAGCCATGAGTAGCCTATCAGGGGGAGAACTACAGTAGAGAGAATTAATGAGGGAAAATCCAAACTGTGTGATTGGGAAACAATTATAAAGGGATAATGCAAGCTAAATGCAGTTACTGCACACAGTTACAGCAGCATGGGTGGGGGAGGGAGTAATTGATGATTAGCGACCATGAAAGCATGGTCTGTAGAAACAGCAAGTAGGTTACACAAGTAATAGAGGGTTTGTGAAGATCTGATTGGGATCCATCAAGCACAGAGTGTAGGAATGTGGTCATATTATGAATGGATTATTGGAAAAGTCCTCCTAAAGAGCCATTCACCTGAGAGGTGAGAACAAATCCCTGAGAAACTGGAACTGTTCTAAACAGGAAGGGACACCAGGACAAACCTACCCAAGATTCTAAAGGGTACCAGCAAGATAGATGTCAATATTGTTGAATAGTTACCGAATTTGAGAAAAAGGAGTTTGAAAATCACAAGCTGTAATATGAGAGGTCAGTTTAGAATTAGTAACTTAAAGCAGAAATGGTGAATGCATAGAAAGTGTTTCCATAAATAACAGTCTGATATTCTCCTACTCCGATCCACCGAATTCTTTGACACCTATTCGGGGTTGAAGATGACTTCATTCTACTCTAATTCTGTAGGTTCTGAGGTGACAGACTCTGCTAAGGTGGAGCAGGAGGCATTTGATGGGCCAGGGTGGGCAAGTAGTTTGGGAGGTGGTACAGTCCCTCTGCTACCCAGGGTGGGCAAGTAGTTTGGGAGGTGGTACAGTCCCTCTGCTACCCTCTCGGGACTTCCACATGCTCTTGAAGGGACCAGAGCTGTCCCAAATGCTCCTTCCTCAGTTTGAGTTGCCTTGGGCCAGTGGAACCCCAGCAGTCAGTGGGAACATTGTGTTCTTTCAAGGAAGCTCTGCCCTCGTATCACGATGGAGCACACAGTAGGGTGCCCATTCCAGAATTCTGGTGTTAGCCACAAGCACAACATGGTCCAATATTGGAACCGGTCAGTTGTAATTAGAGCTTCCACACTGGGGACATTAGCCAGGGAAATGATGACGACATTAGTTCATTTATCCTACCAGTGGATTTGGCAGAGACAGCGGCAGTGGTACCCTGCACTGATTTAAGTAACACGCTGATACCATCTGCAAAAAAGCTTTAGGGGGATTGTGGGATATTTCTTGGACATTGAAATGATGGTGGCTTGTACAGAACCTCTACAATCTAAATGTTTCATCAGCACACTGGTCAAGTTTTTAAAACTAATTTGACCTTGCATTAATCAGCCAGATACAGGGTTATTTACACCATGATTAGAGCAACAGAAGTGAGCAATTTACTAGAACACAAACATTTTAAAAAAAGAGTGGAAGGAGGCACACCTACCAAAGGGCTCAATGAATTGGTAAAGTTTCTCCCCGATGGATATAGCTTCAGTGTACTGCCGCAGGTGGTAAAGAATGATTGCTTGATTGTAATACAGCATACTGTTCTCAACGTCGTCCAATCCATCCATTTCTTCCACTGTGGAATGGACCTAAAACAATCAAACGGTTTGCAGGAATCAATTGAGCATTTATTCTCTGAAGTCCAACTTGTTCCTGAGAAAGATGTTATTGACATACTGAGAGTCCTCTCTACTTTCCCACCACCACACCCTCAACCTGCCCTCCTTCAACTGGTGACTTTTTCCACCTTGGCCTCAATTCTTTCCCAACCTCACAGCTTGCCCACGTCTACAATCATTGCAGCAATGTTCACAGTGGAAAATAAGAATAGTATGCTCGACTTCTGAAGGAAACAAGCACTGAATCAGGGATGGGACTCATCAAAATTAACATTAATGAAATACCAGCAAAGAAGCCAATAACGGCACTGCAAAGAGAATGGCCAGGACCAGAAAACAATGGGACAGTGGACAGGAAAGAAATACTAGCCTTGGAGGTAATGAGGTGTAGATTAACAGAATGATACCTTGAGCCCCAAGGATAAAGCTACGAGGAGAGATTTTACAAACTGGGGCTGTATTCCCTTTAATTTGAAGAAAGTTTTCCAGATATTTAGGAGAACTAATAGTGTAGATAGGATGTGTTTGGGGAGCCCAGAACTGGCAGACGGAGTCTAAAAAAAAGTGTCAGGCCTTTCAGAAACACTTCTACACCAAGTGTGGAAGTAGTATGGGACTCTTTTCTACAAATGACAATTGGCAATAGGTCAAGTTTAATTATTTATTAACCAAAATAATAAGGATAATAAAAAAGACAGGTAGATCACGCATTAGATACATTTGCAATGTATGATGAAATAAGAATCTGAACAAACTCCTGTTTCTGGAGAAAGTGTTACAGGAACTGACTCAGAATGCACTTTAACATTTTAAAATGAGGAAACATCAGAGACAATGTTTGTAGCTCTGGGTACCTACCTGATTTTTCAGCAAGTTGAGTGTCTGCCTCAAGGTGTCAGTCAAAGTCTGCCCATTTTTATAGAACTCCACCACTGCTTTATTCAGGGATATTTTGTAATCATCTTTGTTTAGTTCTTGCAGATGACCCAGGTACTGGAGGCAAGTGTCAAACTGCCCTGACTGAAATAAAGAAATACATAAGGGTGCATATAAAGGCAACCACGATTTGCAGCAAATTATCTTTCAGAATTTCATAACATTCTACAGTACTGAGGATCAATAAAAACAGTCAGTGACGGAGTGGGAGTAGGCAAGCAGAGTTTAGAGAGAACAAAACATCTAAGAGAGCTAGGAAATGGCCTGCAATGCAGAATTCATTCCCACAACAAACAGTTTCATTGATACAGCACAACACGGGCTCTTCAGCCCACCAAGTCCATGCTGACCATCAAGCACCCATTTCTTTCCACTGATCCTCCCCTAATCCATTTCATCTTCCCTACATTCCCATCAATTCCCCCAATATTCTACCACTCATCTACACACCAGGAGCAACTTAATCCAATTAACCTACCAATTTGCACGTTCTTTGGGATGTGGGAGGAAACTGGAACACCCAGAGGAAATCCACATGGGTCACAGGGAGAATGTGCAAACTCCACACAGACAGAACTGGAGGTCAGGAATGAACCCATGTCACTGGAGCCACTCTACTAGCCATATCTTTGTGCTGCCCTCTTACAGTACTGTCATGTTTCAAACTGCAAAAGCCACACTTTTCATTAGCTTTCCATAAACTAAATATTTACACATATACTGTCAATATGAAATAGACAGTAATTATACAGTCACACTGCACTTCATTACAACAAGTGAGAACTCCACTTCTATAGCTTCTGCCTGCAGCAACGTTATATTGCAATGAATGGCATTAATTACACAGGAAATTCTCTGGACTGGGGAAGAGTTAGTAAGATGCTCCTGATCCTTACAGCTATTTTAAGGAGCTTCACACGTCCATGTTTATATGCTTTGTATCAGGCAAATAAATCAGAGATCTGAAGAACTTGTGGTAATGGCCCATCAACAATTCATTTCAATCACTGCTTTTCGTGAAGGATCCTCTGCTCTCGGAGAACTTGAACTACAAAGAAAGGCTGGGACTGTTTTCCCTGGAGCAAAGGAGGCTGAAAGGTGACCTTAAAGAGGTTTATGAAATCGTGAAGGACATTGATAAACTGGATAGTCAAAGGGAACCCAAGAGGCAGGACTTTCCTCCCCCCACACAGAAGATGTTGAGTATATGGAACAAACTGCCAGAGGAAGTGGTGCAATTAATGTTTAAAAGACATTTGGACGGTACATGGATAGGAAAGGGTTAGAGGGATGCAAGCCAGATGTAGGCAAATGGGACTAGCTCAGGAGGACACATTGGTCGGCATGAGCAAGTAGGGCCTGTTTCTGAGCTGTATAATCCTTTGACATTTTTCCACTTTTCAGAATGGGAGCGCACTTAGCAGATGACATATTGGATTTTCTATGCTTAAGAGCACAATTGTATCATGTTATTTTCTTCATGTCACAAAAAATCTTTTACAGCAAATGGTATTTAAACGTGTACAGCAGACAGAAGTAGTAACAGCAACCCACAAGGCAGCAATAATGGAAAACAAAAAGATGCTGGAAATCCGAAATGAAAACAGAAAATGTTGGGGATAATCAGCAGGTTAAGCTCTGATGAAGGGTTGTTGAACTGAAACAACAACTCCACTTGTCCCTCCACAGATGCTGCCTGACCTGTTGAGTATGCAGCCGCTTCTGTTTTAGCACAAGGATCATCAAATGAGAAAGACTAAACATGCAAGTTAAAATGTGAATAAAATGCTACAGGTACGATTGTAATAGCAGCTCCACATTTCTCCGTTACTCCCAACAAGGCAACACTTACTACGTAAGCTTGATAAGCATTGTTTGCAAGCTCCTTTTCATGGTCGGCAACTCCTGGTGACAGAGAATTGTTCTCCGTTTTCACATCAGTCCCCTGATCTACAACACAAAAGCAATTATTGAACAGATCTACTCTGGTGACACTCCACGGGAGGTTTCTACACATTCGTTAATGATTTCTTTGGAAATTTAACAGATACTGTACAGTTAAACTACTAGAAAACTTCACAAAAACAATTAAAGCATTTCCTTTGGGAATCAGCTTACAAATTCTATGGGGTCACAGATATGGTCCACAGGGAAACAGTTAACACAGGCATTCAGAAAATCGTTGTCGTGTGGCTTTTGGGAAAGATTAAGGCAAGGATGACAAACAGGCAATTACAACAAAAACCATGGGAAAGCAGCGTCACGGAACAGTTGGAAGAACATAGCGGTAGTGTGTGGCTCTGCTCCGCACAAAACTGGGAAACGGAACCAAAGGTAGCGTCCGATCCGGGCAAGGAGGCGGGTGGGGAGGGGAGGAGAGAGGAGGCGGAGGGTGATGCACTTGGGGGGGGGGGGGGAAGAGGGGGGGGGGTTGTGGTGCCAGCAATGTGGAGAATCGGAAGCCCCGGCCCCAGTCCATGCCCCCCACCCACCTCCTCCCCGGTCCCAACCTCACCTCCCCTCCTCGGGTCCTTCTGACCTCACCCCCAATCCCAGATCCAACACCTTCTCCAGTTCCCCCAATCCCCACCACCCAGTCCCCCGACCTCACCCCCGGTCCCCCCGTCCCGGTCCCCCCGACCTCACCCCCGGTCCCCCCGTCCCGGTCCCCCCGACCTCACCCCCGGTCCCCCCGTCCCGGTCCCCCCGACCTCACCCCCGGTCCCTCCGACCTCACCCCCGGTCCCTCCGCCGCCCGGTCCCCCCGACCTCACCCCCGGTCCCCGCCGCCAACGCAGGTTCCGCCATCACCGTCGCAAACGGCAGGTTACTCTCCACCAATCAGCGGGCAGACACATCAAATTAACGTCACTTCCTTCCAGCTGCTGCGCATCAAATAGCGGCTCAAAATAGAATCGACCACGGCCCCGCCCCCACACACAACGCCCCGCCCATAGTCCTGCCCCGCCCCTTCCCCGCCCCGCCCACTGCCCGGCCCCGCCCCGCCCACTGCCCGGCCCCGCCCCTCCCACTGTCCGGCCCCGCCCACTGTCCCGCCCCGTCCACCAAGCTCCGCCCCACGGACAACGCCCCGCCCTCGGCTCCGCCTACAGCCGCGCTCCATCCACAAAGCCCCGCCCCCACGAGTGATGGTCGTGTGGTCGCCCACTGCAGCCCGATGATCGCCAGACGCTGCTGATGGTCCACCACACCTCACGGTGCCTAGTTGTGAGACCATCCCACAGGGACGGTGCAATGATCACTTCTACCAGTGCTGTCCTGGGCAGATGCATCCGTCACTGGGGGGTGGTGAGGAGAAAATCGTAGCTTTTTCCTCACGTTGGTTCATCCACTACCTGCTGCAGGCCCAGTCTGCAAACATGACCTCCAGCTCAATCAGTACAAGGACTTCCAAGCCACTCTTTGTGATGGACAGTGAAGTCCCCACCCAGCTATTCTCAATACTTCTTTCTGAATGTTGTTCAACGTGGAGGAACAGTGAGGGAGGACGAGAGGTGGGAATCAGTAGGTTTCCTCGCCCACATTTGACCTGATTCCCTGAGACTCCCTGAAGTACGGAAAACAAACAAAAATGCAACTGCCAGAATCTGAAACAAAAATGCTGAAAGAACTCATTAAGGTAGCATCTATGAAAACAGACAGAGGGAAGAGGGAAAGCCTGGGCTGGGGTCTCTCTCCCACCTGAAGACCACTGTGCCACCCTTCTGCTGGGCCAGTCTTGCTGGTGGACAGCACATGCCCAGGGAATATGATGGAAGAGTCTAGTACATTGGAAGGTGTAACCCTGTGACTATGACCACATCCGGCTGTTTCTTCGCTTGTTTATGGATCAGGTAACCCAATATAGCTCTCCCTGGTTAATAGACCACTGTAAATTCCCCTAGAATGTAGGTGAATGGCAGAATCTGGGGGAAGTTGATGGGAATATGGGGACAGTAAAATATGTTAAGGGTAGTTTTGGTGTAGATAAGTGTTTCTTGGGACTCAGTGGAAGATACGGCCTATTTTAAGTTTGACTCTATGAGCCTGATTTTTCTGAACAGTCGTGCAGACTCGAAGGACCAGAAAACCTCTCCCCGCTTCTCTTCCTTATGCTTATGATGCAAAGTGAGACCACTCCTTGGGGCTCCTGAGCAGCAAGGAGCTCCTGCTGTTGCATGACCTGTACTACATCTCTGTACTAACCCAATGTAACTGCACTGTGTAATGAATTGACCCGTCCAAGTTTTTCATGGTGGGGCTGCTGATCAGCAGGGAACTGCTGCTGTTACAGGCGCGGCCGCTCGGTGGGGCTGCTGAGCGGCAGGGAACTCCTGCTGTTACAGGCGCGGCCACTCGGTGGGGCTGCTGAGTCGGCGCTTGAATGATTAGTCGGTTTGCACGCGTGTGAGTCGCTTCGATTAATCGACCGTGAGCTTTGGATCGGCTGGGCCTGGTGAGGGCAGGTGGGGGATTGGGATGGCGGGGGGGCGGGCTGGGGCGACGGTGGCGGCCCCGCAATCAGCGCACAGCAAGACTCCACACAGCCCCGTGGGTCTGGGCCCGGCCGGGGCGCCGGTGCCGGGTGTGAGCCCCGCACCTCCGGGGATGCGCCTGGAGCCCGCGGCCGCCCGGGCTGGGGGTGGGGGCCGAATCCCCGGCCTGTCCCCGGTGAAGGATCCGGCGCTGGAGCTGGTGGCGGCGGGGATGGGAGAACCCCTGATCCGCGGGACGTTGCGGATGGGCAGGAGAAGAGATGACATCAATGCGGGGAATTGGGGAGGGCGCAGGGCGAACCTACTGGGATGGAGCGAACGGTTATAGGGAGAGGCTGGGACTGTTCCCTGGAGCAGAGGCTGAGGGGGATCTGATGGAGGTTTACAACATTTATAGGGGTAGGGGCAACAGAGTAAAATCTTTTCCCCATGGTGGGATGTGTTGGTTTATTGTCACAAGTACAGTGAAAAACGTAGCTCCGCAAGCCATCCATACAAATCATTTCAAAACTTTAGTACTTTGAGGTAGTACAAAGAGAAAACAATAACAGAATATAGTGCTTAAAATTTAGATTTAAACGAGTAGAACGATTATAACAGGTGTAATGAATAGATCTGCTGGGAGCAGCTTGCAGAGTCGCCATGCTCTGGCACAAGAAGGCATAGGTTTCAGATGAGAGAGAGGAGGTTTAGAGGGGAATTTTTTTTCCCCAGAGGATGGGTGGAGTCTGGAACGCACTGCCTGAGATGATGATGGAGGCAGAGACTCTCACAACATTGCAGATGCATCTAGACAAGGCATGGAAGGCTGCAGACGTAATGCAGGTAAATGGGATTAGTGTGGGTAGGTGTAACAGGCAGCATAGGCATGATGGACTGAAGGGCCTTTTATTGTACCATATGATTCTATGGGAAGTGGGGCGATGCATTTAAAGAAGCGTGACAATAAATGGCGGAATATTGAATGATGTTCAGGAATGGGGGGAGTCTCGGAGAGGACGTCCTCAAAGGTAGCAGGGTGGTTCAATAAAAAGGTTAAAAAGGATGCTTCTTTTATTAACTGAAGCACAGAATATAAAACAAGGAGTTTATGCTAGAACTGTATGCAACTGTAGCTGGTCACAAATTGAGTACAGCTTATAATTCCGTTCACATAAAAGTGCTGCATCAGGTGCACTGGAGAAATGCCTGGAAAAGAAATTAACTTTAGGGAAAGATGGGGTGGCCATTTTTTTTAAAGAAAATTAAGGTGTATAAAATTATTGGATAGACTAAGGTGGACTAAATGTCTGAGCTGAGGGGTCAAAAACCAAGGGAATAGATGTAAAGTAATTTGTAGAAGAATTATAGGGGAGATGAAGACAAAAAAATTGATCTAGAGAGTGGTCTAGAACTCGCTGCCTGAAAGGGTGGGACAGGCAGAAACCCTCAGCACATTTAAATCATACTGGATATGCACTTGAAGAGCTGTGACCTGCAGGATTACAGATTCCCTGCTGGAAGATGGGATTGATCTGATTTGAGAATTGGCCTGAAGGACTTCTGTGTCTTAAATTATCTGTGTTTCTGAGGTGCCTTTAAAATATGCCGACTTGAGTGAATGGAACAGGTGATCTGAACATTTTACCAGGATCTGAATTTGTTAGAAAGTTGTAAGGCCCCTTAAGCTGCTATACTGTAGTTTCTACTGATAATATGTGTGCATAAACTTCCTTTTATTGGCAGGAGCGATGGCAGAAGGAAGGATTTATGCTCTCAGTTTTCTCTCGGTCTGCCTGGTGACCTTCCTTTGGAACAAGTGCAATGGCCTCTCAGATCATGATCCAGAATGCACAGCACTTGGCGAGCATAGTCATGCACCATGGCCAGATCCAACCATCGCGGCTATGGACAGGTACAAGGCGGTGTTTGAGCAGAAGTACTACCTGCACAAACTGTTCAACCAGTATGGAGAAAACGGCACGCTCACAGTTGAGGGATTGGAGAAGTTGCTGTGTAATATTGGGGTTGGAGGTATCAGGACGATGGTAACCAAACATGAGCACGTGGACCATGTCTCCGAGAAACGCACGGTGTTAGCAGAAGGAACCATTCGCCACCACTGTTGTCCGGGCTGCCGGCAGATCCAGTTGAGAATCGGCTTGCAGACCACTCCCAAAGAGACTGGACCTTTCCCAAAGCAGGCCAATGTATCTGGGGTGGACGCCCAGAGCAGCTCAGGCACGCACTCCCACACAGTCGCATCTGGTGATAAATCCGGAGGCAAACTGCAGGCAAGGCCAGCACGCAGCCCTCCAAGTGCAGTCTCCCTGCCAACTGAGCCATCTGTGGCACTTGAGCTTAAAGCTCAGCTTGCCACAACAGTTGGATACCCCACCAACACAGCTGGACAGCTGCCACCGGAATATTCCACCCACAAGATTGTTAAAGAGGTCCAGAAAAATAGTTTACTTGAAGAACATGTAGATAAAGATGTGAACAAAGAAGAGGTAAGATGTTTGATGTTCTTTTGCTCTCTAACTTTGTCATCCTACAACAACAGCAGCAACTTGCATTTATGCAGCACCTGTAATGCTCTGACTCAAACAAATCTGATGTGGGAGATACTTGGACAAACAACCAAAGGCTTGGCTGGGGTGATGGGTTTTAGAGAGCACCATGAAGGAATAAAGAGGTCTTGGGCAGTTGAAAACATGACAAGCTGGAATTGGAGGAGTGTTGGGATCTTGGAGTTGCAGGGCTGGATGAGGTGAGACATTGGGAGGAGGAAAGTCAGGAGGAATTTGAAAATAAGGAGAATTTTAAAATGGTGATGTTGCCAAAGTCTGAACCAGTGGTGTTCAGTGAGCAGGGGGTGAATAGGACTGTTCCTAGTTGGGCCACAGGGCAGCAGAGGCTTGGTTAATGTAAGTTTTTCTTATTTGTTCATGGCATGGACAATGAGGAGGCAGTTGAGAGTCACCTGTGTTGGTGGAGTCACATTAAGTGAAGGGCAAGGATGTATACAAATACAAACACAAATATATGAAGTCATCCATTTTGGTGATGAAAATAGAAAGAGGGATTTTTTAAGTGGGATTGAAAGGCCTGTATAAGTTGGTGCTGGTGTTCAACAGGACCTGGGTGTCCTTGTATACAAATCACTGTAAGTTAACTTGCAAGAACAACGTGCATTTAGACAGACAAGTGGTAGGTTCATCATTTTTGCAAAAGAATTGAGTGCAAGAGGTATCTTGCTCCAGTTGTATAGAGCCCTGGTGAGACTGTTTCTGGAAGTTTGTGGACAAGTCTGGTCTCCCTACATAAGATAGGGTGCAGTAAAGGTTCGCCAAATTAACTCCTGGCTGTGGGTTTGACCTATGAGAAGAGATTAAGCAGACTGAGTCTGTACTCTCTTGATTTTAAAAGGGTGAGAGGTGATCTCATTGAAACCTACAAAATTCTTAAGGCGTTTGATGGGGTAAATACAAAGTTGATGTTTTTAACAGCAGCAGAGATGTCCAGAACTGAGGATAAGAGCCTCGAAATGAGGGGTAAGCCATTCAAGAGAAGGATGAGAAAAGAAATCTCCGTCCTTCGGGTGGTGAATCTTTGGAATTCTCCACCTCAGAGGACAGTGGAGGCTCAGTCACTGAATGTATTCAGTCAGAAATCAACATTTTTAAATATCAAGGATATTGTGTGGTTAGTGCAAGAAATTTGTTCTGTGGTCAAAAAGAATCAGCCATGGTCTTATTGAATGACGGAGGAGTGATCCAGCACACCAGCTGCTGGTCCAGTAACATTACCACTGCAGTGTTTAAGGGGCTGGACCATTGGTGGCCGGACAGTACAGTGTTGTTGGTCAGGTTATATTCCAAACAACAATACCCAGCACTCAGTCAGCCAGCAGAGGTACCCTTGATAGATTTCCTAACTGTTTAGTTTGGTGATGAATTTCTGCACTGTGCTTGAGCCAAAGAATATTGAGTTCTGTTGAAGGTACCCAGAACTTCACAATTTTTTTTACCTGTAGAAAATTATTTCCACCTCCCCCCTCCCCACCACTACCTTCCTCTCTTCATCCTCTGTGTACTATTCCAGTATCCAGCACTGACATCTCTGAAAAGGTGCAATTGACAGCCAGCAAAAGGCTACCGACACCTTCCCCCAAATCATTATGGTGTTAACATCAAATTGAAATAAAAATCGGAAGTGTGCAGTGCAAAAATACATTCTTTTTGTTGCTGACAGCAGATAATCCCACATCTTCTCTGGTTGAGGCTCGTTGTTCCCATACTTATTGTAAATGGACTGCCCTGGATATATCATGGACATCTGATGGTGGTTGTGCATTGCAAGAGTTCCCTGTGTTGCCACCATGTGTGAAATTGTCTGCTTTTAAATATCCAAGTATAATGAGCTTGAATAGTTTGCAAATGGGGATGGTTTTGAATGGGTGGATAAGCAAGCTGATTGCATTAGTCAGACAGGCCTGTGTACTGTTGTGTCCCATACAGTGCCTGAATGCAGACAAGTTACTCTCGTCCCATGGAATGCTCCCACGTGCGACTTTGAGCGCTGAGCAGTTCAGCTACCTTTGCCCTGCACTCCTGGATCAGATCGAAAGCAAGGCATGCATCGCACATGAACCTGGAGAGAAATATTCTGGTTATTCCATTGGGGCAGGTAAGTCACTTAATGTAATTTGGATCGAGTGCCTCGTACTGAGTAATATACACGTCCACAACCTGTCACAGAACATTATAGCAGAGAACAAGGATCTGTGTCGGGCTTTGAAAGAGCTCTCCATTCAGTCCCTCTATTCCCCATAGTGCGGCAATTTTTTCTTTATCAGTTCCCTTTGGTGACTCTTTTTCCACCACCCTGTTGGACAGCATGTTCTGTCTACATATATTTGTATCTTGTGGTCGTCGATCATCCTCCTGCCACTGAAAACAGCTTCTTATTCATTCCCAAAAAACAATTATGAATTTGAGCACTGCCATCAGATCTTCTCTTAACATTATTTACAGAAAAGAGAAGAATCCCAGTCTCCAAGTAACTACAGGTTGTTGAAGACACCAGAGACCACAGATGCTGGAATCTGGAGCAACAAACAATCTGCTGGAGGAACTGGTCAAGCAGCATCTGTGGGTGGGGAGGTGGGGGGTGGAAATTGTCGACGCTTCAGGTCAAAACCCTGCATCGGCTGAGTTCCTCCGGTAATTATTTGTAACTAAGTCTCGTTGTAGTAAAGCTCCCCTCCAAGCCTTTGAAATGTTGAGAGCTGAATTGCCTAATTTCGAGATTTGGAAAGATCTGGCATAACTTCCTTTTGTTTCACTCTGTCTTCATGAAACCCAGGGCTCCATACATTTTATAACTGCTTTAACTTGGGGTAGTGGGATTTAAAAAAAACAGATTATGGTTTACAGTGCCAATTTATTCACTGCTACAGAGATGTAGATTTGACTTGGAGAGGAGGGAAGGATGAGTAAAGGCCAAGTAAATCATTTAGTGAAATAGCTGGAAGTTGTGTTTTTGGAAAATATAATGAAGCATTTAATTCTGTCTATTCCTTGTTTCACAATAGCCTGGATTGGAGGTTTTGTGTCTGTCACAGTCATCAGTCTGCTGTCGCTGCTGGGTATCATCTTCATGCCCTTAATGAATAAGACATTCTTCAAGTTTCTCTTGACGTTCTTGGTTGCTTTGGCTGTTGGGACACTGAGCGGGGATGCGTTTTTACATCTCTTGCCGCATGTAAGTACTGTCTGTGTACGCAAAAGCTACTCTTCGAAAGTGTCATCTTTCCAGAATTCCAGGTTGTCCACCCAAAGATCCCACTGAGGGGGCAGTTCAGTACACAGCTAGGATTGGTCTGATGGAAGCACATGACCCACTTTTCCAATTAACTGCTCAGCATTGTCAAAAAGATGTGTTGCTTTACAAGTGTGTTTACTTTTGGGAATTATTTCCATATCAATATTTGTTGGGGATTTGCCTAAATTTAAGTCTTTTGCTTTGTCCCTCTGCATCTAAATGGCTTTTAAAATTCAAAGACCTGTGGTCCTGAATGGAATAATTGCTTGCTTTAACTGTTGACAATTCCTGGCAATCCATAGTAACAGCCACAGCCCTTGGGGACTGAGTGATGAATCAGCTGACAACTAGGTCACATTGGTGGGATCAGACAGTTGATTTGAAGGAGGGTTGTGGGTCAGGTATTGGCTGATTGTCAATTGTACTGAGGTACAGTGAAAAACTTGTCCTGCATGCGGATCATATGGATCAATTCAGTACACAGTGCATTGAGGTACTACAGGATAAAATAATAACAGAATACAGAGTAAAATGTCACAGCTACAGAGCAAGTGTAGGTAGACAATAAGGTGCTAGGTCATAACAAGGTAGATTATGAAGACGAGTCCATCTTATCGTACTAGGGAACTGTTCAATAGTCTTATAACAGCAGGATAGAAGCTGTCCTTGAGCCTGGTGGTATGTGCCCTCAGGCTCCTGTATCTTCTGCCTGATGGGAGAGGGGAGATGAGAGAATGTCCCAGGTGGGTGGGGTCTTTGATTATGCTGGCTGCTTTACTGAGGCAGCAAAGAGTATAGACAGAGTCCATGAAGTGGAGGCTGGTTTCCGTGATGTGCTGGGTTGTGTCCACAACCCTTTGCAGAGTATGGCAACAGTTCTATAGCAGTTGCCATACCAAGCCATGATGCATCCAGATAGGACGCTTTCTATGGTGCATTAATAAAAGTTGGTGAGTGTCAAAGGGGACATGCCAAATTTCTTTAGCCTCCTGAGGAAGTAGAGGTGCTGGTGAGCTTTCTTGGCCATGGCATCTGTGGTTGGACCAGGACAGGCTATTCGTGATGTTCGCTCCTAGGAACTTGAAGCTCTCAACCCTCTCGACCTCAGCACCATTGATGTAGACCAGTGCATGTGCACCACTCCCCTTCCTGAAGTCAATGATCAGCTCTTTTGTTTTGCTGATATTGAGGGAAAGGTTGTCGTCATGACACCATGTCACTAAGCTCTCTATCTCCTTCCTGTACTCCATCATTATTTGAGATGCGGCCACTACAGTGGGTATTATCTGCAAACTTGTAGATGGAGTTAGAGCAGAATCTGGCCACACAGTCATGAGTATATAGGGAGTAGAGTAGGGGTG
Organism: Pristis pectinata; assembly: GCF_009764475.1. Lineage (NCBI taxonomy): Eukaryota > Metazoa > Chordata > Chondrichthyes > Rhinopristiformes > Pristidae > Pristis > Pristis pectinata. The sequence continues at coordinate 31,303,198 of NC_067413.1, forward strand.
CTGAGGACACAGCCTTGTGGGGCACCAGTGTTGAGAATAATCGTGCCAGAGGTGTTGCTTCCTTTCCTCACTGATTGTGATCTGTTGGTCAGAAAGTCAAGGATCCAGTTGCAGAGGGAGGTGTTGAGTCCCAGGTCTCGGAGTTTGGTGATGAGTTTGCTTGGAATTATAGTATTGAAGGCAGAGCTGTAGTCAATAAACAATAGTCTAATGTGGGTGCCTTTACTGTCCAGATGCTCCAGAGATGAAGTGTAGGGCCAGGGAGATGGCGTCCACTGTAGACCTGTTTCAATGGTGGGTGAACTTCAGTGGGTCAGGGTTTTCTGGGAGGCTGGAGTTAATGCGTGCCATGACCAGCCTCTCAGCACTTCATGGTGGTGACTGTCAGAGTGACTGGTCGGTAGTAATTAAGGCACGTTACCTTGTTTTTTCTTGGGTATCATTAAGGCATGTTACCTTGTTTTTCTTAGGTTAGGAGGACCTTGAGCTTGTATGGTACAAGCTAAAAAGGCAGTACCTCAGGGACATGCACTTTGATACTGGATCTTGGGCAATGCTAGTGACTATCCCCGCCACCACATCTACTCCAGACCTGAGATACCCATGGTCATTTTCTCTCCATCCATATATTTGCCAGTATCCCAGTGAGATGTGAAACTGATGCCTGCTCTGTTGAGTGTGTGTAAAAGATCCCTTGGCCTTTGTTTTGAATGAGCACAGGAGTTGTTTGATGTCCTGGCTAGTATTGACCCCAACCCAATCAGATTACCTGGTCATTAACACATTTGTGTGAGGTTGCTATTTGCAAATTGGCTGCTACATTTCCAATATCATAACAGTGGCTGCGCTTTAAATGTACTAAACTGCTTGGGGCTAGAAATGGAATAAAAGTTGAAGCTTCTCAGACGACTTTATTACATTGGAACTAAACAAAAATATTTATGCTCTTTCCAGTCTCAAGGCATCCATCACCACAGTGCTGAGCAGCATGAGCATCCCGAAGAAGACCATGATCATTTGAATTATGTGTGGAAGGGGCTCACTGCCCTTGGTGGACTTTACTTTATGTTTCTTATTGAACATCTGATAACGTTAATTAAATTGTACAAAGGGAAAAGGAAGGTAAGAGCTGGCAGTGCACTCTGTTCCTAACCTCTTTAAGGGAGCTCAATAGTTGCTGAGTTTTAATTGACAACTTTATTGCTTTAGTAATTGCCTTAAGTATTTGTCATCTGATCCCCTCCTTTTGGATTTTTCAACAGGGAGGGAAAACTCTGTGTGGTAGCCTGAGTTGTAACTTGCTTCTCTGGGTGGTTAATTGATAAAAGAATCAGAACCGGTAGCAGGCAAGGAGAATAGTGGTCTGTAGTGTAATATAGGTTACATTTACCAGCATGAGGGAATTCAGTGATGCAGTGAATCTTTAAAGCAGAGAAGGTTAAGGGGAGATTCAAGAAATATGTTAAAAATGAAGTGTTTTGATGAGTAAAAGAAACTTTCCAGTGACAAAACTTGGCCAGAGGGGCCTGGATTATAGGTGATTCACAAAGGAACCCAGGATGATGTGACAAAGCTTTTATTTTTACAGACCAAGTTATAATGACTGAAAGGTGCTGCCTGAAAGAATGCATTTAGTAGAAACTTTAGAAAGAGAAGGAGCTTGGGAGAAGATTTCACAGTGGGAAAAGATCTGGAGAGTGGAACTAAATGAAGGAGCTCAAGAAAAGGGGCAGCACCAGCATGATGGTCAAATGCCTCCTTCCTGCTGGGACTTTAGTGATTCTGTATACCAGTGCCAGTGGTGCTTCTCAGAAGTTCACACTGGACCCTCATGGAAGAGGCCTGAACGCAGACAAGAGCTTTAGGGGAGCACACTTAAAATGATGAATGTGTTTGCCATTCAGAATGATTAAAGTCGCGAAACATGAATCAGATTGTTTATTCTGAGGAGCATGTGGACTACTGTCTTCAGATCTCCATGCAGCTCTTCAAAGATACTTGCATGAAGATCTGAAGCATGCTGAATGTGTAGATAATTGAGAACTTGGCAAGTGGTGGCATTTTCAGGTAGGTTGGTTAGATTGGGGGAACCCATTGAAATTCTAAAATGGGCTGACCCAGCTAACATGAATTCCAACAAGATAAAGTAGCAGCAGTCATTCCAGTCAAATTCTAGTCTTATTGTAGTCAAATAAAATGAAATTGTTGTTAAATTGCAAGGCTTTCCCGTGCAAGGGTGGCTCAGTTAAATACACAAGACATGTATGATTTGTTCAAACTAACCAATTTAATCAGAATAACAAAATTAAATCAAAATGGAAAAATGAAAAATAAAGTAACTGGAGTCACAGTCTACAATTGAAAGGGAGAACACTGTTGGTGTCAAAGATTACCTCAGTCCAAATGGTCACGGTAACTTTCCTGCACTAGTGAATGGCAGGTAATATAGTGTGTATTTAAATGGGGATGAATGGGATTGTCTGCAGGAGAATACAGAAGGTACCTAATCTCTACAGTATCTATAAAGATCCTTGATTGCATTCTTTAGTGGCATTATTTTACATAATAGATTATCGTTTTGTTTGGAAGATTAGTTGGTGACAATGGATGTGATTACACAGCTCCACTGGGTCCCTTAAAGGTTCAGATTATAAACTGGAAACTGTTTATACGGATTCCTACGCCAGTCTGGCTCTTGTAATGATCACGAAGATTAAACAGCTTTTGCAGAGCTGCTACAGCAAACTCTGAGTCCTCAATCCCAGGGGCATGTCCAAAGCCACTGCCAGACTTGGCAACCTCTCACTCCAGGGTCACTTTGGCTAATTTGCACAGTTCTTCAGATGAGTGGTGATCTGGAACTGGCACTGAATGGCAGCAGTTAGGAGGGAGTTGGAGGTGGGAGGCACCCCAGTGAGTGTGAGCAACTGGTTGTTGAAATTGCTGGGGGTGGGTATTAAGAGGTCGGAGAAGGTGGGGTAGAAAAGTGGAATATGAGAGAGCGATAGTGGAGGAAGAGGGAGGTGGTGATTGCTTAAGAGAAGTCAGGTGGGAGGGTGGTGTTCAGGGAGAGGCAAGTGAAGGAAGGAGGAGGCTAGGGGAGGCAGGGATGTGGTGGGTATTTGGTGAATAGACTGGATGTTTTTTGTTCATCTATGTGTGAGAATAGCAAACCTGTAGGCAAAGTGTATGTGGGTACTTGTGCCTGCTGTGTTCGTGTGCTAATGGTCTCTAATCAACAGAAGGAGATTGGAGCAGGAGTAGATCACTCGGCCCCTCAAGTCTGTTCCCACCATTCGATAAGGTCATGGCTGATCTGCTCCAGGCCTCAACTCTTCTTCTGTGCCAGTTCCCCATAGCCCTCCATTCCCTAATCTTTCAAAAACATCTATTTCCTCTTCAAATAACCTCAGTGATCCAGTCTTCACAATTCTCCGAGGTAGGGAGTTCCAGCGATTCACCACCCTCCGAGAAAATAAATTCCTGTGCACCTCAGTTTTAAATGATTGGCCCCATATTTTGTCCTGTCGTTGAAGACTCTCCAACTGGTGGAACCTTCTCAACATTCACCCTGTATTGACCCCTTAGGATCTTGTATCTTTCAATAAGATCACCCCTCATTTTTCTAAACTTTAAAGAATACAGATCCAACTTCTTTAGTCACTAATGATAGTACAACCCTCTCATCCCAGGCATTAGTCTAGTGCAACAAACCATCTGCTGGAGGGACTCAGTGGGTCAAGCTGCTTCTGTTGGGGGAAGGAACTGTCAACATTTCAAGTCGAAATCCTGCACGGATGCAGGACTGATGCAGAATTTTGACCCGAAACGTCGACAGTACCTCCTCCACCACCCTCCCCGCAGCCCCACCTCCCCCCACCCCCGCCACAGATGCTGCTCCACCTGCTGAGTTCCTCCAGCAGACTTTGTTGCCCTAGATTCCAGCATCTGCAGTCTCTTGTGTTTCTAGTTAGGATAGTGAATCTCTTTTGGTCTTCCTCCAGTGCTATTTAAACAAGAGGGCAAAACTCTACAGTACTGCAGGTGTGGCTTCACTGACACCCTGTACAGTTATAACAACTCCCTATTTCCAAACTTAAACCCCAACCCCTTACAACAAAGGCCAACATGCCATTGCTGCACCTGCCTACTAACTGTTTATGATTCATGCACTAGAATATCTCGATCCCTCTGTACTTCACATTTGCAATTTCTCTCCATTGAGATAATCTGCCTTTTGATTCCTGTTGCCAAAGTGCTTGACCTCACACTTTCCTATTGTAACCTCCATTTGCCAAGTTTCCACCTCTCAGCCACCCCACCACCCCATTCAATCTCTCCATATTCTGTTGCAAAAATCCAAATATCCTTATTACAACATGCCCTTCCACCAACTTGTTTACCTTGTACTTTGCTCCCTCTACCAGGTTATTAATATAATTCATAAATAACTGAGGGCCAAAAACTGATCCTTGGTGCTCTGCCAGCTACAGCCTTCCAGCCTGAATAAAAACATTCCGACTCTGTCTCCTGTGTGACAGGGCATCCTTGCCAACACACAAAGATCTTGTCAAGACTGTGTGGTAGCTGGTGTACAATGACCACCCCACATTAAAAGAAACTACACACAGGTATCTTCCAGTCTTCAGAAATCAGGAATCCAGGGTCAACCCCAATACTGATGGACTGAACGTTACTCCACTTCTTTTGACCCAAGAATGTGGATGCTTTGATGTTGACATTGCCAGCCTGAGTGAGACACAATGGAAAGGAGACAGCCAGCTCTAGGAACAAGGAAGTGGGTGCACCTTTTGGAAGGGCAAACCGGAAGAGGAATGCTGTTTTAATGGGGTGGGTTTCACATCAAGGCTGAGCTAGCGTGTGGTCTCAGCAATTCCCTCTGTGGGATAAGTGAGCCTCTTGCATCACTCTGGCCCACACTAATGTGGAAACAGCACACGACTATGACCTTTCCTTGTAGAAGGTGGGTTCCAATCCTGAAATCAATCCATGAGACCATAAAGGAATTCTTCTCCAACCTGGATCAATCCCTGGTCCAACGGGAGACGAGTCCATCTTGGCAAATTCAGTGCCAGAGCTGCAAAGGTTGTCGACGTCTGAGGTACGTTTGGCAAGGCGAGAGTAGGAAAAGCTCTAGTAGGTTCCTCCTCCTGACAAAGTGGTCTGAACACAAACTTTCCATGACCAATGGTGTTTTTCAGAGGTACAGGTGCAAGATCTCAGGACCCCCAATTCAGCACTGCCACTTGTTAGATTTTGTCATCATCTGAGCAAGAGACAATGTCGATATCTTCACCACCCATGTGACAAGTGGCCAAAACTTAAAACTGGATGGCCCAGCCAATGTGAATTTAAACAAATAAAACAGTAACGTGACCTTTTCTAGTCAAATAAGATGAAAATCCAATTGTTGTTAAATGAGAGGTATGTAAATCCTGTGAAAAGGTGATGCAATTAAAAGCACAAAAGACATCTGATCTCCTCAAACTATAATCACTAGCATAACGCTATTATAGCACCAGCGACCCAGGTTCAATCCTGGCTGCTGTCTGTAAGGAGTTTGTATGTTCTCCCCATGTCTGCGTGGGTTTTCTCCGGGTGCTCTAATTTTCTCCCACATTCCAAAGATGTACGGGTTAGGAGCTGTGGGCATGCTATGTTGGCGTCAGAAGTGTGGCAACACGTGTGGCTGCCCCTAGAACATTCTACACAAAAGATGCAATTTACTGTGTATTTCGATGTACATTTGACTAATAAAGATATTATCATATAAATCAAAATGGGAAAATTAAAGGTAAAGTAACTGCCTAATCCACTCTGTCATCTTCATCCACTTGGTTCCTAAACAGAAGACTGCTGAAAGAAAATCAGTGTCAATGGACCTAAAGACCCAGAGAGATAGCTCAACCCAGTCAACACCTTACTGCAAATTGGCCTTTCCCAAAAACAGGAGACACAGAGTGCCTGGTCACTCCTGAGGTCCAGTTTAATTAGCACCACTGAAAAGACTCTTGGCTTCTCTGCTAGAAAACACCAGTCTCTATCTAATCCAGCCGCTGATTAATCACAAATGCAAGGCTTCCTTGGACCGGGAACTCCATGTTTTAAGGTGGGGAAAAAGCAGTTCTACAGGCACTTCAGGAAAAATATTGAGAACTAATCAGATGGTGGCTTGAAACAGCCCAGGAGCTCCATCTAACTAATAATGTGTGGATTCTTCAGTGCTATCAAGATTTTCTATTGCCTAAACATCCCAGGACCCACCTGCTGAAAGCCCAGAACACAGGAGGGGTTATTAGCTCCCACTGAAAGGAGCACTTTCAAGAAACTCCTCAAACAGGACTTGGTCTTTGACATAAGTGTGACTCCTTTCCACAGCACACTGTCCTGTCATAATCAACCCCAATACATCGTCTAAACAGAAAATGAGCAAAACCTTTCAACACCTATTCTAGACGTTGAAGACGACCTATCAGATTTTGTGCTTTAAATTATATTTGATGTAAATCTCATCTGGCTGGGGTTGATGTTAAGATCTCATCTTAAACTGAAATATTGGACATTTCTTTTTGGCTCACAATAAGCTGATTTTCTTTCTTCAACCTTACACTTAGCTTTTGTGATTTCAGTAGCAGCGGGCAGTGTTTGAGATGTATTATTTTGTCTTAACAGCAAAAAAAATCTAACCATGATGAACAAGACGTGGATGTTGATAGAAATGTGGAACCCCAGGAATCGCAACAGTTATCGAAGGAAGACACCCCATATCTAAAGCAATTTGCAGGTAGGCTTGTTACTGGACCACAAGTAAATGAAGCATTTCTTGTACAACTTCTTCTGAAGCTGGAGATCGGTGTTGCCCTACACCATGAGTGGATTACAGAATTTTGAACCAGTGTCTAAACAAAGCATTTTCTGAGCTTATTTTGGAAATGTTGATGCATTTTTTTGTTGCGGTGGAATGAAACTACTGAAACTGGTAAATAGCAGGAGTTATGTATTGTGATAGAAAGGAGTGACGAGAATGAATTAAGGGGTGGCTTTGGACAAAGCAAGCAGCAGATGGAGAAATGGGAGTCTAGAGCTGTAGTGAGAAGAAGATATCTTGGTTAGAAATTAATGTCATTTTCGATTAATTTATCCCCAAAGGTTTGGGCACTGGGGGGCATCCTTTTTCCTTTTGGATAGGGTTGGTAAACAGATGACGTTGCTTCAGGCCTCTCATTATTTATTGGTCCTCACTTAGTGCTCAGGATGTGTTTTTGGGGACAAGAGTGCTAATTGATTAAACTTTAAAAGCCCCGTCATTACATACTGTGCTGTCATTGGCCAAGCATCAGTGACATACTGTACTCGGCTGAGTAAATGTGAACAACATGGCTATGTCTGGCAAGCTGACAATGCGTTAAACAAGCTAGTGAGTTTTGATACATTTATTTTTTTCTAGTGCTTTTCAGTAAAAATATCTTTTGAAGATGTAGCACTAAGATAGGTACCAATGTACAATACTTTCCAGTTTTTATTGAAGATAGCTATTTGTAGATCAGATTCTGGATAATTCCCTCCTAAATTTCTTCTTTAATTGTCTAAATTGTTTGTCATTGTAAATGGATGCATACTGTGGTACAATCCTTGCATAATGGTGTTATATATAATTTTATCATTCTGTGTGTTTTTGAAATGTAGAATGTGTGCAGTCCACCGATCTAGATGACTCTCTGGTTGAATCCAAGGATCAGTCAAACCTTCCCTCTCTGGATTACAGTCAAAACTCACTGACTCCAGAACAAGAAGTCATGATTACCCATGCCCTTCCAGAAGGAAATTACAGCACATATGTGCCCAGAGGCTGCGAGAACAAGTGCCACTCTCACTTCCATGACACCATAGGAAATGCTGATGACTCCCATCATCACCACCACCGCTACCACCATATTCTGCATCACCACCACCATCAGAACCACCACCCCCATAGTCACGGCCACTACTATTTCCAGGAGGAACTGAAGGATGCAGGAATAGCAACACTGGCGTGGATGGTGATAATGGGTGACGGGCTTCACAACTTCAGTGATGGTTTAGCCATCGGTGAGACTTTTTACACTCAGTAATACAAAACCACTCCTGATATGATGACTGCAGTGTGACAGAAACATAGCTGGTTCTGGAACATTGTGGTTGAGGAAAATATTTTGTTCAGGGTGGGAAATGGCTCTTTTATGCTGATTTTGTGAATGTGAAAGAGAACTGTGGAATGAAGCAGCTTAGAAGGGGGCAGTCAGCCCACGAGTTTGTTCTATATTAACAGAGTCATAGACTTACTGGTCTATAACGTCAGAGCAATACAGCACGGATACAGACCCTTCGGCCCAACCAGTCCATGCCGACCATGGTGCCCACCCAGCTAGTCCCAAGTGCTCTCCAACTAGTCCTTTTCACCACCTGCTCATACCTCTGAATTTATGCAGATGAAATCTATATGTTTAACACATGCAAATTTAGGATTGGATTGCTGGGACCCTTGTATATCCTTCAGCATCAGAGCATGTTTGATGCCCTCTGTTCCCTTATCTACCACATCCTGATGCAGAAACTCTGCAGCACGGTGTTGTGTGGTGTGTGGTTTCTAATTGAGATGCTGCACTGAACACCCCCATGGATTCATAAAATTTAACAGCACATCCATGATGTTCAAAACAGTGCTGTTGTGACTAAACCTTCTTTCTAGCTCTCTCTACTTCCCTGCTCTCATAATTACAGTCTTTAAAGCTGGTACAGTTATAACATTTAAAAGACATTTAGACAGGAACATGGATAGGAAAGGTCTAGAGGGATATGGGCTAAACATGGGCAAATGGGACTAGCACAGGTTGGCACCTTGGTCAGCATGGATGAGTTGGGTTGAAGGGCCTGTTTTCAAGCTGTATGACTCTGTAACTCTCTGTAGCCTGGTGGTTGTGGCACATCAGGTGCTCTTCCTGGTATATTCTTATTGTCTCTGAAAAGGTTTCTGCTTCCACCACCTTTGCCAGCAGTGGGTTCCAGACCCTGTTGCTCTTTGTTTGAAAGATTTCCTCAACTCCTCCCGAACCCTTCAGTGTCCCTGAGTTGTCTGTACTGTGGAAATGGGCACTTCCTGCCCACCCCAGAGAGATGTCTCGTAGCGCTGCTTGGGTACAGTTAGATTTGATTACATTTCAAGGCATCTGAGGGAAGAGATTTTTTTGGTTTTAAGAAGATGTGGTATTAGTTAAAAGAATGCAAGGAGCAGGAGAAGATTATTCAGACCAGGTGCCTGCTCTGCTCTGCTCTGCTCTTCAGTAAAATTACAGCTGATGTTTCATCTTGGCACCACTTTCTACATTAACCCCACGTACCTTGATTCTCATAACATCTAAAAACTATAGATGTCTGCCTGGAATATACTTGGAGATGGTGCCTATTTACAGAAGTGGGAACATGTTCATTGAAGTTGCATCATGCCAGTATGCATAATGTAGAAGCACAGCTCAGGAGTCACGTTGACTGACAGGAAGTGAACGGTTAGTCGATGCGATAAATATGGTCTAGACTTTGCACGTGTCTGTAGATATTATTCACTGTTCAATCCTATTTGCTGGTTCCACTTATGGAATTGTATTCATTGATAAGGTGAAATTAAAAAAATTTCCAGATCTGGGCATCACTGGGTGCCTGTATTTATTGCCCCTGACTGCGTGTTTTTCTAGGCCATTTCAGAGGGCATTTTATGAACAGGTTTTAGAGCCGCACACCGGCCCGACCAGTGTGTCTGACCCTTCCCCTGCTGTCTCAAGGATGCCAGTAAACCAGACCAGCCTCTGCCACAATTGGTACTACAGTCACTCGTTTGTTTCTCATTCTAGATGGTTTTGTCACCACGGCACCCAGAGGAACCACGGCTGAGTTTTGAATTGCTGCATACAACTGTGACAGGCCCAGTTCATGTTTACAGAGGACTAACATTCCTCTGAATACTTCTCCATAATGTGAGCCGAGAGTGTTAGAAGAGCCTCTGTTAGAATATGTTTTCATCAATGGACCAATTGTTGTAGTTCAATGGGAATTAAATTTTTGGAGGGATGGTCTGAAAGTAGCTGCTTAAGATTGCTTCTGAGTGATGAGAATAAATTTATTTTTAATTTCAGCATTGTTTACACTGAGTTATGTTTAGCTCCATTTATTTAAACTTAATTTTGTCTTTTGTGACTCCAGCATAATCAATGTTTCAATCTTGTGTTCAGGAGCTGCTTTTACAGGAGGTTTATCCAGTGGACTGAGTACATCGGTTGCAGTTTTCTGTCATGAACTGCCACATGAGCTGGGTAAGTGTTTAAACCAAAACACCCACACAGTAATGTACCTGGCTGTGACTGCAGAGTTCAGAGGAAAAAATGTACAACCCTGTGCGGAAACATTCATAGGACTCCAGAGCCTTGCAGCAGGGAGAATTTGTACCAGTGCTCCCAAGCTCACCTCTTTTTGTAGGTTAATATCTTACTATGCTTATCTAATCTTCAAAACCTCAGGACTTTTACAGTCATTGAAACATGGTATAGTGAAGTCACTCGTGATAGAAGAATAAAGTCAGCCAATTTGCACACAACACATTCAGATCTGTTTGAGTAAGATTGGGTAAATATTATTATGGGACATTGTGGAACTCCCTGTTCCTCTTCAAAGCTGTCTTGTGGAATCTTTTGTGCCACCTGTTGGGGCAGGTGTGACCTCTGTATAACAACCTGAAAGGCTACATTGGGAGTGACAACCAGCAGACCATGAATCCACGGCTTTCCGACTCAGGCAAACGTTTTAACCACTGAGACACAGCTGACTTATTGAAATGCAAATCAGCTGTTTAAATACAGTACAATGGACATTAAGCTGGTGTTACACAGTGTAAGACAACAAGACCTAGAAAGCACATGGGTTTGAACAGTGATCCAAAATGTCTTGAACTATCTTTTGTTGCAAGATTTGGCGACATCCCTACCAGTCGTTCTGGCTGGTGACTTCAACTGCATCATCAATGCACTGGACAATCCAGTGCCGACAGGAGACTAGTGGTGGGAAGCAACCAAGGTGAACGTCAAGAGGTTCGTCATCCTCAAAGGTGTTCAGAAAGCAAGACAGTTAGAGGGAATTGTGCCAACTCCAGACAGACTTGTAGCGACTTTTCCTGCAGCTGATGGGGGTGGATGTGAGAGAGGAACTCCAAGAGATGAAGAGCCAGCAAGCTGCGCTCTTCGCCTCTAAATCCTCCAAGATCATCATCAAATCCAGAGTCCGCTTTGTGGAGCAGAATGAGATGTGCTCACTCTGCTTCTTCCAAAAAGTTCACGGGGAGCTCTGTGATCCACAGTCTTAAGGAAGGGGACAGCCCAGTAACATCCTCACAGACAGACATATTGAGGATCTGCGGATCCTTCTATGCTGGTCTGTATGACAGAAAGAACACAGACAGCACAGCCTCCCAGAACTTCCTGTCTTCTATCACAGAGGTGTTAGACAATAGCAAGCAGGAGAGTCTGGATCAGCCACTGACCCTGGGGGAGCTGACTGGCTCCATCCGTTCTCTTGGCTCAAGTAAAGCTCCCGGAAGTGACAGCTTACTGGCAGAGTTGTACTTGGTTCTGTGGGATTGGATGGGCCCGGACCTTCTGGAAGTGTACAACACTATGCTTCTGGCTGGCAGCGTGTCAGACTCCATGAGAAAGGGCATCATTACCCTCATCACAGGCAGAAAGGGGAGAGAGAGAGGACATCGGGAATTGGAGACCCATTTCACTGTTGAATGTTCACTATAAGATCCTGTCCGAGGCCATTGCCAACTGGGTCAAGTCTGCTCTGGGACAGGTGATCCACCCAGATCAAACCTGTGCTGTACCTGGCAGGAAAATCTCTGACAGCCTTGCACTGCTCAGGGACACCATCGCCTATATGCAGGATAGAGGGGTGGATGCCTGCCCGTTCAGCTTGGACCAGAAGAAGGCCTTCAACAGGATATCACACACATACATGATGGATGTGCTCTCCAAAATGGTTTTTGAGGAGGGTGTCAGAAATAGGATCTAACTGCTCTACACTGATATCTGTAGTGCAGTTCAAGTCAATGGGTGGGAGACAGATCGTTTCCCCATCAAGGCTGAAGTCGGGCAGGGTTGTCCACTCTCCCCTGTCTTGTTTGTGTGTTGAATAGAACCCTTTGCCGAATCCATCAGGAGGGACGAGAGATGACGTTGCCAGGCAGTGGAGGCACACAAGTCAAAACCTCCCTGCATATGGATGATGTTGCTGTCTTCTGCTCGGATCCATGGTCAGTTTGCAGATTGATCAGCATCTGCAACCATTTTAAGTTGGCATCGGGGGCCAGAGTCAACCACAGGAAGAGTGAGGCCATGCTCTTTGGCAGCTGGCCCACCAATGGAATTTCACTGTCAGGTCTGACTACCTGAAGGTGCTGGGGATCTGGTTCGGAGGGGCTGAGGCGTGTAACAAGAACTGGCTGGGAAGGTCAAACAAAAATTGGGTCTGTGGAAAATGCATTCTGTGTCAATAACTGGAAAGAACTTGGTCATCAGGTGCGATATGCTCTCAGGGGTGCTGTACTTGGTGCAGGTGTGGCCTGTTCCCAGCTCCTCTGCCTCTGTGATCACCCAGGACATCTTCCAGTTTATCTGGGGGTCCAAGATGGAGCGAGTCTGACAGGTCACACTGCACAAGACCCCAGAGAATGGGGGCAAAAGCGTACCCAACACTGTCCTCATGCTGATGACTACCTTTGTGTGTGGCTGTATCAGGCGGTGTGTGGATCCAAAGTATGTGGGCACCAAATGTCACTGAGTGCTTAGGTTCTACCTGTCCCTGGTGTTGCAGAAGATAGGCCAGGCCCCGTTACCACGCAACATCCCAGTCAGCTGGACGTTGCCGCACTACCTGTCCTTTGTGGAAGAGTTCTTCCAAGTAAACACCTTTGCCTACAAGTCTATCAGGCAGTGGTCAGTGTGGAAGGTACTACAGACACTGCAGGACAGGGACACTATAGATACGGTGGGGTGGTTCCCTGAGCAAATGGTCCAAACCATCTGGCAGAGTGGCTCATCGTCAGATCTCACCAACAAGCACCAAGACCTTGCTTGGCTGGCAGTGAGGGGAGCCCTCCTTGTCAGAGCCTTCCTGTACAGACAACATATCACTCCCTATGCATGCTACCCTCAGGACAGCTGTGGTGGGGAAGAGATTCTGGGGTGGATTTGCAAAGGGTGTGGAGAAGGATGCAAGGGTCCATGTCCCGGTTCATCCCCAGCAGCTGCGTAACAGAGGACTCTGATCTAAAGGCTGTTCCCAGGGACACATACCAAAACAAACATCAAGTGCTGCTAGAAGATCATTAACTCGGTGAAAAGACACTCTTTGGTCTGCCTGAAACTTGCTGGTCTTCCAGTACAATGAGATGTCCATAAGGGAATGCTGCTGAATGGCACATTCCAGGCTGCAGGAGTACGTGCTGAGGAATGCACTGAAAGTCAATGCAGCCAAAGCCAAGGCTCTGTGGGGAAAGACTACAGTCTAAGGTCTTTCCGCCACTAGACATTAAGTGGGCTAAGTCCGGGGTAGAAGCCCCTCAAACATGAAGTTTGTATTGCCCCAGGAGGCCACATGAGTGGCAATGGTGCTCTGTACACAGAATGTGCTCACACTACAGATGTATAGAACAGATAACTGTGACTGTGTGACTGAACTACACTTCAAATGCAAAGATAACATTGCAGTGTTGTATTTTGATATTTTATCTATCTATTTTTAATGAAAAAGGTTTATTTTGAAATTTAAAAAAAAATCTTTGTATGCAGGTGATTTTGCTGTGCTGTTGAAGGCTGGAATGACCATCAAGCAAGCTATTCTGTATAATGTCCTGTCTGCTTTGTTGGGATACCTGGGCATGATAACAGGCACAGCCATTGGACATTATGCTGAAAATGTCTCCACTTGGATTTTTGCAATTACTGCTGGTTTGTTCTTGTACGTGGCCCTGGTCGATATGGTATGTACATACTGTGGCTTTCTTTTAAAATGGGTTCTGTATATTTACTGCTACAACTTACATTTATATAGCATCAACATAGAAAATCATCCCAGTGTGCTTTTGCTAATGTTATCATCCTCTTCAAGTAAGATACAAGTGTGGTGGCATCTGATCTGTCCCATAACAGATAGACAGCTGGTGTAGTGCATGTGCAAATATTTGGTAGATGGTATAATATGGGGAAGTCCACTTGTTGAAAGAATAGAAAAACAGAATATTTCTTAACCAGAGAGACTGCAGAATGCTGCTGTACAGGGAAATTGGGGGATCCTAGTACATGGAACACCATTAGCATGCAAGTACACCCAGTAATTAGTTAGGCAAATGGTATGGCATGCATTATTGCAGAACAGGGAAGTTCTGCTACAATAGAAAATCTGGAATCCTACATGCATTTCAGGCTTCTTATTCGAGGAGAGATCTACTTATGTTGGAGGCAGTCCCAGAAACATTCATCAGGTTTTGGGCTTTGATTTAGTGGCACCTTTACCAGTGCAGTACTCTCTTGGTACTGGATTGGAGCGTCAGCATAGATTCTTGTGGTCATGTGTCTGGAGGAAGACTTGAATCAACAACATTCTGACTTGAGAATACTTGTTACCCACTGAGCTATGTCTGATGCATATTTCTCCTCTCCTGTACCTTATCAAACTTCCATTTGAAATCCATACACTGCATATCCTTTGTTCTTTTATTTTTCCAAAAGATACTATTAAATTTGTGTGACATAATTACCCCTTTACAAATCTCTGCAGACTGTCCTTAACTACCTTGACTATTTCCAGTCTAGTATTAATTCTATCTGCTGTGAACTTTCACTGTTGGTGTTGGTCTGATTAGTCTACCGTTTAACCTCCAGCCCTTCTGGAACAATGCTTCTATCCAAGTGCATCTGAAAGATTGTGATCAGAACTTGTGATAGCTTCTTGCTGACTTCCTTCAGTAGTCCAGGACGTGAAGGCACCAGGGCTGGATGCCTTCTCCTCCTTTGAAGTTATCAAGGCAGTCCCGAGCTTTTGACCCAGATTGTTGCAGTTCGGGGTAGAGGGTAGAGAGAAGGCACACAGAAATGCCCTGTTCCCACCTGGCAGAAGATGCCTGCAGACCCACAGCAGCCAGCAAATCCATCCCCATTCATCCCACCGGTCTCCCAAATGCTCGTTCGTATGTACGAAGTATCCATAAGTTGGGTGTTTGTAACCTGAGGAGAGCCTGTATTATCTGGGAAGAATATCAACTCTTCATCAAAGGCGGCATGTCACACTGCTTTGCTCTCCAGCATCACGGTAATGAATTTAAATGCTACCTGCCATCTCATTTTATTTTACAGGTTCCTGAAATGCTTCATAGTGATGCTGGTGACCACGACTACAGTCACGGAGCATACTTCCTACTGCAGAATGCAGGAATGCTCTTGGGATTTGGCATCATGCTGCTTATTGCTGTGTTTGAGCATAAAATCTTATCAATTGTGAGACTGTGAAATATATCAGTTGTATCTTAAACTGTAGGTATTCATAATTACTGGATTTACACTTATTTATTTGTTTTGTGTATGTTTTTGTGTGGTGGTGATGTGGATGTTGATCTACAGTAACAGCCTTCCAGCTTCTGTCCCAATCCACCCTCCCTGGTTTGCAACACCCTCCTCTCCAGGCCTAAACTTCTGCTTACACCCAGCTCATGACTTGACTCAGCTCTTCTTGCATCACTGCATGTTCTTGCGTTAGCAGGTAGCTTAACTCTTACTGAGGCCAAACTGAGATCACAATCTTGAAGAAAGGAGGAAAGTAGTAATACGAACTCGCAGCACTGAAAGTGGGTGGGACTATCTTCTGCTGTTCTCCAGAATTTCTACTGAAGTCAGTGGAATCGGATGAAATCGGTGAGCACAGTGGAAAGCCTCAACTTTTCACCCTTTAGCTCTGTGACCAAAGCTTTTTTCCCCCACAACTGCTGACCACAGTTGGCTGAGAGATTTTCCACATTCTGCATTTCCAACTGGGCATTTTGCCCTAGATTGAAGGTCTCGACCCAAAATGCTGACTGTCCTGACCCACTGAGTTCCTCCAACTCCTTTGTGTGTTGCTTCAGCCTTTCGCCCCTTCTGCAGGGATTGATCTTCGGCTGGGTCACTTTGCTTCATGCAATCCACATTTTAAATTAAAGCAAACAATTAGGTATGAATCCCCAAATGTGTGAGATGTAAAACAAAATTAGTTAATAGCTAAAATAATCAGGTAAGTGTGGACATGGGTCACTGAGTGCCGAATAAATAGAAAGGGAGAAAAAGCTGCAGTGAAAAAGTTACAGGAGCAGTTTTGTTTTCTATGCAATTCTGCAGGCCCTCAGCTTGTTATTCAGCCAGTTCTTGTCAGCTATCAACTTTGACAGGTGTTCACTCTCCACTTGTAACCGAGGATATATTTCTTTGGTTGTAACGCTGTGGTTATCACTCACACATTCCAAAACTGCCTTTAAACTTTACTATAGAGAAATAGTTGACCAAAACCTGCAGGATTTGTGTTAAAATTATTGTTACAAGATGCATTGCACCCTCTCTATACAAATGTTACACGGCGGATTTCAGTCGATGTATATTGATGCTTTTACAGCTATTTATATACAGCTGTTGCTAGAAATTGCATTGCACCCTGTATGTGGGGTTGTTTCTGTTGTTTAGTAATAAGGTTGTAGACTGTTGTATTCAATAAATGCTGTTACATTTTATTGATAATATCCTGGATTGCAGATATAGATTCTTTTGTGCATATTCAGTGTTGTGAACTGTTACAAAAGGGACTGGCTCTGCAGTACCTTTCACCGGCTCGAGACATTCCAAAGCACTTTACAGCCAATGAAGTACTTTTGAAGTAACACAGTAAGATTACACAGTTAGTAATGTGACAATGACCAGTCTATATGTAATGATATTTTTACAAGCCCTTCATACATAGAAATGTGGCAATGCAGCTGTTGTGCTGCAGCTATTGTTATAACTGGACCTAACAGCTGTAAAAACAGTATTGTTTAACATAATGTTCTGAAAAACAAAGTCTACATCATAATTATTACAAATATTCCTTTGTCATATTTGTAATCTGTATGCAACACAAATATTCACACCCATACTATTGCAGTGTTATTTTCATTTTATGTATGTAATAGGCAATTGTCACTGACAAAAGGCAACTAAACTATTTATGAATAATTTTCATGTATTCTTTGACTTAAAAAAATTTAAGGTAAATTGAAAGCAAACGTATGTTACAAAGACAGCACTGTTATGGTTTTACATTGAAATCTTGCTCTCAAGTTTTCCCATAAGTTGTAGATTGAAGAAACTACTGTGAGAAAACAATGAAAATACTGGGAGTTTGTTTACTATGTGTGTATTTAATAAAGTTGTAGACTGTTGTATGAAGTAAATCTTGTAACTTGTGACTAATAAAGTTCTAGATGGTCCATTTGGGTTCTTGTGCTTTTTATTTAACTGTTCTGGGCTATTCCCCTCCATGGACTCTGTCTATACTTCTTGCTGCCTCAATAAAGCAGCCAACATAATCAAAGACCCCACCCACTCCAGACATTCTCTCTTCTCCCCTCTCCCATCAGGCAGAAGATACAAAAAGCTGAAAGCACATAGCACCAGGCTCAAGGACAGCTTCTATCTGCTGTAATAAGACTATTGAATGGTCCCTTGTACGATAAGATGGACTTTTGACCTCACAATCTACCTCATTCTGACCTTGCATCTTATTGTCTACCTGCACTGCACTTTCTCTGTAGCTATGCTGCATTCTGTTTTACCTTGTACTATCTCAATGCACTGTGGTGCATGTGACAATAATACTCCAATACGAAAGGGACTCGCTCTACATCACTTTTGGGATGGCCCAAACCAATACAAACAACACATTTGTGAAGCAGCACAGTCATCAGAAATGTCAACTATCTCTCTGCCCTCATAGATGCTGCTCAATCTGCTGATTTATACAGCACAGAAATAGGTCCCTCGGCCCAACTTGTCCATGCGACCAAGGTGCCTACCTGAACTAGTCCAATTTGCATGCATTTGGCCCCTATCCCTCTATCCATGTACATGCCCAAATGTCTTTTAAACGTTGTTAATGTACCTGCCTCAACCACTTCTTCTGGCAGCTCCTTCCATATACCGACCAAGCACTGGGTGAAAAAAGTTGCCCTTCGGGTCCCTCTTAAAATTTTTTCCTTCTCACCTTAACCTATGCCCTCTGGGACTTGATTCCCAACCCTGGGGTAAACACTGTGTGCATTCGATGCCCCATGATTATATACACCTCTACAAGGTCACCCCTCAATCTCCTACCACCCAGGGAATAAAGTCCTAGCCTGCCCACCATCTCCAGGGGTTTATGTTTTCCCCCGACCCCACCCTGCCGTCTCTCTGCCGCCATGGACACCCGCCCATTGGTTCCCGCTGACGGGCCGTGGGATCCTCCGTGCCCACCCGACAGCAGACGGGTCTCGGGCTGAGGAGAGGCGCCTGCGGCAGTGCGGTACTGGAGAGTCATCCCCCACCTACCCTCAGTCCTCCCGAATACTTCAGTCCCGACACTGTGGAGCCATGGCACTGAAACACACCTCATCGATTGTTCAGGGTTGAGCTATCGACTACTGGGGCCTGGCTTGGATCGATTGCGCGATGAGATCCCCCCCACGCCCCCGGCAGATCAATTGATCGCGTCTGCCGCGGATCGATTGTTGAGTTGGGCCGGGTCGATTGGTCGGGCTTGGTGGAGGACCAGGAGGCGGCGGGGCCTCGGAGGCAGCGGGGAGTCCGGCACCAGGGCGGCTGATGATCCGCGGGGAGCCGCTGCTGCGGCGGTTCCGGGCGCTGAGCAGGTGAAAGCGACCCCCATTGCTACCCTTTGCTCCGGAGCCAAGGTTAACCCCCCGACCCCACTATAATCCCCCCTCCCAAGCTCAGCCCCTGATCTGGGCACCATTCCTAACTCTGCGACCCTCCAAGGGGCAGCCCCGGACCCGGTGGCCCCGCCTGATAATGAAGATGCTTCAGGCTGAACCTTGAGGTCCTCCCCAGTGACCGTAACCCGGACCCGGGCACCACGTACAAGGTCTAACCAAGGTCACCGCAATCACAGCAATAGAAAATATAGACAATGAAAACACTCAGCGGGTCAGGCAGCATCCGTGGAGAGAGCAACAGAATCAGCGTTTCAGGTCAAAGGCCTTTGGACAGAACAGAGAAAGTGAGAAAACAAGCGAGTTTTAAGCTGCAAAGAGGAAGAGATAGGACAAAGGGCAGATGTGATAGTGCGGCCAATGTTTCCCAAGCCATTCTGTTGTTTACAGAGCTGTCTGTTTAATAGGTTGAAGAGAGTGACAGAGAGAGAAAAAACAAACAACGGGATATGTAAAGCGGTGAAATGCAGGTCAGAGCTGTTGTTCAATCGGAAAACAAAAGGAGAGTGCTGGAAATGCCCAGCACACCAGGCAGTGTTTGTCACTGGCTGAAATCATTTCGCACACATCATTTTTGGTTCTTTTGCCAGTCACTTTTATTCTGTGTCCCCTGGTTCTTGACCCCTCAGCCAGTAAGAACAAATTCTCTCTACTCTGTACCCTTTTATGATTCTTAAATCCTTGTAAGCCCCTCTGTACTAAGGAGAACAACCCTAGCTTCTCCAATACATCCATGTAACTAAAGTACATTACCCTTGGAATCAATTTGTTAAATCTCTTCTGCAACTCTCTATCACCTTCTGAAAATATTAAGCCTTAGCTTATGGTCAGTTGTTCCATAAATAAACCCCAGCTGGCTCCTCTTTGAGCTGGGTTTGGTTAAGATGATTGGCATGCAAATAGTTTCATTGCAAGAGTGGAGTTACCATTCAGAAAACCTGGCAAGCTGAGATGTTGGATATTCAACTAACAGCCAAAAATATCTTTCTGGACTGCTGATTTCCACTGTCCTACACAGTATAAACCTCCAGATTTATTTCTATAATGGCTATTATTATTTTAGTACTTACTGGTGCTTATGTAATTCATTTCTCAGGATCCAGCATTTATTGCCCATCCCTACTTGCCCTTGAGAAGGTCGGGGTGAGCCGCTGCCTTGAACCACTGCAGTCCTTCCGGTGAAGGGGCTCCACGGTGGTGATCATACTGATTTGCTGGCTTGCTATTTCATAAGGCATTTAAGAATCAACCATATATGTGGACCACATATAGGCCAAACCGGGTAAGGAGGGCAGATTTTCTTCCCTGAATGACATCAGTGAACCAGATGGGTTGTTATGCCAATCCAATATTTTTTGTGGCCTTCGTTACTATATTCCAGATTATTAATTTGAATTTACACTCCACAACTGCCATGGTGGGATTTGAACTTGGGTCTCTATTTCTGATTACCAGACCAGTAATGTAATTGCTGCATCACCACCATACTCTTAACTTGTATACACTCTAGTTTGCTTTGAAAGCTTATTATTGTAGATTCATACTCTGTTAATTTTAATTGTGGCGGCTAGCTTAGAAACATTGGCTGCAAGTTAAAGATTGCTGGAATTGGAGATCTGTTTGCTTCATTGAATTTTGTGGCCCCATGTGTATACTCATCCTTGGGAATGTTACCACCCAGAAAGATGAGGCAGCAGATGCGTGAGAATACCTCCAGCTGCAGTTCTCCAAGTCACCCCCATCCTGACTTGCAAATATATCACTGTGTCTTTATTGTCATTGGGTATAGATCCTGGAACTCCCTCTCAAACAGCACTGTGGGAGCACCTTCACTAGGACTGCAGTGGTTCAAGAACACAACTCACCACCACCTTCTCAAGGACAATTAGGGATGGGCAATAAATACTGGCCTTGCCGGTGATGCTCAGGTCCAGAAAAATTAATAAAAAATGGTTTTATCAAGGAATTTAAACACATTAACATTGAAGTTATTTGTAGAAACTCTACATTTTTCTTCAAAGTGCTGCACAGGCTTAATTAGGAAAAGATCATTTAAAACAAGAAAAATCCATGAATGACCACATGATTTCCTTTTTAGCATCAGGCTTTGTATAGCAAGAAGCAATCAACATGTTCGCTGTGTGAGAACCTTCTCAGTTACTGATGCCATGAATGCACTGAGGCCGTTCTACCTCGCTGTACACCCAGATTTCTTTGGCCAACATCCAAGAGAGAGGGTAAGTGGTGACAAGTGGGTGCTGTGTTTAAGAAATTACTGCCTTGGGGAGGGCCGAGAGGTTTATCAGAGCCCAGAGGCAGGTTAGTGGAACAGCTTTTACTGCCCTGTCCATAAAATCTTTTGAGTCAGATGCAAAGTGTTTCTGCAAATTGCTGTAAGAAAATCTCTGTGTTTTTCTTGTGCAGGAAGTGAATGAAAATTCCCTCAAGAAGTTAAATAACCATCTGGAGTGTCTGCAGCGACCTGGGCACAGAACTCATCAACCAACCCAACTCACTTTCTATGTCAGAGAGACAGCGGGCAATGCAAGTGTTACTCAGTGCATGAATACTTCAGGTGTGTATGGTTACTTGTTACATGGATGGGATTGCACTGACATCAGAGCAGTTATTGCAACATGCTCAACTTTAAGTCTTTATCAAAATTGTTATGATATGTGGCGCCTCTATCACTGTTCAAAGCAGGACTCTATTGCTTACCAAAGGAGGCATAGAATCATAGAATTATAGAAATATACAGTATGGAAACAGGCCATTCAGCCCAACTTGTCCATGCCAACTTGTGGACACCCATCCGTATTAACCCCCTCGCCCAGCACTTGGTCCATAGCCCTCTATGCCTAAGCGGTTCAAATGCTCATCTAAAATGCTGTCAGTGACTCTGCTTCCACCAATCTGTTAGGCAGTGCATTCCAGGTACTCACCGCTCTCGGGGTGAAGTAGGTCCCCCGCAGGTCCCATCTGAATCTCTTATCCCAGACCCTAAACCTATGTACTCTAG
Organism: Pristis pectinata; assembly: GCF_009764475.1. NCBI lineage: Eukaryota > Metazoa > Chordata > Chondrichthyes > Rhinopristiformes > Pristidae > Pristis > Pristis pectinata. The sequence continues at coordinate 31,325,307 of NC_067413.1, forward strand.
TTTTATCTTCCTCTAATATGGGGAAAGGTTTTTCTGCCATCTACCCTATCTATATCCCTCATAACTTTATACACCTAAATCACAATATACCCCTTAACCTCCTCCACTCCAGGGAGAACAGACCCAACTCCTCCAGTCTCTCCTCATAACCAAACAAAGCCTTTAAGTCTGTGCTGACCACTGCATGCCTTGCTACTGAATCAGGAGTTGTTTGGTGTAAGTTTCAGACTGATACATGAGCAGGGTGAATGAGTCTAATTGAAGAGTTCTTTTAAAGAAGCAGTATAGATTCAATGGGTTGAATGGCCTCCCCTTGTGCTGAAAGACTGTGATTTCACACTACACTTTAGTAAGTTTGGTTAAACAATTATTTTGTTTAAGCTGAAAAATTAAAGCCAGATGATTTATTTCAGGGTTTCGAACTGTCAGCTTCACCCTTCAGACGCAGGACCTTCTCAGTACTGTTGTAAATATTTTGAAATCCTGCAGTTTATCCATTGACCATGTCCAGGACTCAAAGGTTGCTATGGACTTGCCTCATCAAAATGAGACCATTCCATTCAGTCGACCCATCCGATGGGATAAGACATATTACACCTTCACTGGATACAGGGACCCAGAGGAGGAGCTGGATTGTGTTCAGCAGCTGGAACCTACACTTGGGTATGAACACCTCTTTGTACTTATGGAAGCTAGGTTGTGTGGATGGGGATATTAGACTGGTGAGAAGGAATTCCCATCGTTAGCATTTCACTTATTATCCACTGTGACTCAGTGTGCAGTCTCCTTGCCTGTGAGTCAGGTTTGTGTTTAAGCTGCACTGCAGAGACTTGAGCAGCTAGCCCAAACCATCACCTCAGTGCTAGTGCTGAGGGAGTGCTGTATAGTCAGAGGTGCAGGATGGAAATCAATGCCCTGCTCCCTTCTCAAGTGGATGTCAAAGAGTTCCTAGCCTCCTTATTCCCACAACTCACATCACTAGAACAGAATCTCTGGTCATTATCAAATGGGCTGTGTACAAATTGGCTGCAGCATTTGTTACAAGGTGGAGCTTGAAAGCACTTTAGAACATCCTAAATCTATATAGTCTTTTTTTCTCTAACTTTAACCAGTTAACTTTTCTTGAAAGCTGATGGATGAGGCTAAAAAAAAATGTATTTTTGAAATGCAGAATGTCCCTTCAGTCTGTGAATACAATAGGAGCAGGAGTCATCGCCCAGGCCCCTGAAGCCTGCCCACCATTCAGTATGATCATGGCTGATCTCTCCTGGGCCTGTGCTGGTGCTTTGAAAGAGCTCCCCTTAGCCTGGCAAACTTCAGCCTACTGCAGCTGCATGGTAATTTTTGGTGACACATGTTTCTGGACTCCCAGGTCCTGCTGAACACCCAGGTTGCTCACCATTTAAAGAAAAATACTCTTTTTTTCCCCCCACCCCATTTTCTTGTCAAAGTGGATAACTTTGCATTTCTCCACATTATATTCCATCTGCTGTGTTTTGTCCCACTCACTTAATCTGCCTGTACCCATTGTAGCCTCTTCACAACCCACTTTTCTTCCTAGCTTTGTATTGTCAGCAAATTTGGATGCATCATTTAGTTCCATCATCACAGCCATTGTTACAGAATGCAGATGCTGAGGTCCCTGCACTGATCTGTGTCGCAGTGCATGGACAATTTGCTGAAATTTAGGAAATTCTCAAAGCCAGAGATCAACTCATTCTGATGTTTCTTTTGCAGGTCGTGGTTAAAAAAAAATGTATCTCTTGCCTTAGAGAGACTGAGTGTCAGTCTTCCACTGCGAGATGACCTTCAACGCCTAAAAACAGAGCTATGTCAGCAACTGGAGGTAACCGACATCAGGTATGGATGCTGAACACAACGTCGAGAAGCAAGGAGAAAACGTGCGTTATTTGGAGGTTTTTAAATATGTTCTTATGTGGGGTATTAATTTTGTAACTTTGTGCCTCAGAGCAGTGATTCCACCCAGTCCTTTACCACATCCTGGTTGATTCTTTAACAAATTCCAATTAATGTTACATTGCAAGGTATGGGGGCTGAAGCAGACTGTTTGCAATCTCATTGTCCTATTTAACCACAAACTGACACTCTGACCCTGCCTCTGTTCTGACCCTGCCTCAGGTGATCTGCTGCTGAAACCCTCATCTGTACTTTTGTTACTTCAAGACTCAATTATTCCAATGTACCCCTGGTCCATCTCCATTTTGGAGTTCATCCAAATCTCTGCCACCTGCGAACTAACTTGCACCAATTCCCATTCACCCATCACCCTCTGTGCTCACTAACATACACCAGCTCCTGGTTAATCAGCATCCTGATTTTAAATTGTAAATTCTAATCATTCCTTTCAAATCCCTCCATGGGCCTTGCACCTCTCTCTGTAACCTCCTTCAGCCCTCCAACCCTCTCCATCTCTATGCTTCTCCAACCCTCCCTCCTGTACAGCCTGGATTTCCGTCACAACTCTGTAAACTCTTAAGCTTTGTAACTCCTTCATGACTCCACTCTTTCCTCTTTTAAGTCACTCCACAAACCTTTTAGTACCAAGCCTTTGGTCATCTTTCCTGGAGTTTTATGTGAATTCATGCATACTTGGCTTGATAGCATCCTTGTGAAATGCTGTGGGATATTTCACCATTGTTAAATGCAAGTTGCTATATAAATCCAGGCTGTTGTTTTATAAACATACAGTCACTCATTTACTAAATCCCAGTTGTAGGTTTACCTGCTGTGTACAATAGTATCTTTGTCAGACTAGTGCTGGTATTGAGGGCTTCAGCTGATCTTTAAGAGGTCTTCTTCTTTTCACAACACTGCAGTAAAATCCGTAACAGGATCAGGACTGATCTGATATCTGATTAAATTAATCAGGTCCAGTCAGAGTTAATGTTAACACAACTACTTCAGACAATCTCATGACCTCTGCCAACTGGAAAGCTAAGGGCAGCAGCTGCATGGGAAGCCACCACCTCCAAGATCCTTCCAAGTTACACACCAGCCTAATTTGGAAATACATTGCAAATCCTTCTTGTTGCTGGGTCTGTATTCTGGAACTGCCTATCTCATTGCACTTTGAGAGTACTGCTGGATTCAACTGTTTTAATTAGTTTTTTTAACATGTATAGTGTCTAATACACCTCAAGTGGCTGCACAAGGAATGGCCGCTTACTAGCTTATTGGTTCACCCTTCAGGTGAATATGTGTTTTTTTTCATTGGTTGGTTTGGCCACAAGTATTTCACAGGTTTCCTGATTGGACTACTGTTAGCTAAGGAGTCTCTCTTATCTCAGGTATAAAAGGTGCCGCTTTTTGTTAATCTCTCTCTTGCTCTTCCTCCCCCCTGGCCTGAGCTCATCTTTTATTCCCTTTGTCTCAGCTCAAGCTAGTGCCATGTGCTCTGTGACTGTTTCTTTGTCTTAAACTTTTCCAATAAAACTTTGTGAAGCACCAAGTTGTTTTCAACTCATTCCTGGATTCCCGAACGAACCTGTGGATTCGAAAATAACCAGATCCGACAGTACATTCACCACCACCTTCTCAAGGAAAAGGGATGGGCATTAAATGTTGGTCTTGCTGTAATGTCATTTCCCAAAAATAAATTTTAGAAATCATACTGTGAACAGTGTACTGGGAGAGAACTAGTTGCAATAAGGAAAACCAGCTGGATTTTGCTGCATATTGAAAACTGTAAAATGAAAGATTCCACTCACTGTTACAATGGAAAAATCCAGTAGCCAAGCCAGGCCACTAGAGAGATTCCCTTGCTCCCCTTGAAATAGTGTGTGGAATCTCTTACTTTCTCCTGGAAAAAAGCAGACAGACCTCATTTAATATCTCCAGTGAAAGACAGCACCTCAGATTTAGTGGTCAAGTGCCTGGAGTGGTGCTTCAACCCACAAATTTCAGAGAAGTGCACTCACCTTGTACAGTGCGTATATGAATAGTCTGGTAAATTGAAGTTGCTAACATACCTTGGGAATGTTTCTGATTCCTTTAATACATGGAACTCTGCCACGGTAAGTTGATCCTAATTTTGTTCTTGGCTTAGGTGGCGGAAGAGTTGGGGAGTGGCTCATCGGTGCAGCCAACTGCACAGCCTGTCTCGATTTGCCCAGCAGAACTCTGCAGTCTTGCACAATATCAGAGGTGTGTTTTCAGGTACCCCCCTGCTCTCAACAGATCGACAGCACGCAAGTAAAACCTGCTTACAGAATTCATCCTGCACCCAGTGCCTTAAACCACCTCCCATTGACATTGAGACACAAGAGAAGGCAGATGCTGGAATCTGGAGCAAAAAACAGTGTCGGTAGAACTCAGTGGGTCAGGCAGCATCTGTGGAGGGAAATGAACAGTTGACGTTTTGGGTCGAAACCTTTCATCTCTTTCAGTCCAGATGAAGGGTCTCGATCTGAAATGCCATCAGTCCATTTCCCTCTACAGATGCTGCCTGACCCACTAAGTTCCTCCAGCATCCTGTTTTTTTTTCCTGCTGCCATTGTTTGGTTTAATGGCTTGACATGGTGAACTTAGCCCTCAGGGCTGTAGGTTTGAATCTAATCCATTCTCTTTATAAAGATAGAACACGTAAATTGCTTCCACAGTGCCTTTGAAGACCTCAGCAAGTTCCAAAGTGCTTTTCAGCCAATGAATTATTGTGTGGTGTAATCACAGTTGTGATGCAGGAGACGTGGCAGCCATGTTATGCACAGCAAGCTCCCACAAACAGCAACATGGTAATGACCAAATAATCACTTCTAGTATTGTTAGTATTAGCAGGACACTGTGGAGAAATTTATTGACGTAGTCTATGGGATCTTTCAGTTCACACGTGAAAGCAGAAGAGCCTCAGTTTAACGAGTCATCCATGGGACTCTGCCTTTGACAGTGTGACTCTCCTTCAGCACTGTATGGCCCATCAGCTAAATGTTAGTGTTTATATCTCAGGAGTGGGACAGGACGCAACGATTTTCTGTCCTGGAGGTGAAATTGCTGACCCCAAGCCAAATTCTCCAGAGTAAAACACTTCCTCCGGCAGAGGTGCCACGAGCAAGGAGCCCGGCACCTGAAAAGGTTGACTGAAACCTGATATTCACTCAGCCAAAGGACTGTGGAATATTAGGGGAAAATCAGACACTCAGAGACTTCTGTTGGCTTAGAGCATCAAGGAAAGTGGAGCAAAGGAGGACAAATCGATTTGAGCTGCAGGTCAGCCATGATTTCATTGAATGCAGGAATAGCCTCATGAGGCAGAACAGCCTCTCCACGAGCCTTTGTACTCTCTCTTTCAGTACTTGCCCAGAGGTCTGCCCTTGGGCTGAGGAAGTGCTCACTGGCCCTGACTAAAGGTATTGCAGGAGGTTTATTGGTTGTCACTGGGATCAGTAGGGATGGAAGAAGATCAGAGCATTCTCAGCCAGCTGGACAGCAGTGGAGAGGTCATCTGGTCCAGATGAAGGGTCTTGACTCAAATCGTCGACTGTCCATTTCCCTCCACAGATGCTGCCTGACCCACTGAGTTCCTCCAGTGTTTTGTGCGTTGCAGTGGTGAAGTGTTGGAGGATGGTAAGGTCAGCTGTGTTGAAGACTGCAGACTGGTTGAGGGGAGACCATTTACCTTGGTCACTTTGGATGTCACTTGTGGCTTTGGCAAAGCAGTGAAGGTCAAGAGGAGACGTGGTAGAAGTGTTGAAAAAATCAGGAATAATTTCGATAATGAGAGGAAACTGTCTCCGGTGGCAGGAGGGTTTGTAACCAGAAGGCAGAGAGTGAAGGAAATTGGCAAAGGAAATAGATGGCACTGAGCAATAATTTATACAATGAGTGTGATCTGGGAAATCATGGTAGGGTTGTGTGGAGAGAGCAGGGGGACTGGGAGTAACTGAGAGATCTTTCAAAAAATTGAACAGGCAGGATGTGTGTGCAGTTTTGTACTGTGATATTCTTTTATAAGAACCTTAGTCTTGTAGTGATGGGAAACTGATTGGAGAGGTTCTGGAGTCAACTGGCCGTGGCACCAGCCAAAAAGATCCTTGGGATTTAGAACAAGGAGGTAGCACTCACATACTCAGTCACAAACAGCTCCTAACTGCCAACAAGGGGCTTTCTGGCTGGCCCAGTGCTTCCTCCTACAGGAGGCTGCAGAGAATCTGCCACTGTAAGTCAGAGCCAGTGCGCGTCTGAGAATTTATCAGCTTTTATCCCTCTGAATGGCCCTGATTTTTCTCAGTTCTGACTCTTTGGGGAAATTACACTGAATCAAAGAAAGTCCAAGAACAAAAAGAGGCCATGAGGTCCCCGACTTCAGTCCTAGGGCCATCTGCTCTTGTCTCAATGCTGTACATACTCCCATGCTTTTCAGTCATGGCTGCAGATTCCTGTTCAAAGGAACTCTTGGGCACTAACAATTAAGCCATAGGGTTTCACTGGAAATTGCAAGTGAAAGGTGGTGTGCTGACATCTAACTTTTAGCTTCTTGCACTGTTTTACTTTCCTTGTAGACTGCTGCTGGCTTCCATTTCATTGCACCAAGACATTGTTCTAATGCTTTAAATTTCTCCAGCTGGCTGCCTCTTTGGAGCTAAAATAACTGAGTGGCTTCATTTTGAATTATAACTGTATCATAAACTAATTGCTATTCTCCACCCACTTCCTAAGTGTCTTCCTTATGCCCTCCTTATCAATTCTGACACTTCGTAAGAGACAAAAAGAGGTGCTCAGTCCTTCCAACTCGTTTTGTCCTTTGAATTCTCTCAACTCCATGCACTTGCTGTTTAGTTAAACATCCCTGGAATTTTGTCCCTCATACAAATCTCAGACTTGAAAATTTCAATTGACCCTCACCATCCACAGTTTTTGGGGAGATGAGAGGAGGTGGGCAGAGAGGGAGCTGGAAGTGAGTTCCAGATTTTCACTGGTGTGAAGTTTTGTTTCCTCAAGTTATTGACACCACCTATCTCCTGCCCAACTCCTTAAATCAGATTAAACATTTTGATAGAATTACCCCCACCTTTAGTCTTTCAAATGCAGGGGTCACACACCTGGGTTGTGGGATCTGTCCTATTATTTTTAACCCTTTTAATCCTGACATCTACATAATAATTCTGCACTGCATCCCCTCAATTGTCAAACTCCCTTCCTAAGATGTGGTGCCCATAACCCTGAACTGGGTCTAATCAATTTAAAATGGAAGTCTGTGAAATATTTTCTGCATTACGTGTGTGGAAGCAAATTGCTTATGCTGTGTTCTGGGTTTGGCTGTTTTCTGCACAGGATGTACAATAATTTTTGCAGAGCACTCTGGAATGAATGCTGCAGGGCAGATTATGTTGGGAACTGTAGATGTCCATCATCACTGGACAAAAGTAAGTCAAACTAATTAGTAACAGTAACAAACATTTCAGGATAGCTTGTGCATTTTTGTGTTCAGTATTTTGCTTTTGATAATTGTATTGTGTCAGCTTAGTCTGGCTGTGCCCACTTCATGGTCATAGAGTGACAGGAAGGTGCAACGCTAGTTAATAAAGATTATTTGACCCTTCATCTCATTGTTATATGGGGAAACAACTTCCATTTATACCCCACATGTAACATAATAAAAAAAATTCCAAGGACTTCAGAGAAACATTATCAAACAAATCTTTGATAGCAAGCTGCATATTAGGACCAGTGGCTTAAAGTGTGGTCAAAGAGTTAGCTTTTACCAAGAGCTTTAAAAGAGAAAGGTTTAGAGAAGAAATTTCAAATGTTAGGAACCTGGCAGCTGGAGGCAACACTGTCAATGGTGCAGTAGTTGAATTCTGGGAGTTTAAGAGGCAGAATTAAAGGATTTCAGAGATTAAAGGAGGCTCTGGAGGTTGGGAAGGGCCTCTCTGTAGAGGGGTTGAAAGCCAGGATGAGACTTATTTTAAAAATTGAGGCATTGAACTGTGACTCTGTCTAAATCAGCAAACACAGGAGTGAAAAGTGAGCAGGACTTGGTGCTAGTTAAGCTAGCAGAAATTTGGATGAGCACATGATACCTGGGAAGTAGGAGGCCAGCCAGAAATGTAATAAAAGAATCTGTAAAGTATTTGAGATGTGAGTAATGCACCAAGTATTAGTGCAGTAAATCTTTAACCTGTTTTACTTGAAGCTTTTGGAGAGGTTGCCTACCTACTATGATCTTCACAGCCACGTTTGCTTGTTGGAAGAGAGGATCAGCTTCCTTCTGGGAGACATACAGTTCATTTACAATGAAGACCTGCAGCCTGCGATGATGCTAGAGGATTATTACAGGATGTTAACAACCTTTCATCAGAATTTCATTGTCAACCGACCTCTGTTTCACCCACGAAGTCTAAAAGGACTGCAAATAATTCTAGAAAAGTGAGTGATTGCAAAACAAAAGGTCGTATCAATGAGTGGCTGAAAATTGCATGTGAAGCTGTTAAGGTACATACCTTGCACTGGGAGGCAGAAATGTCAAGCAAGGTTCTGACTGAACTTCAAAATTTTGCTTACGCCAGCTTCGTGTTGGGCCACATAAACACAACAGTGAGGCATTGACCTTACTCTGCCTTCACTTGTGGTGGCACAGCTAGTAGAGCTGCTGCTTCATAGTTCTAGCAACTGGAGTTCAATCTGACCTCAGTGCTGTCTGTGTGGAGTTTGCATGTTCTCTCTTTGACTGTGAGAGTTTCCTCCAAGTGCTCCAGTTTCCTCCCACATCCCAAGATGTGGAGTTGGGAGGTTAGTTGGCACTGTATGTTTGGAGGTGAGTGGTAGAATCTGCGGTTGGGTGAAGTTGAGAGGATTAGCGTAAATGGATAGTTGGTGCAGACTCATTGAGTCAAAAGATCTATTTCTATGCTGTATGACTCGCTCTTATTTCTTCTTGCAGTTTATTATCAATTTCCTTCTGCATTGCTTCCTCTTTTTCAACTAGTGCAGGGTCCTGGTCCCCAGATTTCCCTACGTTCAGCCTAATCCAACAATATGCCATGGAATAGCATATGGGAGGAATGAGGAAGCCCATCAGTTAGGTCCACCTCTAGCATCTCTGCCAACTTAAATTTTCTTCCCATTTAGTTATTTATTTTTAAACACAGTCTGCAACTGGAGTGGTGCAGTTTATTTCTGTATATCCAATGCAACTGTCCTGTAGAACATGATTCCTGTATATTGGGAATGGGTGGGGGTGGTAAAATCCAATGATAATTTAGCTTAACATGTTGCAAGAGAGTTGCCCAATCTGTAAGTAGGTATCTCAGCTGCATTTAACTTCAGTTTTATTTAAATAATGGAGAACGTGTTTTCCACTTGTAAGCGACTGTTACAAATGTACAATATGAAGTGGCCCCTTGATCCTGTTCTGTCATTCATTAATGGGTGATTTGACTGTAACCTCAACTTCTCATTCCTGCCCCTTGCTTATCAAGTATCCATCTAACTCTGTCTTAAAACTTCCTCCCTCCTTTGGGTGTGCCTTCCAGAGACTCACAACTCTCTAACAGAAAAAGAATTGCTTTATCTCTGTCGTAAATGGACAACCCCCTTTTTTTTAAAGTGATGCTTAGTTCTCCCACAAGATGAAACATCATCTCCAGTTCCACCGTGTTATTTCAAAAGTGCAAAGTTATTTTCTGGTCTAGTGACTCTTACTAGGTGGAAAAACGTTAACCTATTGCTCAAGATTCTACGGATCTGTTTGAAGAGCAAGGGGCTTCCTTGTATCCTGGGTGAATATTTTTCTGTCAACAGAACAAGAATAATTAACTATTGTCACATTGCTCTTTGTGAGCACTTGGTGCAATTTGGCTGTCACATTTCCTGTTATAACTCCTTAAAAACGATTTCTTTGGTTGTGAAACCTTTTGAGGTTATGAGAGGCAGTCAGGATAAGGTTTTAAATTTTCCTTCATACTTGATTCTTTCAACTGTGCCCACTAACCAGATGTTGTTCTGTTATTTCAGAGGCTCTTCTGCCCCTAGTCTTCTTAAGACAGGCCAGCTGAGAGTGCCCGTCACTTGCGACCCCACTGCCTTGCAATGGTTTATTCTGAGGCATGCACAAACAGCCAGGGATTACCTAAGGAAGGAGGAAGAGTAAGTAAAAGATTCTTACCTGTCATACACTGAAGATGAGAAAACATAAACTGAAAACAATCCAATAGGATTGGGATATGTGATCTAGATGTCACATTTACACACTGCTTGCTTGCACACACGACGTGTCCAGTGTGGCTTTGGAATCACTTAATTGTTTCTCAAATTGTGGCTTACAGTAGGGTGGAAATGTGAATCAAAACCAGTTGTGTGCTGCTACCAATTTCTTTTCTACTTCTCCATTGATTATTTCATTGCTGTAAAAGCCTATGCAACTTCAAACACTGGCTCTTTAACCTAACTGTGTGTCGAGCTGCAGGTCCTGAGGGACCGTGTTAGGGAACTGGAGATGAAGCTCGATGACCTTCGTCTGGTCAGGGAGAATGAGGAGGTGATAGAAAGGAGTTATAGGCAGGTGGTCACACCGGGGCCACGTGAGTCAGGCAAGTGGGTCACAGTCAGGAGGGGGAAGGGGAAGAGTCAGGTACTAGAGAGTACCCCTGTGGCTGTACCCCTTGATAACAAGTACTCCTGTTTGAGTACTGTTGGGGGAGACAGCCTACCTGGGGGAAGCAACAGTGGCAGTGTCTCTGGCACAGAGTCCGGCCCTGTGGCTCAGAAGGGTAGGGAAGGAGAGAGGAGGGCAGTAGTGATAGGGGATTCTATAGTTAGGTGGGCAGACAGGCGATTCTGTGGACGCAGGAGAGAAACTCGGAAGGTAGTTTGCCTCCCAGGTGCCAGGGTCTGGGATCTTTCAGATTGCACCCAAGATATCCTGCAGAGAGAGAGAGAACAGCCAGAGGTCGTGGTACATATTGGTACCAACGACATAGGTAGGAAAAGGGATGAGGTCCTGAAAAATGACTATAGGGAGTTAGGAAGGAAGTTGAGAAGCAGGACCTCAAAGGTAGTAATTTCAGGATTACTGCCTGTGCCAAGTGACAGTGGGTATAGGAATAGAATGAGGAGGAAGTTAAATGTGTGGCTGAGGGATTGGAGTAAGGAGCAGGGATTCAGATTTCTGGATCATTGGGGCCTCTTTAGGGGCAGGTATGACCTGTACAAAGAGGACAGGTTGCACTTGAATCCCAGGGGGACCAATATCCTGGCGGGGAGGTTTGCTAAGGCTACTGGGGGGGGGTTTAAACTAAATTTGTTGGGGGGTGGGATCCGAACTGGAGAGACTGGGGAAGAGGTGTTTGGCTCTCAAATAGAGAAAGCTAATAGTAGGTACGAGAGGGAAGATAGGCAGGTGATAGAGAAGGGATGTGCTCAGACCGGTTTGAGATGTGTCTATTTTAACACGAGGAGTATTGTGAACAAGGCGGATGAGCTTAGAGCTTGGATAAATACTTGGAGCTACGATGTGGTGGCCATTACAGAGACTTGGATGGCTCAGGGACTGGAATGGTTGCTTCAAGTGCCGAGTTTTAGATGTTTCAGAAAGGACAGGGAGGGAGGCAGAAGAGGTGGGGGAGTGGCACTGCTGATCAGAGATAGTATCACAGCTGCAGAAAAGGTGGATATCATGGAGGGACTGTCTACGGAGTCTCTGTGGGTGGAGGTTAGGAACGGGAAAGGGTCAACAACTTTAATGGGTGTTTTTTATAGGCCGCCCAATAGTAACAGGGATATTGAGGAGCAGATAGGAAAGCAGATCCTAGAAAGGTGTGATAATAACAGAGTTGTTGTGATGGGAGATTTTAATTTCCCAAACATCAATTGGCATCTCCAGACAGTGAGGGGTTTAGATAGGGTGGAGTTTGTTAAGTGTGTTCAGGAAGGATTCTTGACATAATACGTAGATAGGCCTACAAGAGGAGAGGCTGTGCTTGATTTGGTATTGGGAAATGAACCTGGTCAGGTGTCAGACCTCTCAGTGGGTGAGCGTTTTGGTGATAGTGATCATAATTCTATCTCCTTTACGATAGCACTGGAGAGAGATAGGAACAGACAGACTAGAAAGGCGTTTACTTAGAGTAAAGGGAATTATGAGGCTCTCGGGCAGGAGATTGGAAGATTAAATTGGGAACAGATATTCTCAGGGAAAAGTATAGAAGAAATGTGGCAAATATTCAGGGGACATTTGTGTGGAGTTTTGCACAGGCATGTTCCAATGAGACGGTAGTCACGAGAGGATACAGGAACCGTGGTGTACAAAGGCTATAATAAATCTAGTTAAAAGGAAAAGAAAAACTTACAAAAGGTACAGAGAGCTAGGTAATAATGTTAGAGATCTGGAAGAGTATAAAGCTAACAGGAAGGAGCTTAAAAAGGAAATTAGGAGAGCCAGAAGGGGACATGAGAAGGCCTTGGCAGGCAGGATTAAGGAAAACCCCAAGGCATTCTACAAGTATGTGAAGAGCAAGAGGATAAGATGCGAAAGAATAGGGCCTATCAAGTGCAACAGTGGGAAAGTGTGTATGGATCCGGAAGAGATAGCAGAGGTATTTAATGAATACTTTACATCAGTATTCACTACGGAAAAAGATCTGGGGGATTGTAGTGTGGACTTGCAGCAGGCTGAAAAGCTTGAGCATGTAGATATTAGGAAAGAGGAGGTGCTAGAACTTTTGGAAAGCATCAAGTTGGATAAGTCGCCGGGGCCGGATGGGATGTACCCCAGGCTGCTGTGGGAGGCGAGGGAGGAGATTGCGGAGCCTCTGACGATGATCTGTGCATCATCGATGGAGACGGGAGAGGTTCCAAAGATTGGAGGGTTGCGGATGTTGTTCCCTTATTCAAGAAAGGGAGTAGAGATAGCCCAGGAAATTATAGACCAGTGAGTCTTACCTCAGTGGTTGGTAAGCTGATGGAGAAGATCCTGAGAGGCAGGATTAATGAACTTTTGGAGAGGTGTAATATGATTAGGAATAGTCAACATGACTTTGTCAAGGGCAGGTCCTGCCTTACGAGCCTGATTGAATTTTTTTTGAAGATGTGACTAAATACATCGATGAAGGGAGAGCAGTAGATGTATGGATTTCAGCAAGGCATTTGATGAGGTACCCTATGCAAGGCTTATTGAGAAAGTAAGGAGGCATGGGATCCAAGGGGACATTGCAATGTGGATCCAGAACTGGCTGGCTCACAGAAGGCAAAGAGTGGTTGTTGAAGGGTCATATTCTGCATGGAGGTCAGTGACCAGTGGTGTACCTCAGGGATCTGTTCTGGGACCCTTACTCTTTGTGATTTTTATAAACGACCTGGATGAGGAAGTTGAGGGATGGGTTAGTAAAGTTTGCGGATGACACAAAGGTTGGATGTGTTGTGGATAGTATAGAGGGCTGTCAGAGGTTACAGCGGGACATAGATAGGATGCAAAGTTGGGCTGAGGAGTGGCAGATGCAGTTCAACCCAGATAAGTGTGAAGTGGTTCATTTTGGTGGGTCAAATATGATGGCAGAATATAGTATTAATGGTAGGACTCTTGGCAGTGTGGAGGATCAGAGGGATCTTGGGGTCCGAGTCCATAGGACGCTCAAAGCGGCTGTGTAGGTTGACTCTGTGGTTAAGGCGGCATTTGGTGTATTGTCCTTCATCAGTCGTGGAATTGAATTTAGGAGCCGGGAGGTATTGTTGCAGCTATATAGGACCCTGGTCAGACCCCACTTGGAGTACCGTGCTCAGTTCTGGTCACCTCACTACAGGATGTGGAAGCCATAGAAAGGGTGCAGAGGAGATTTACAAAATTGCTGCCTGGCATGCAGAGCATGCCTTATGAAAGCAGGTTGAGGGAACTCGGCCTTTTCTCCTTGGAGCGAAGGAGGATGAGGGGGGACCTGATAGAGGTATATAAGATGATGAGAGGCATTGATTGGGCGGATAGTCAGAGGCTTTTCCCCAGGGCTGAAATGGTGGCCACAAGAGGACATAGGTTTAAGGTGCTGGGGAGTAGGTATAGAGGAGATGTCAGGGTTAAGTTTTTTACTCAGAGAGTGGTGAGTGTGTGGAATGGGCTGCCAGCAACGGTGGTGGAGGCGGATACGATAGGGTCTTTTAAGAGACTGTTGGATAGGCAAAATAGAGGGCTGTGGGTAAGCCTAGTAATTTCTAGGGTAGGGACATGTTCGGCACAGCTTTGTGGGCCATAGGGCCTGAATTGTGCTGTAGGTGTTTCTATGTTTCTAACTGGTCAATGCTAGTACTTATGTTCCATTCGTGTTTCCCTACATATTCTTGTATTCCTTTCCAACACATCTATGCTATTCACTTTGATCATTATGATAGCATTTTATGTTCATGTCATCCTGAATTCCTATGGATTTATTGGTGACCACCTCGTTTATGTCTCAATTTTGACACTCCTGTGTAGCACCGTGGGACGTTTTACAATATAAAACTTTATCCATTTGCAAGTTGTTGACTAACCCCTGTTTATGATGTTGTAAATAGAAGCCAGTCCATTTGACCACATGTTTAATTTAAGGACAGAGAACAGAAAATTTATCACCTGTTCTTTACTTGTTAGTCTTGCATTGTGAAATTGCTCCAAATCCTCTATACAACAGGATTTATGAAATAAAATTGCTAAATTTATTAATAACATTACTGTAGGCAGAATTAGTTGATTACCGGCTACAGCAAAGTAAAATCAAATAATTGCCTAAGATCATTATATTTCCCATGCAAAGCATCAGGAAAACAATTAATAGGTTAAATATGATTGAAACAGGGCCCCATTAGACAGATCAATACCTGCACCCTGAAGCACAGTAAGTATTTGTAATTCAGCAGCAGTGCAACATTAATGATGAGACTGACAGCCTGGCTCCTTAACCCATAAGGATTGAGGGGACAAAAAATAACAATGGCATAGAAAATTTGATGAATGCAAATCAGATTGAGTGTAGAAAATGTAGAGGAAAAGATTAGATGAAGGAAGGAGAAGACTGGGGATGTTTAAAGTTCTTAAGAAAAATTGTTCAGTCACATTCATTGATGTAGCAAATTTAGATTGTTTCCCTGTTGGGCCAGAGAGATTGATTGACATTACACTGACTATTAACAAATTGCTAACAAGATATTTCTTATGTTATGAGGAGCTCTAAATTTCTACTGAGTGATATGTGTGAAAATCTTAGAGTTTGAGGGTGAGGAACCATTTGTTCAAAGTGAACAGTAAAAATAGCAGCAAATTCTGAAGATTTGCAGCTTGCTGTACATCTTAGTTCCCTGAAATTGCTGTGCAATTTGTGCCTGAAAGTCACATATCATCTTTTGTGGGCCTTTTTTTTAATCCCAATAGGTTGAAAATGGAACAGGAAAAACTTATCAAAGTTTGCAGAGAGAAGTTTTGGCTGGAAAGACTATACAAGGAGCAAAGTGTATCCAGTGAACAGATGGTACAGTCCTGTAAAAGACTGCTTGAAGAACAGACAGAGTTACCCAGGATACACTTGTGCATTTCACATTTCTATTCAGTGTTACAGGATGGTGACTTGTGCATTCCCTGGGACTGGAAACAGTAGATGGAAAGAATAAGAAAAGCAGAGTGAACTGTTGGACAGTGCCCAGTGACTACATGAAATTCATACGTGAAAACTGAACAACTGTGCGTTTTTGGAAGTGCAGTTCACATCCAGGGCTGGGAAATCCAGGGCTTGGCAGCTGTATTCCAATTTGTGTGAATTAAAACTGCAGATAATATGCCAAGTATGATTAGCCCCACCAGTTCTTTCATCTGACTCTTCTCAATGGTTTCTTGTTATTTCAACTTGAGCGCAGCCAGCTCAGGTTCAAGCACTGGCAAAGAATTCCCCCAAACACTCTAGGGTGAACATAACAGAAAATACCATCCAAAGAGGAAAAGAGACACAAGACACTGCAGCTGCTGGAATCTAGACCAACAACAATCTGCTGGAGGAACTCAGCAGGTCAAGCAGCATCTGAAAAAGGGCAGTTTTCCATTTTCAAAATAAGGAAGTCCTTTAATGGAGGAGGTGGTGCAGGTACATCTAACCCACACAGTTGGAAGCTAAGCTGTTATAACAAGCATATACCCTTCATTAAATCGAGGTCCTCAATATGGTCTGTGCCTGGGTTTGGCCTGGTTATATGCTGTAGAATTACTGCCTCTATTGTGGTTTGTTGTTTTGACTGCCACTCTTCAGCAAGACACCTTCACAAGTGAAGTTAGCTTTCAATTACAAGCAGAATGTTGTATTACCACAAATCACGAGGATGCTTTACGTGTGGTCTCTGTTCAAGGGGAGGGGTTTCAATGCTACCTATCCAAATCATTTTGTTACAGCACAACACATTGGGTTACCTTAAAATCATTTTCAAAGTCAAATGGTTTATTATACAGTGATTAGCACTTTAACATCAACAAAATATTCTTAATGTTCATGTTGAAATAATATTTCTGACATTAGCCGAAGAGCCAAACCTTGCCTGCCCACTTCATGTTCTGTTCAAGCCATCTGAGGGCAGAGGAATATTCCAAACTGAAAACCTCTTCTTTTGCAATGTTGACGGTTGTGTGTTTTATCTGAAGTTTTGGCTCTGAAATTCGAGCAGCTGCCTGCAGTCTGTCCACTGCTGCTTCATAATCTCCATTTGCAAATGAACCTTCATCTTCATACCTTAACAGAACAGACAAAAAGCCAGTAAATTAACCTTGTTGAACATGAAACAAAGGATTATGGTTCCAAAAGAGTGAATACCTTCTCAGCACAATCTGCAGAGATTGCTTGGAGACACTGGGACTCTGAATGTTGCTTGCATTTGTTACTAGAAACATTTCAGTCGCCAACAACATTTCCACTTCTGACAAGAAGCAGGGAATTGGGAGTAGTTTACGGTACAGGTTTTCCTCAATTGGTGGGTAGCACCCATTGGACAAAGCTTCTGCAAAAGGAAAACCATTTTAAATAAATGTTCATTTTCCTTTTCCTGGATCAATATTTTTCCCTTAACCAAAACCACAAAAATATACTATAATATTAATTAATAATCCAGTATCCTCAGGATTTTGTGGTGGCAGGCAGGCAGATGGTCCAGACCAGTGGATGATACTCCAACGAATACCCCAACCCACTTCTATTTTTTGTTAAGATATTGCACAGTAGTGTAATGATTTTTCTCATGAATCCAGTGTGCTTAGAGGGAGCATGAGGAACAGAACCCTAGTGAGTTTAAAGGGAATGCGGGATACATCACTCGGTGAGCCAGAGGCCAAATCTTCACGATTTCCGAACAATGGGATGCGTATTATTGGAGTTTACTGTATTTTCTTGTTGTTTGCATGGGGCATTTTCCTTAACATAACAATATGGGTTACATCTCAAGCATCTGTTATTATGAAGAGCTTAGGAACATTGAAAGGTGCTATATTAAATTCTTCTGGAAAAAATAATGTTTTTCTGTTTTATGTCAATGGGTTGATTAAGATTTTGTACAAAAATTAAAATATCTGAATCCACGTTGCTCTGGTTTGGGCTATTGAGTACATGTTCCAGTAAAAGAGGATTCATACAAGGATGTAATAAGTAGGCTAAAAAGCTCTTCAAACCTGCTCTGCCATTCACCAATCTACTTCAATTCCACTTTCCTGTCCTATCCTACAAATCTATTAGTGCTCAAAAATCTATCCATGGCAGCCCTGAACATACCCAGTGATTGAGAACTCAATGCCCTCTTAGGAAAGAATTCCAAAGATTCACAACACTCTGAGCATGATTTCTCCTGATCCTAGGCTTAAAAGCAGCAACACACTTATTCTCAGATTACGACCTCCTGTTTTTACACTCTCCGACTTCTGTATCATTCTCACACTATGAACTCGGCAGGAAAACAGTAGTTGCTTCTTCAAACATGTCCCACATCATGATGACTTAGGGTAGACATTTCTTCCCTCTCCCTCCTTCCATAGGCATCTAATCTCATGTGAGAGGCTAGAACCAAAATAAAACCAAGGAAAAACCATTCCATAAAGTTCAGGCAATGACCATCTCCAACAAGAGAGAATCTAACCACCTATCCTTGACATTCAATACCTCACAGCACCAGAGACCCAGATTCAATCCTGACCTCTCGCCCTGTCTGTGTGAAGTTTGCATGTTCTTCCTGTGACCGCATGGGTTTCCTCCAGGTGCGCCAGTGTCCTTCCACATCCCAAAGAAAATGTGGGCTGGCAAGTTAATTAGCGGCTGTAAATTGCTCCTAGTGTGTATGTAAGTTATGGCACCTGGGAGGAGCTGATGAGAATGCAGGAAGAATTTTTTAAAAATGGAGGTTAATTAATGGCGAGAAACTTACCTCTTGACACCCCAAAGCCTTTCACCACCTACAAGGCACAAGTCAGGAGCGTGATGGGATATTCCTTTTGCCTAGGTGACTAGCAGCAACAACTTTCAAGGAAGTCAATACTATCTGGAAAGAAGCATACCACTTGACCTGATTCCCATCAGCTCCCTAAATATTCTCTCCCTCCACAGGTGGTGTATATTGGCTGCAATATGAACCCTTTACAAAATGCATTGTAGCTTATTTGCCTAGGTTCCTCTAACAACACCTTCCAAACCCATAACCTCTCCCACCAAGAACAAAAGCAGAAGGCTCGTGGTTGCACCATCACTTGCAGGCTCCCCTCCAAGTCATGTACCATCTTGTTTTGGAAAAATATTGCAGACCTTCCTTTTCACTGCATCTAAATCCTGAAATTCCTGCCCAACAGCACTGTGAGAATACTTTCAGCAGAAGCACCACAGTGGTTCTAGAAGACAGCTCGCCATCACCTTCTTAAGGGCAATAAATGTGGGCCTTGTCAGCGATGCCTAGATCCTGAAAATCAAATCAAAATAGTTTCTACCTGAACCCCACCCCTCTGATAATCTATATCAATCTTGGAGATCACACACAGAATGCTGCTAGATATGGAAAGCAGCAATCTCTACAGATAAAGGGGCAACACAGTGGCACAGCCAGTAGAGCCATTGCCTCACAGTGCCAACGACACAGGTTCAATCCTGACATCTGGTGTTGTCTGCCTGGAGTTTGCATGCTCTCTCTATGACTATATGGGTTTCCTCCCACATCCCAAAGTTGTGCAGGTTGGTAGCTTAATTGGCCTCAAAACTCAAAACTGCCAGATGTGGGCGAGTGGGAGAATCTTAGGGGTGGGGGTGGAAATCAGTGGGAATGTGGGGAGAGTGAAATGTGAGTAGTGTAAATGAGAGATTGATAGTTGGCATGAACTTTATGGGCTGAGGGCCTGTTTTGTGCTAACCCTGATCTCTTTGCTGAGCGGGAATCAATCCAGCCCCCTCTTGAAGAAAGAGCCCCTAATGCACTAGCACCTAAACAATTTCAAAAGCTTGCAATGGAGAAAAGATGATCATACATCAGATCTGATACTTGTTTCTAAGTCTGCTATACAAATGCAGAGGCCAGAATGAAGGGGTCGGGAGACTTTCTAGCAGGTTAAAGGTGAGGGCAGGAGAAACAAAAATATCATGAAGCTGGCTTATCTGACAGGAAAACGACAGAGCATGACAGCAGATACCAAGGCAAGTAAGTATTGGGCTCCGACTGTTTAGATAATCAGAAGTGAACAATTCTGACAAGTGAGTAAATTTTGGACAGAGGTGACATTTTGCGTGGGTGCACACAATACTGCAGACTTACTCTTATACTGATTCCTTGCTTTCAGCCACAAATTGGACCTGCCCAGAGCTGTAATTAAGTTTCTTACAGCTAAAGGGCTTATGGGAATGTCCATTGACCTCATGAACTCTACTGTGTCAGAAGATGCTCCTAAGCAATTATTCTGGATGCACTGATCAAGAAGATTGTTGAAAATCCTGACATATGGTGTTACATCCAAGGTGCCTGCAAAACACAAAAAAACAATTTCTAGATAAGAATTTCTAAAATCTCAAATTACCAGCGAAAGTCATTCTTACTGAAAATACTTAACCAGCAACAAAGTTCTATAAAATTTCAAATATGGGTGCTGACCACCAATGGTACTATCCATTGTTTGATTTGCAGCCAGTCATAACCTTTGATTGTCAGCATTTTAAATTCAGAAAGTGCATACATGGGATAGGTCAGGCAAGTGAAGTACTGAATGTAAAATCCACAAGTGCAAGGACTTGTGGATTTTACATTCAGCTTTAATTTACATTTGACTATAAGGCGAGAACTTGAGAGTGTAAATTGGGATGACATTTTTGAAGGGAAATGTACTGTGGAGATGTGGTCGTTGTTCAGGGATCTCTTGCAGGATGTTAGGGATAAATTTGTCCCAGTGAGGCAGAGAAGGAATGGCAGGGTGAAGGAACCATGGGTGACAAGAGAGGTGGAACAACTAGTTAGGAAGAAGAAGGCAGCATACATAAGGTGTAAGCAGCAAGGATCAGATAGGGCTCATGAGGAATATAGAGTAGCAAGGAAGGAACTTAAGAAGGGGCTGAGGAGAGCGAGAAGGGGACATGAAAAGGCTTTGGCGAGTAGGGTTAAGGAGAATCCCAAGGCTTTTTACTCATACGTGAAGAGCAGAAGGATGGCTAGAGTCAAGGTAGGTCCGAATAAAGAAGAAGGTGGGAAGATGTGCCTGGCAGCTGTGGAAGTGGGTGAGGTTCTCAATGAATACTTCTCTTCAGTATTCACCAAGGAGTGGGGTCTCGATGTCACTGAGGACATTGTTGGTAAGGATAATGTTCTAGAGTATGTAGATATCAAGAGAGAGGATGTGTTGGAGCTGTTAGAAAATATTAGGACAGGTAAGTCCCCAGGGCCTGACGGAATATTCCCCACGCTGCTTTTGGAGATGAGGGAGGAGATTGCTGAACTGTTGGCTAGGATCTTTGAGTCCTCATTGTCCACGGGGATTGTACCGGAGGATTGGAGGGTGGAGAATGTTGTCCCTTTATTCAAAAAAGTTAGTAGGGATAGTCCGGGGAATTACAGACCAATGATCCTTACATCTGTGGTGGGTAAGCTGCTAGAAAGGATTCTAAGAGATAGGATGTATGAGCATTTAGAGAATCGGTAGGGACAGCCAGCATGGATTTGTGACGGGAAGATCTTGCCTCACTAGCCTGATAGGGTTCTTTGAGGAGGTGACCAGGAAGATTGATGAGGGTAGTGCAGTAGATGTGGTCTACATGGATTTTAGTAAGGCGTTTGACAAGGTTCCGCATGGTAGGCTTCCTCAGAAGGTCAGAGGCCAAGGGATCCAGGGAGGCTTGGCTGTGTGGATTCAGAATTGCCTTGCCTGTAGAAAGCAGAGGGTTGTGGTGGAGGGAGTGCATTCGGATTGGAGGGCTGTGACTAGTGGTGTTCCACAGGGATCAGTTCTGGGACCTCTACTTTTTGTGATATTTATTAATGACTTAGATGAGGGGATGGAAGGGTGGGTTAGCAAGTTTGCAGATGACACAAAGATCGGTGGTGGTGTGGATAGTGTGGAGGGCTGTTGAAGCTTAGAGGGATATTGATAGGATGCAGAGTTGGGCTGACAAGTGGCAGATAGAGTTCAATCCGGAGAAGTGTGAGGTGGTACACTTTGGAAGGACAAACTCCAAGGCGGAATACAAGGTAAATGGCAGGATTCTGGGCAGTGTAGAGCAGCAGAAGGATCTGGGGGTTCATATCCACAGTTCACTGAAAGTTGCCACACAGGTGGATAGGGTAGTTAAGAAAGCTTATAGGATGTTAGCTTTCATAAGTCGTGGGATCGAGTTTAAGAGCCACGAAGTAATGATGCAGCTTTACAAAACTCTGGTTAGACCACACTTAAGAGTACTATGTCCAGTTCTGGTTAGATAGTCTTAGGAGTGGTTTGAAGGTCAGCACGACATGGAGGGCCAAAGGGCCTGTATTGTGCTGTATTGTTCTGTCGTTGTTCTAAGGACAATACACAGCTAGAGTTATCATCTATTTCGTCAGATTTATCTAGGTCTCCCAATCTCCAGCTCTTTGCTAAGAGACTCCAGAGATATAAAACCAAGCAAGCTACTAGGTATAAACAAAATGAACCTTATCTACAACAAAGATCTTTTGCTGATCCAGGGCCTAATATGCAAGAGTATCTAGCTTTACAACTCCACCAATTCTGGACTCTTGGATTTCCTTGATTTTGATCCTTGTCATTTGAAGGATGTACTTTCACCTGCCAAGGCTCTGAGCTCTGCAATTTCCTCACTAAACCTCTCCACCGCTCTCTCCTCTTAATAGCCATCCAGTCACCTGTCCTGAATGGTCCATTGATGTTCTGACAACATCTTTCATCTTTTCCTCTGTCTGTTAACCTTTTACCATGACAGATTTTGGAATTTTAGGAGTCTGGTGTCAGTCATGTGAATGATGTGGTGTGCCAGTTGAGTGTAATAGGATCTCAATGCTGGGTACATTAATCCAGGAAAGAACATTGACATTGTTTCACTGATCCTGCCAATTATTCCAGAGGATTGGAAAGACAGTCTTGGTGGTCTTAATCCAGTTCTTTGAGATGCCCGCTGCAAGTAAAAATGTGAACTATTTCCCAGATCCTAGGAGTCACCTCTCAGCAAAGAATGACATAGATGATGAAATTCACCATTTGCTTCCATGAGCTGACACAGTCTTTGGCTGTCTGAGGAAAAGGGTTTTGAAGATCTCAACCTCAGACCTGGCACAAAACCCATGGTCTACCTCGTAGGCGTGATCCCTGCCCTCTTATATACCCCTGAACCTTTACAACTTATTGCTGCTCCTATTTTTTAGGTTATATAAAATCCCAACCATGTTTCAATCCTTCTCCCAGGTCCTGGTGATACATTTGCTATGATTATAGTCAAGAGAATTACAATTGGGATGAGGCAAGAATCTTCTTGCTGCTTACTCCTTGGTTAAATATTCTAGCTTTAGCTGTAAAGGCTTGAGGATTTATACTCTCTCTCATCTGGCAATCATTTATTTCCCACCCAATCTTTTCATCCTGTTTGGCCTGTATTTCACAAGTGTTGTCAGTTCCCTTCCACTTTGGCCAACCAACTTTCACCTCAGACTTGCTACTATTATTGACTGGCTAGAAGGCTACTTGAAATATAATCACCAAGCTTCTTCAGGTTTACATCCAGAAACTTGAGAGGACATTAAAATCACAACAAAACCCTGTTTATTTATTCCCCCATTCCTCAGCAAGACTGCCCTCTAACTGAGCGTCAGAAGATAGGAGTGCCTTCTTGAACCGCTGCAGTTATACTTGTAGTGTTAGATAAAACTGAAGGGCTTCCCATACTACTTTCCAACTAATCATTTCATCACCTTTTCTTGGAGGTAGGAACATTCACGTACAACATGGAAAGAACTAGTAATAGTTACAACTGTTAACACCGTGCATTACCTAACTACATTTTCTTTGATCACTTATTTATTGTTTGTTAATTGTAAACATTTTGGTTTAACCAGGCTTGCAGATTGGATGTGAACAGTCATAGGAAGTAACTGTCCAATAACTGCTGGAACCTCAAAGTAGACTTGATTTGTCCTGCTGAGTGCTGAATTGAACTAACTAATGATTTACTACATGAGACTAGTCACAGAAGTTCAGAAGCAGCTAACTTCAGACATATGCTAGACACAAGAGTACTCAGAGTAAAATCAGACTCCTTCCAGTACACTTACCATTTACTTTTTGGAGCCCAGGTAAATGCTGTAGAACCTCCAATGTTTCACAGTACATGTTATTTTTCAGAGTTACATCAGAAAGGCTAAACAAAAAGTTGTGTCGATTGAGAACATCCGAACTGTCACAGGGCCATGTTGGGGAATTGGTTATCCAGTTAGATTCTGTGCATTAAAAATAAATTAAGATATAGGTTTTCTGAAGGCTAGTTCAGCAAAAAAAGAAAAATCAGTTTTGACATTGTTAAGAAAAGCTTAAATACTAAATATAACATGCATCCATCTTGAAAGATGATGTTTGGATAAAATAACAAATACCTCTTAATAGCCAAAGTGCTCTATTCACGCATCCTGCTTTAAGAAAGATTTCACCAGCAACGTTAACGATCTGGCATCTTGATGTAGTGAACTCACTAACAAGGCCTTTCAATATTGTAAAGTTCACTTGAATTTCTTGCAACATGTCCAAAACTTTTCTTCCCTACACAATAAAACAGATTGTACACAAAATTCAATTATAGTTCAGAACAAATTTAAAACAAAAAAAAATACAGAACCTGGAAACACAGAATTAAAACAAAACATGCTGGAAATACTCAGCAGGTTAGAAAACATCCATGAAGGGAGAAACACAGTTAATGTTTCAGACTAATGACTTCTCATCAGAACTGGAAGGTTCTGAGATGAATGAAGCATAAAACATTTTTGCAGCCACTTAGTGAGAACAACTTCTTTGTCTACTTGAGAATGGTAGGGGGCAGCCATGAAATTAGCAAGAGAAGACAGCCAAGAGCTTGAAAATCCAGACAGCACCTTCCAACCCCACAATCTCTACCAGCTAGTAGGTCAAGGGCAGCAGAAGCATGGGGAACACCACTATCTGGAAGTTGCCCTCCAAGCCACACACCATCCTGGCTTGGAAATATATCACCATTCCTTCAGCACTGCTGGGTTAAAATCCTGGAACTCTCACCATTACAGCATTGAGGGTACACCTACACCTCAAGGACTGCAGCGGCTCAAGACGGCAGCTCACCACCTTCCTCTCAAGGGCAATTCGGGATGGGCAATTAAATGCTGGCTCACATCCCTTGAATGAATATAAAAGAAAAGAATATATAAAAAAAGTAGTGACCATTTCAAAGGTAGAGGGTTACAAAGATTAAATAACCTCAAAAAAAATTCCTCACTCTGCTTGAAATGGGCAACCTTATTCTGAAACTGCAATGCTAGGTCCAGATTTCCCCTTACCTTCATCAGTCTACCCTTCCTACTACTTTTAAACTTGGTTTCAGATCATCCCACAACCTGTTTCATATCTCTTTTGAAAGATGCTATGGTCCTCCTCTATATCCTGGCTCTCTGGGTATGGTTTTCAATCACCATTGTAAATTGCATCAGTCTAAACAGCAGCTGGTGACATTTCAACGGTAGATTGCAAGTTTAAACATTCCTTTCCTATTTTAGGATGTTCAAATAAATAGGTGAAGAACTTGAATGCACACAGAGATTTGACAATGAGATATCAATTACTACACCTAAGAAATGGAGATATGAAAATTTAAACCACAGTAAAAAGGTAGCAAGCAGCTCAGTTTTGATTTTTTGATGCTAAAAAACAAAATGCAAAGCTTTTTTTTCCCACCAGGGTAAACAAGCCTTGAACATACCTTCCTCCACTGCTCACTTTTATAGTATGCAACCAACACAGATGTTCCAATCATACCAAGTAATTTCTTAGCTATGCCATTGATGTGTGACGTCTGGTACACTGAAGAAGTAAAACAGACAAGTATAAATGACAATATTTGTTGTGCCCCAATATTTAGTCACTCCCTGTCCAAATTTATGTTGCCAATCTTTGGGATTGCTGATGTCAATATTTATAATTGGAACTGCCTAGCTTTACAATGTGTACTTTCAAAGTAAACATTTACTTGTCACAATTGCTAGTGCATTGTGATGCCTTATCAATCCATCAGCCAGCTTCTCCACTTCAGCACTCTTCATTTTCTTAAATTTTGCTGCAATCTCCAGATCCAAGTCATTTTCCATTTTTAACTGGGAAGTGGTGTTTAGCATGTAGTGGGTGGGATTCCCTTATAGACTTCCTGACAATATTGACAAAAACATTATTTAACATCTATAGTTAGCTCACAGTTGAATAGGTAAGTTTAAGGTATAAAACTAAAAACCTGGAAGTTGAGAGTGTAAACCCCATTCAATACATCAGTCACAGGGTGACGTAGCCCCAGAAAATAACTATGAATTTTGGTAAACTGTCACAAACCCCAACTGACTTAATAAGAACATAACATAGCTGCCTAGTATGGGCAGTCTGTAACCCTAGTCTCACAAAGCATGTTTGCCCAATTTGCCCCAAGGGCTACCAGGGGTGGGTAATGAATTTGCTTTTCAAGTGGTTGAAGTCAAGAGGAAATCACCAAGTAAATTTCAAACGTACACCATCCCACCCTCCTCTGTGGAGGCAAAGGGATAGTTGACATTTTGGGTCCTTGTGCAAGGTCTTGACCCAAAACATTGACTGTCCCTTTCCTCTATAGTTGCTGCTTGACCCTCTGAGTTGCCCCAGCAATTTGTTTTTCTTGCTCCAGATTTCAGCAGCTGCAGTATCTCGTGTCTCTGTCATTTTTTCTGTGTGCCTTATCTGCTCTTCCCAGCATCATGCCAGTTCCTTGCCCAAGATCATTGCTGTGCTATACCCCAATCTTTAGCCTTACAATGTATTACATTAATTGTAGTTTGGAGCTTGGGCCCTCACACGCTCAGCCATCCCAATCCTTTACACATTTGCTGTCCAAAAGAGCACCCTCAAGAACACTACTCTGTTAATGATTTCTTTGATATTCTTCAGTACTAGACACAAGTGAAAAGGCTCAAATAGGCAAGTGGTGGGAGGGTGATTGCAAAGGAAATGAGAAAGATCATTCTGTGAGATACAGATGAAGCAGGGAGTAGATAAGAGAGTTCCAGAAAAATATATAATAAGGCATAACATTCGATCTCTGTAATAGACTAGGAAACTAACAGCTGAACATGGTTGTTGCATTTAATCATTGCCCAATGATCACTTTGCGAATTTGTGGATATCAGCCAAGAAAAAGGTCAGGCTTGGCTGTAAACTAACTTTTCACTAAAGAGTACACTAACCACTAATGAGGAATGTCACCTGGGACAAATAACCAGAAGATTCAGGGAACTGTACCTCAGAAAGAAATTACTGCTTTCAGTAACACTGACCATGGTATCACTGAATGATGTTAAAACCACAAGGGATCTGGAACCTATAAACTTTCAGATGACTACAACAAAATTTTCACATATACCGAGAAGAACTAGTGTAAAATTGCCCACCTACTGATATTGGCCTGGATTCTGGCAGTACCCAAATTTGTAGTGCAACCTGCAACTCAGTAACTAACAGCAACAATACTTTTCACTGATGTTTATCAAATGAACTCCACCTGCTTTTGCAAATTCACAGAAAGGGACTGCAGCTCCATTATCCTTGCTCTTTATAATAGCAATAGCAATGCATGTGGCAATTCTATGGATTTCACTTTGGGCATCATGATTCTGAAGCAAACTTTGAAATAAAATTCCCATCCTGTTCCATTCTCCTTTTTCTTTATATTGCTGTAAAACAAAATAAGATCAGACATCAGAATGCTCAAAAATCTAGTTATATTTAATCTGTATGTATAGTACAGAACATATTGCCAAATATGTGGGAATGTGGTAACTCTATATAGTACTTTTCCTAACTTTAAAAGTTCCAAAATATTATATAGCTAATGAAGTGGATTTGGTGGTTATTGTTGATATTTAGGATCTGTGGCAACCGAAAAAACACCAGTTCCATAGTAACAAGATAATGTTTTGAAATGCTGAAGCACTGGGAAGAATTCCTCACTCTTCTTCAAAAATGGTGTCACTGGATCCTTTATATCCACCTTGGAAGGGATTCAGTACCTTGGCTTAGTACCTAATCTGAAAGTTAACACTTCTAACCATACAGCATTGTTTTTTAAATTAATTTTTCAATGCCAGTGCCACTAGCAAGGCCAAAATTTAACACGCATCCCTAATTCTCCTTAATGATCCACTTTCATCAACCACTGCAGCTTTACCAGAAAAGGTACTTCAACAATACTTTTGAAGAGGGACTTCTATGATTTCCACAATGAAATAAGAATGGCAATATATCAACAGCTATAATTGCCTATGGAATAAAGGGAGTTCTAACAGAAATTAAGTTTCTATTCAGTTTTTAGTGGAAGTTGAATCCCTGTCCCACTTAAAACAATACAACCATTTTTAAGTTTGCAGGCTTAAGAGGAGGAACCAGCCACAAAAATCAAATGGCACTGTGATTACCCAGTTAAACATAGAATCAGGAATTCCTTTTTAAATTGAATTATTGGTTGGACACACGTAAAGATGACAATGAATATTTAAGTCAAAAGAATTATTTCAGTCGATAAGGCATTAATTGAGTGAATACATCTTTCTAGGTACTGAATGATTAGTAATAAATGTTTCTTAGTCATTTTTTAAATGGTTTCCGAAAGATTTTCAAATCTTCGGCCTACCGTTAATCTTCACAAAACTGTATCCCTTTTCTTTCAATTTGATAGCTTCCTTAACTTCCTTAGTTAGCCACAGATGGTGCGTCTTTCTCGTAGAGTCATTCTTCCTCACCGGAATATACCTATGCTGAGATTTATGACATAGCTCCTTAAATATCTGCCAATGCTGATCTAACACCCTATAGTTTATTCTCACAGTCCATTTTAGCCAACTCTACCTTCGTATCATTGGAATTGTCTTTATTATATTTAGGACACTAATTTCAGACTATGTTTTTCACTCTCAAACTAAATTTGAAATCCTTCCATGCTATAATCACACTTTCTCCTCAGGGATCTTTTAGTATGAAATCATTAACGAATCCTGTCTCAATATGCAATACAAGATCTAAAATAACCTGCTCTCTGGTTAGCTCCTTAACATATTGCTCTCAGAAACGATCCTACATACATTCTATGATCCTTGAGGCTGCCCTTGCCAACAACTTGATTTGTCCAATCCATGTGATAATCAAAATCACCCATGTTTAATGCCCTTGTTACATGCTCCATCATCTTTCTATTTATACTGAATGGCTACTGTTTGGGAGCCAATATACAATTCTCACCAATGACTTTTTTACTATTACGATTCCTTATATTCACTCAAACTGATTCTACATTTTGAACTTCTAAGCCAGCATCATTCCTCACCACTGTACTGAACTCACCCTTGTTGGCTACAAGCTCTTTGCAAAGCCCAGTGTCAAGCTGCTGCTGGACTCCTTCATGGAATAGATTTCAGGTTTTCCAACAGGCTTTCCAATCCACCAAACATTTGGTTAAGCACAACCACCAGTCTTTCCTTCAAATTAGCCAATCAAGATCCTCATTCAAGACCTTTGTAGCAGAACTGGTGTGAACTTCACTGTATGAATTAGACTAACACGATACAAGCAAGATATAATCAGGGTATGAATGGATAAAGATGACTTAGAAATAGGCATGGAGGAGGAAGGAAAATTGAGGAAGTTTCAATAAAATAGGATGAAAACAATCCAGAAAGGTAAAGAATGGAAGTTTGCAAATTTATGTGAATTAAAACTGACCATTAAAAGGATATGGGAAGTGTCTGACCAATTTTGTGATGTGTGGTCTGTTTCTGTTTTGCAGTATTGTTATAAAACATCATAGAATATGAGCAATAACCTGATAACATGTAAAAGCATAACAAATATTTACCTAATAATTTGAAGCACATTGGGATGCAATGTAATGCTAGTCTAAGCACTTGAAAATTATTGAAGCTTGCTCTTTTTTAAGCTTTTCTACAACTCCAGTTGGAATATTTGAAATACGAATGCAAAACTTCATTATATGGGTCTCCAGCTTTGATTTGTCAACAAAACCAAAAGTTTCAGCATCTACATGTAAACCAAGATTCGGTTTATTAAAAAAAATCTTTTCCTGGTTTAGTGAGAAATAACTATCACTACAGATAAGACTGATATAGTTAATAGCAAATTTTATGGCAGTAAAGGACAATGTTATAGAATGGAACTCAGTGGGTCAGGTAGCATCTACGGAGGGAAATGGATAGTCAACATTTCAGGGTGAGACCCTGCATCTGGACTGCCAGTCCCGATGAAGGGTCTCGACCCGAAACGTCAACTGTCTGTTTCCCTCCATGAATGCTGCCTGACTCGGTTCCTCCAGCATTTTGCTTGTTGCTCCAGATTTCCAACGTCTGCAGTCTCTCATATCTTATTATAGGACAGAACAAGGGTAGATAGCAAATGAAGTCTGAAGTGGATCTATGATAACACTGAAGGAAAAAAGGCAGTCTTTTTAATATGGAAAAAAACATTTCTCCTACTTGGCAACACATATTTTTAATTAAGAGGCGAAAGGTGTCAGCAAGAGTTGATTATTCTGGTTGAACATAGGCCTGTTTTAAGTAGTGTATTTGAACTTCCAGAAGACTTTTGATAAGGTCCTACATACGAAGTTAGAGAGAAAAATTAAAGCAAATTGGACTGAGTGATATAGCAGCTTGGATTGAAAATTGATTGACAGGGAACAGAGCAAGAATAAATGGTCTTTCTCCAGGTAGTAGTCAGTGACTATTGCTCACCGCCAGCTATTCACAGAATAAATCCAATGATTTGGATGAGAGAACTAAATGTAACATGTCTAAATTTGCAGACAACATAAAGGTGGGGGAAGTGAGAACTAGAAGGAGAACACAAAGAGTTGGGTGAGTGGGCAAATGTATGGCAGATGCAGTTTAAAGTGGACAAATGTGAGGATATCCACTTTAGTTCTAAAAAGAGAAAGACAGATTATTTTCTGAATGGTGATGACTGGGATGCAACAAGACTTGGATGCTCTTATATACTAGTCACTGAAAGCCAACATTCAAGTGCAGCATGCAGTTAGGAAGATAAATGGTATGTTGGCCTTCATTACAAGAGGATTACAGAAACAAGGCTATCTTGTTGCACCTGGACAGGGCCTTGGTGAGATCTCGTTTGGAGTTTTGTGGGCAAGGAGGAATAAGGATGTTCTTGCCATGGAGGAAGTGCAATAAAACTTTACTGGACTGATTCCTGGGATGATAGGACTGAGGTATGAGCAGGAACTAAATTGCTTTGGCCTATATTCATGAAAAGAGGTCTCATAAATCTTCAGAATTCTAACATGCCTGGGCAGACTTGATACAGGAAGGATATATTCCTGATGATTGGAGAGTTTGAATGGTCTGCTCCTATTTTCTACATTTCTATAACCATTGCACAACCTCCTATCCAACAACCTTTGTCATCTCCATTTCCTATATTTTATATAATAAAACGTTTAAAGAGGTTGAAAAATAACACAATTTGCTTTAACTTTTCTATCATGCTTTGTGCGGGTGTGTTCTGTGGATTAATTCATTAATTCCTCAGGACTCCAAAACTAGCCCCAGCTGAAAGGTCTCCATGTCATAAATTTTCTGACTGTAGCACCTCAGAAGAAAACTTAATGCATTCCTCAAACTGATTTTAAAATGCTGATTTTTTAAAAATACATAAACAAAGAAAATAAGTATCCACAAACCTCTATTTCAGCTATTGCAAAATTCAAGTCAAACACTGCTTCTGCTTCAGTTTGATGAGAACGTAGCCTGGAGAGGGAAAAAAATATACAGCATGCAACTTTCAAAAGTGAATTGAATAAATATTTGAAAATATAAAATGCAGGGTTATGAGGAAAAAAGAAAGGGAAAAGGAATAATTGGATAACTTTCAGAGTGGCAGCACAAACATGATGGATCAAATGGCCTTCCTTGTGTTGTATGATTCCATTTGAGCTGGTAGCATTTTACGAGAGAGCAGTTTTGAAAATTTTGAGCAAATCCTTCAGTGTGGTTCAGCAAGTTGGAGGTCTCACTGTTGAAAAGGTAGCATGATCAAAAATGAGGCTGGGATTGACTGTCCAGACAAGAACTTAGGAACTCAGTAATATACATCAGAAAGGCCACTTTAGTTTCCAACTCCTAACTGAAGAGTTAAAATGGAAGAGCGAAACAGACAATAGCTTACCTGGGTTTAAGGGCCATGATTAAATGTATTTCTTGATGAGATGCTTGCAGTTGATTCAGCAGATGTATCATGTAATTAAACTGGTCCAACTGGAACTTAAGTCCTGCTTCTATAAGCTGAAAATTTAGCCAATTGTTTTCATGTAAAAAAAAATTAAATATCCAAAATATGATATTGTGAAGCAAAGTACAGGAGTTCTCTCAAATTGTGGACAAGACTCATTTCTCAATCACCATCACTAAAAGCATTTATCTGCACATTATTCTTTGTGGGAAATTGTGCAAAAATTGACTCCCTGCTTCTTATTATAATGGTAATACACTTCAGAAACTGGCTATTGTAAAGTCCCGAGATCATGAAAGGGACTAAGTTAATACAAGTCTTTTCATATCTACATTGCTCTGGGTAACACTAATCCTTAAAGAAATGTTCTAACCTTCAGAAAAGGTCTACAATATTCATTTCATGTTTTCTGTGTTTTTCCAAATCAGGGATTGTTGATTAGAATCAGATGAGAGTGCTGTCCTAAGAGGAGATGATGAGTACGATTAGAATTTTTTCTCTGAAGCGATATGTGATCCCACAGAAGCAAACAATTTTCAACAAGCTATTTCCTCTGGTTGTGGTCTAAAACTAGATCTTGGAAAAAAAGGGGGGGGGGGGGCAACTATCTAGCACTGACGAGGAACATTTTCTATCCATGAGAGCTATTAATGCTCCATTGTTGAGTATATTCTGGGCTGAATGATAGACCTTGGGAATCAGTGGATGTGGGGATCGGGCAGGAAAATCAAATTGATGCTGAATATCAACATGGTTTTAACGAGTGACAGTGTAGACTTCTGGGGCCATGAACATAAGCGCTATTCTTATTTCTTATGTTGTTACATATCTGATTGATTGCTCTACTACTGTGTATTTCAGGTACAACACAAACTTGGAGCATAACTATCCATTCAAGTAAATGCAAAATAATGATGTTGAAAATCACAAATAAAAACACATGTTAGAACTGTGCAGCAGGTCAAGCAGTGTCTGTAGGGAGAAAACATTTAATGTTTCAAGTCAATCACCTTTCAGAATTGGAAAATATTGTGGCATTAGAAACTGTTCAACAGCATATCTTTCAATTCTGATAATTGACATGATAGTTAACATTCTGACTTGCAATGTTAACCATTTCTCAATCCATAAATGCTGCCTAATGTAGAACATCATTAGTAGCAAGAGTACACTGCTCAGCTCCAAAACTGCTCCACCATTCTGCAAGATACTTTACATCAGCACCACTATTCTACAGTAACCTATATCCCTTGAATCTTTTAAGATCCAAAAATCCATCGATCTCTACCATGAACATATTTGGCGACTAAGACTCCACAGCTCTCTTAAGCAGAGAAATTCTGAAGAGATACACTATCATCTAAGCAGAGATATTTCTTCTCATCCCAGTCTTGAATGGCTAACCCCATACTTTGAAATGTGACCCCCTGGTTCCTGCACTCCATTCAAGGGAAATATCATCCCTGGACCTACCTGTAAGAATTTTGTATGTTTCAATGAGACCACCTCTCGTTCTCAATTCTACAAAGTTCAGACCCAGACTACTTAATTTCTCCTCACAGGGCAATAACCCCACCAATCCAAGGAAGCATTCTGGCAAACCTTTGTTGGACTTCCTCTATCGCAAATATATCTTTTCTGGAGTATGGAGATCAAACCTGTACACAATATTCCAAATGAAATAATTGAAGACATTTTTATGTACTCAAATCCTGCTGCACTGAAGGCTGACACTGCATTTACCAACCCAATTGCTTGCTGTTTCCAGTGGTTTTTGCTAAGGCATATTTGCTCAAGAGAATTCACTGCAATTAGCTCTGTTTAAAAGTGACCCTTTTGTAATGGTTTCACTTTTTTTCAAATTCTCAATTCTAAATCATCAAAACTATATTTTGAAGTCTTCAAATAAACATAGAAATAAAATATCTAAAATGTCCTTATCAATACTGGAATAATCAAAAATTACAAATCATTGTATTTCATTTTTAAATTAAAGATTTGGCAACCAGAGTCAGCAGAGAATGAACTATGAAATGTGCAGTAAAATTCCATAGAATTTTTGCAGATACAAGAGTTCACAATCCAAAATCCATGCTGGCAGACCAAACCAATTAGTCCCATTCCATCAGTCTACATATTATTTTCCCTCTGGTGCCTTATGAATTCCCATTTGAAAATTAAGACTGACACAATTTTCCACAATTCCCACAAATGTTTCCACAATCTTAAGGTAGCAACTTCCAAACGGAAATACATTCTCCAGTGACAGATGGTATCTGTGTAAATAGAAGGGCAGGAGTGACGCCAGGAACAGGGCAAGAAAATGGATATGAGCAATAGAGTGCACCTGAAAACCCAAGGCTGTTGGCATCAATTGTCTCTCACTCCAGCCCAGCCCACTGCTGAGTGGCATTCCCTCAGCATCGGCACAGAGGGACAAGGAAGGGGCAATCCGAGAGCTGGAAAGCAAGAGTAAGCATAGGGAAGACTTAGGAGGGTGGGGAAGTGAAAAGCAGGAAAAACAGAATGCCCGAGGGAAAAGCAGAGGGGAGTTGCCCAACTCCAGGAAGGAAGGCAGCTGAGCAGCAGGGTTTCTTTAGAGGAGGACATCCATGAAAAGAGAGGAATTTCAGAGAAAAGGAGGACTAAGGATGAGAGGGATCAAGTGGAAGAGGTGATAATGAACAAGGGCATTTATGCCTGAGGTGTCCACTCAATGTATGTGTACATGATCAGGCGAGTTCCGCTCCCCAGTACAAAGTTCAGGACCTGGAACATTAGGACCCTCATGAACAGCCCCAAGATGGTCGATCTGCCATCGTAGCCCCGGAATATTTTGACATCACCAACTTGAGTAAGTTTCTGTGGCAGGATAATGACCAGCTCAAAGAACAAGCTGGAGGGTACACATTCTTAGGGAAAACTAGAAGAGGAATGCTCTCTTCATAGGTGGGTTGTGCTCTCAAGAATCTCTGTTTTCTTAGCAACTTCCCCCGTGGGGTAACTGAACAGTTGTAACACAAAACACATAACACAAAAGTAGCACACTATGGACTTTGATGTGCACACTATGGTCTTTGGTGTTCCCCACTCTGGGAACTATGGATGTGTTTAAAGAGAACTTTTACATCCACCTTGACGAAGTCTGGACCATGCCCCAGGAGACAAAATGATAATCCTGCATGACTTCGACATCAGGGTCAGAAAGAAAAACGCAATGCTCTGGGAAGGCATGATTGGCAAGGAAGGAATAGGGAAACCTAAGTCCAACAGAGTCGTTTTCCTGATAAACCTTGGAAGTTTTTGTCATAATCAAAATTCTGTTTTACCAGATAGACATGCACAAAACCTCATTAAAAATTCCCTGATCCTGGCACTAGCACCTATTAAATTATACCAATCCCAATCAAGAAACTACAAGGATGTCTGCATCACCTGCGCCATAATGAGTATTTACTGTGAGGCTAACTACCATCTATGCTGTTAACTCATTCAGCTTGGCCCCAAAACAATGGAGGTAAAAGAAACACATCTGCAAGGAAATCAATGCTGAAGGCCTCAAGGACACCATAACATTGCTCTTCTCAGGTAACCTCACCATTCCCAACCAGCGGGGGCTAGACTGTGCAGAATCTTGATGCCCTGAAATCCACATAAATGTGGAGAGCCTCTTAGTTTCTCTACCAGAAAACACTAGGAATGGTTTGATGAGAATAATAAGGAGATCCAGGATTTAATTAATTGAAAATGCATCGTGCCCTTAGACTGATAGCTCTACCCTACCTCAAGAAAAGGCTGAAGTTCATGAGAAAATCCTTGACCTAAGAAACTGAGTAAAAGCAGACAAGGTCTGGCA
This sequence comes from Pristis pectinata, assembly GCF_009764475.1. Lineage (NCBI taxonomy): Eukaryota > Metazoa > Chordata > Chondrichthyes > Rhinopristiformes > Pristidae > Pristis > Pristis pectinata. The sequence goes on from NC_067413.1 coordinate 31,361,117, forward strand.
ATTTGTGATAACTATGTCAAGCAAATTTGAGCAATTTGAATGCCCATCTACAGTCCTACCACACAAAGATCCATCCCACTGAGAGCCAAAAACAGAGGTGAACTTATCAAGGGAGAGAGGCAATCAGTATCTCCTGGAAGGAACACTTAGAAGAATTCTTCAACTGTGACTCCCTCTTTGTTGCATGTGTCCTTGACTCTGTTCCACAGCAAACTATTAATCCAGTCTTGCTGCCACTCCTAAGCATCAAGGCAAAAAGGCCATATGTTAATTGAAAAATAAGGCCTCAGATGCAGGTAATATCTCTGCTGAAACTTAGAGAAAAAGTTCAGTAACTAATTCACAACCTCATCTCCCACATTTGGGAAGTGTTGGACACACTCAGGGATGTCAGAGATTTAGTAATCATGGCCATCTTCAAGAACAGAGAAAGATCCTATTGCAGTAACTGCAGAGAAGTCTCCCTTCTGTCTGCTACAGGGAAAGTCATTGCAAGAGTCCTCCTCAGCTGCTACTTCCAGTGGTGGGAGAGTTGCTTCAAGTCACAGTGTGGACTTTATTCATCTAGAGGAAGAATGGACATGATCTTCATCGAGTGTCAATGTGGCCTTTTCTGACCTTATAGATTTGACTATCCACAGAAGTTCTTTTCCACCTCATATGTACTTCATGAATCCACGCAACCTGCCATCTAAGCTAGTCCCATTTGCCAACATTTGACCCATATTTCTCTAAACCTTTCCCATGTACCTGTCCAAATGTCTTAAATCTTGTTACTGTCAAGCACTTCCTCTGGCAGCTTGTTCCACATACACACCACCCTCCGTGTGAGAAAGTTGCCCCTCAGGTTCCTATTAAATCTTTCCCCCCTCACAAACATTTGCCCTCTAGTTCTTGATTCCACAACACTGGGGAAAATACTGTGTGCATTCACCGTATCTATGCCCATCATGATTTTATACACCTCTACAAGGTCACCCCTCAGTCTCCTATGCTCCAAGGAACAAAGTCCTAGTCTGCCCAACCTCTCCCTATAACCCAGTCCCTCGAGTCCTAACAACATTCTCGTATATCTTTTCTGCACTCTTTCCAGCTTAATGGCATCTTTCTTATAGAAGAGTGACCAAAACTGAATACATTACTCTAAGTACTGCCTCAACAACATCTTGTACAGTTGCAACATAACATCCCAACTTTTATTATCAGTGCCCTGACTGATGAAGGCCAGTGTGCCAAAAGCCTTCTTCAACACCCTGTCTACCTGTGACACCACTTTCAGAGGATCTTAACCAACAGGTCCACAACATACCTAATCTCAGTGCAGACTGGCATCATGTGAAGCTGCATTATTGTCTCAACACTTTTCACAACTGTTCTCACCACAATGCTGCATTTCACATCCAATAAGCTGGGATGGACTTAATTTACAGGACAACTCAGAAACTGGTCAGCCTTCCAGTACCCAAAGTCCCCCTGATCTTTGCTCATCAAGCTGCAGTAGGCAGACAATATGTGCCAATGCATACAGTCACAGGCCAAGCCCCAAATCATCATTCACTCATTCATTGACCCTAGACAAGGGTGTTGAAGATGTAGTGCAAATTATATTTTTCAATGGTTACAAATCTATTGTCTTGACTGGTATTTTGTTGCTTCCATCAGAAAAAGAAACTTCTAGAGAAATTTGTTTATCTCACTCATCTTCTCCTTCTTGGGTCATGATTTTCCCTTCAACGTAGGCAGACCACACAATGAAATTCACTATCACCTTCAGCACGTCAGTACTATCTCAGGCCATCCAAGGAAAAAAAAAACTATTTGGAGATCAAGATCTCAAAATTGGCATAAAGTTCATGGTCTACCACGTAAATGGTAATCCCTACCCTCCTGTAATCTTCTCAGAATTGTGCTACATATAGCAGGCACTTCAAAGCACTGGACACAAGCCAGTTACACTGCCTCAACAAAATCCTCCAAAGCCTTTGGTGGGATAAGCAAACCAATGTCAGTATCCTGTTCCAGACCAATATCTCAACATTGAGAATGACTGAATAATTTAGGTGTCAATGAGTAGGCTGTATCATATGCATGCCCAAAGCTAGAATCCTGAAACAGACACTTTTCCAAGCTCTGTCATTGCAACAGATTACTAGATGATAAGGAGAGATTCAAGAACATTCACAAACCTTCATGGCATCAACTCATGGGAACACTGGCCGATGACCACATTTGCCAGGAATACACGGAAGACAAGCAAAAACAAGTGTACCATCACTGAAACTACCTGTCAAACCACCCCACCCACCATCCCCTTCTCTTCCCAATCAAGCATCTTCTGTTCCACCTGTGGCAGAGTCTGTGGTTCCCACTTGGCTTCATCAGCCATATCAAAACACACTAGTGGAAGCAAGTCATCCTCGATCACCAGGGACTGCTTACAAAGGAAATGATAAGGGAGATAAGCAGTCTCAAGAGTAGTTTCTTTTTCTTACGGAAGCAGCAAAGTACCGATTAAGATAATAGTTTCAGAAATACTGTAAAGATAATATATGCACTACATCTTCAATACCCTGATTTATTCTTAACTAATTAAAATCTCCTATTTATAAATTCATTGTGATTACACACAACTTTAACTCGTTTCTAATTTTTTCCACGACTCATCTGTTTCTCAAAGGAACAGAGAGGGTGACTGACAGAGATTAGATATATGGAGGCAGATAAAGGCAAGGGAAGGACAGGAAGACAAACAGAGTTTGTGATAGAAAAAGATAGAGGAGATAGGGGCAGAATCAAGTGAGAGATAATTGGTTGACAATTTCTTTCCTCCCACAGATGTTGTTTGACCTGCTGAGTTCCTCCAGCACATTGTTTGTTGCTCCAGATTCCAGAATTTATAGTCTCTTGTGTCTCAAGAGGTAATCGGTTTATTATTGTCACATGTACCAAGTACAGTGAAAAACTTTGTTCTGCATGCCATTCATACAGATCATTTCACCACATCAGTACATTGAGGTAGTACAAGGGAAAAGCAATAACAGAATGCAGAATGGGAGTGTTACAGTTACAGAGAAAGTGCAGTGCAGGCAGACAACAAGGTGCTAGGCCATAACGACATAGATTGTGAGGTCAAGAGTCCACCTTATCATACAAGAGGTCTGTTCGATAGTTTTGTAATAGTGGGATAGAATACATAGACTAAGGTAGAGAGTCAGAGGTCAGGAGGTGGGAAAAAAACCCAAAAAAAAACCAAAGGGAAGATAAGAGTGAGATAGAGACACAAACAAAGGGCAAAGAGAAACAGAATCAAGCATATACACTCATTCATGTTTGTTGTCAATTCGGTATTAAAAGCAAATGAAGAAACAAGTTCAACTAATGTGATCTCTTCAAAGATATTAATAGTTAATGTTCAAAATCCGTAAGTTTGCTTACAAAGCTACCAAATAAAAGTAAAGCAATTGTTTCTACCTTGCAAGTTATTATTATGAGATCAGGAACCAGGGCCCTCGAATCTGTGGATGCTACAAGATCAAATACATTCGGTACAATTTCAGCATCTGGCTAGAAAAGATAATAAATCTGTTGAACCTTTAGCAGTTCATTTATTGCACATCAATTTCAATTTTTTTTTGATAACCGAAATCCTTCATTCCTTTAAAATAGTTATGTGGAGCGACTGGAGAAGATGAGATTGTTCTCCTTAGAAGAAAGAAGATTGAGGGGAAATTTTGAAAAGATGTTCAAATTTATGATGGGTTCTGATCAAGTAGATAAGCAGAAGCTGCCTCAACTGACAGAGCATGCAGTTTTGAGAGAAACTGGCATAAAAAAAACCCACAGAGATTGAGGTAGAGTGATTTTATACAACTATTATGACGTCAGATGCATTGTCTGAGATGTGGATGGAAGCAGGTGCAATTCTAATTTTCCAAAGGGCAATTGGATATAGGTTTTAAATGAAAAACACTGTAGTCATGGACAGAGAGAACTATAGGTCCATTAGGAAGCATCTTAACAGATCTTATGCACAATGAACTGAACTACTGCCTCCTGTATGGCAAGATTCTAAGAACATTAGTTTGCTAAATATTATAAGTACTTCACTTTGTGGTGCAGTTCTTTGAGTAAAAGAAAGCCAGCTTGAAAGATTTCCTACGTTTCACGGGAACGATGTTTGACACTTTATTGGGAAGTTTTCTGTGAAAATTTCTTACCTTGTATTTCCTTGGAGAAAGGAAAGTTTCCAGACACTACTGCCTACCTATAATTTAACAATTCTACCTGGTGTTTTGAAGTTTCAATATTCAGAATTCAGTCCAAATGAGAAGTTGTGGCAGGTGCAATTCACCAACTTTCATGGTTTATAATTCAAATATTATCATATTTAAAACTAATACTCTCTGATTACTAACTGTCTGATACAGGATTCATTCAGAGTACCCTGTTACAACATTGGTCATGCTAAGACAACAGGGACTGATACATCCCAGTTCATTGAAATTGTCAGTCTTTATTTCTAGTTGTTTTGCACAGTATCTAATGCAGAGATAGGACAATACAGTAACTTCTATTAATAAAGTACTCACCAAGATGTTCATATTTATGGCCAGATTGAGTATTTCAAATATGTCTTGGCACCTTTGCAACTTCAACAATGTGAAAAGCAATCTATTCATCACTTGGCAACTGTGGTAAGTGCCAGGCTGAAAATTTCTGTAGTAGTTTCGGAATATTCTTACTGAATAGAAAAGACAAAGAAAGTTCTTTCATTGCTAATTTTCTCATGCTTGCAGTGGCATCAATTTGTTTGATCAATGAAAGAAGACTTTCCACTCCACTAATTTAGTTAATCACAGGGGCCACAAATTTTACAACAAAACCTACATTGACTTCCCAATTAAAGCTGGCAAAACTGAAGCCCAAATGCTATTGGACTTCAATAAATTTGAAATCCAACCTTCCTTGCTATGACTGATAGCAAACCCTTCTCATCTCAGCTTATTTGGCTGAACCCAGATGGATGATTCACCTCATAGTCAACTTCTGGCTAGATTTTGGCAGTTTACTATTGTCTATCTTTATACTATTAGATCATATTGGCAGAATTAGCAATAGAAACTCAGAGAAAAAGTGGTGGTCATTCATCCCACTGCCTGTATTGGCTTTGATTCTGTTATATAATTAGTTCCTTCTCCGTTGCCCTGCAAAAATGATCTTTTTGAAAGTTACCACTGAAACCACTTCTGCCTTCCTTTCAAGCAGTGCATTTCAGATTTCAGAAAATTTGAGGACAATCATTTTCTCAGTATGGGTTCCCTCTCAGATTGAATAATGTAGCTCAGAGGATGGGTAAAACAGGCAGTTTAATTATTTTCAAAGTTAATCCTAGATTATCAGTTACTAATAAAGCAAATAAGGAGAGAATGGAGTAAGCAGGAGGGCTAACTTTCTTTTGCAGTTTTCAGTTCATGGAAGTTACCAATACAGTACTAAAGTTGCTCCTGTCTCCTGTAATACCAGTTTCTTTTATAAATAATACAAGTCATTAGCCTAAAATTTCCAAGGAGCTATCTGCAAGTGTCACATGCCTAGCCCCTAACTTGCCTTGTCTTGATCTTTCAGTGGGAATTTATCCATAAAGCAGTTCCAACCTGATCAACATGGTCTGTGCAGCAAGAGGCCTTTCTGGCCATATGGCATTATGGTTTTATGACAACTGGCTAAGCCACATCCCCAGGCTTAACCAGCTGTGAAAATTGATAGACAGCTTGAATGTTTGCAAATATATCTGACATTCAAAAACATTCAACATTATTTTAAAAAATAATCAAACGAAAAAGTTTTAACATTTTTAAATAATTAAATATTAATTATTTAAAAGTGCCAATAACAAAAATCACATTCAAATATTTATGAAAACAAAAGATATAAATAACTAGAAACACCTCTCTTCCTTGCATTCCTTCCTCTCATTGAAATAAAAGCAGTCACTGAAATTGCCAGGTGCTTATACCAATGTAAGAAATATACTGGTGCAAGAAATGTTACAGTTCTATCAAAAGCAATGAGGAATACTACATTGATAACAACTTCAGAGAAAATGCCAGAGCAAGCTGATTCCTACCTGCACGGAGAAAGAGATACAGATTTCCTGACTCCATAAATTTCTGAACAATCTCCATACAAAACTGAAAATTGTAAAATATTTATGTAAAGTAAGTTTTCAGTGGATCACTCTGAAATCTATCAGTTCCAATAAGGTAAATGCACGCAAACTTTTCTTCATTTTCAATTCTAATGTGAGAATCACAATACAAAACTGGAAAAAATCTAATATAATTCTCTGACAACAATTCAAATTACTATTGAATATTTTCAAAAATAAGAACAGAAGAATAGAAGCATTAATAGACCATGCAGCTCCAAAGGCCTGCTCCACCATTAATGTTATGACAAGTTATGGTATCTGACTATTTTCCTGTCTGATCCCCAAATCCCTTGATATCCTTGGTGTCCAAAAATCTATCCACCTCTTTTCAAATTATATTCAAGGACAAGTGATTCACAGCACTCTAGTATAAAAAAAATCCAAAGATGTATAATGTTTTGGTAAAGAAATTTCTTATGTTGGTCCCAAACAGCTAACCCCTACCACACGCTTATCCTGAGACTAGAATAATAGAGCCATACAGCACAGAAATGGGCCTTTCAGCCAACCATGCCCATGCCAACCTTCTGGCCATTTACACTAATTCAGGACCATACCCCTTTTATGGCCTTGCCTATTTGTGTCTGTCTAAATGCCTCTTAAATATCTGATTCCACCCTCTTCTCTGGTAGCGAGTTCCAAATATCAACCACTCTTTGTATGAAAAAAAAACTTACCCTTCAGATCAATTTTAAAACACCTTCCTCTCACCTTAAGCCTGCACCCTCTTGTTTTTGATACCCTGGACCTGGGAAAAAGATTTTGTCTATCTACCATACAAATGCCTCTCATAATCTTGTATGCTGTATCAGGTCACCCCTCAACCTCCCTTGCTCCAGGGAAAACAAGCCCAGCCCATCCAATCTCTCCCCATAACTGAAGTCCTCCAACCCAGGCAACATCCTGGTGAATCTCCTCTGCACTCTCTCCAGGGTGATTACATCCTTCTTATAATATGGTGACCAGAACTGCACACAATATTCCATGTACATCCCAACCAGTGCTTCATAAAATTGCACCAAAACATCCCAACTCTTATATGCCAGCTGTCTCCAAGTCAGAAGACATCTTGGCATCTAAATGTCAACTTCTTAAATGTTTCTAGAGATCATCTCTCATTTCAAAAATTTCTAATGCAGGCCAATAAAACTAAATCTTTCCACATAGGGAAACCCTCTCATTACAGTGGATCAATGCTGTACCTTCTCTAAGGCCAAAGTAAGTTTTCTTAGATTCAGAAACTAAAACTTTAAACAGCTTAGCAGGTGTGCTCTCATCACAACTCTGTAAATCTGCAGCAAAACTTGCTTGCTCTTGTAATCCAACCCTCTTGCTATAAAGGCACTAACCATTTACCTTCCTAACATTTTGCTGAAATTGCTTGTTAACTTTCTTCGTAAGTGAATTAGCACAAAGATTCCTCTGTGCAACAATATTTACTAGATTTTTTGCCATTTAATAATTATTTTTGTGTTCATTTCAAAGGAGTGAAGTGAATCATGTTTCCCCTGTTTCCTAAATGCTTAAACCTTCTATGTTTCTTCTTTGACATTTTGCATTATCTTCAAAGCTCACCTTCTCAATTAGTTTTGTAGCATCAATAAACCACCTGAATGTCACTAACATTTTTTTCATCTCAATCATTAATGCAGATTATGTGTAACTCAGGGTCCAGTGCAATCTGCCAGTTACAGCCTGCCAACCTTAAAAAAGACCTGTTAATTCCTATGCCTGATTTCCTATCCTTTAACCAATCCATAATCTATGCTGATATATTACTCCCAACTATATGAATCTTTATGTATAAATATTTTATGCCATATCATATCAAATGCCTTTTAAAAATTCAGAAATGTTCTGTCTACTTGTTTCCCCAGGATTTATCCTGCTGGTAAACATATTCAAAAACTATTAAATGCGTTAAATATGATTTCCTTTCATAAACCCATAGTAATTTCATGATATAATTTTCTAAATGACCTCTAACACGATTTATAGTTTTTTTTTCAACAATAGATACCAAGTTACATGTGTAGTTCCCTGTTCCTTCTCTCCCTCCTACCCTGAATAGCAGTATTACATTTCCTGCCTGATGGGACAGTTATTAAACTAGGAATTTTGTTAGATCATCCACTCTCTCTGAAGCCAGCCCTGCCACAGATCTATGATGCAAGTTATCAGGTGCAGGGGATTATCAGTTTCCTTATTTTCTCCAGTTTTTTCTCTTCACTAATATTAATTACAATAATTTCTTCACTCTTTCTTTTACTTATTGTAACACAGGTGGTGGCCATTCGGCCCATCACGTCCATGTCAATTCCTAGCAGAGCAATCCTGTCCTTTATCGTCTCTCTTGATTTCCCTGTACCTCTGCAACTTTTTCTCTCTCACATGCCCCTTGATTCTTATGCCACTCACCTACACTGATGGGCAATTAACCCATTAACCAGCAATCTTCGGAATGTGGGAGGAAGCTGGAGGACCTGGAGATACACACACACAGTCATGGGGAATGTGTGCAAAGACCACCCAGACAGGCATCAGGTCAATATCAAGCCCAGGTCGCTGGAGCTACAAAGTAGCAGTGCTAGCTGCTGTGCTACCATGCCACCCACATTAGCACTTGCTGTTAATTTACTTTAACATTCTATAGTAACCCTTTTTATCAATTTTTTGTCACTTGCTGTTGGTTCATTAAAACTTTTCCAATTCTCACGCTTTATTGAACTTACTGGTACCATCATAACCCACTTCTTTTAATCTGATACCATCCTTACCCACTTTATTTTGTTACAGGTGGATCACTGCCACCATGAAGTTTGCAGTTTACAATGGAAATATATATCCATTGAGAATTAGGAAATACTTCTTTAAATGTTTGTGTTGCTGACAAGACTTTAAATCCAATCAGCCTTGGTCCATTTGCCCCCTGATATTTATGTAAGTGACTAAGTTCAAACTCTGAATTGTACCCTTCTTCAATTAAATAAAAATTCCACCACATTGTGATCACTTTTCATTGAAGAATGCTTTTTTATGACATTACATACAAACCTTTTCTCATTATGCAAAATAAGATCTAAAATGGCTCATTTCTTGTTGGTCCCATGATGTATTACTCTAAGAAACTGTCCCAAATGCATTCTATAAATTAATATCTGAACTACATTGGCCAATTTGATTTGCTAGTCCATGTGAAAATTAATTATTACACACAAAAAATGATTGTATTATCTTTCCTACAAGCTCTTATTTCTTGAATAATACACTGATGATCAGGGGCAGACAAAACACTCGCCCCACGGATCTTGTCCCTTGGTAGCCATTTATTCTGATTCGACTTTCTGCTCTTATGGTCCATTATCATTCCTCACTGCTGCCCCTAAGCTATCTATTATCAGGGCCACCATTTCACTTCTTAGCAGTTTGTTTAAATTTCAGATTCCTTGATGTACTTAATTTACAACTAGATAACCATGTAGCTTTGTAATGGCAATTTATGTCATACATCTCAATTTGTGTTATTAATTCATCTAGCTTGTTGTGAATATATTCAGATACACACCTCTTTCCTCGATTTGACTTGGTTCACTGATGCACTGTATTGTTTTACATTCTGTCATCCCATTACATACTGCGTATCATTATTGAAATTGCTACTTTTTTGTCTGACTTTGATCTTTCCCTTTAAATCTATTTCTTCCCTTTTATCTAAACTCTTCTTTAAGAAAGAAAAAAAGAAAACTTTAAAAGCTCTGAAAATAACTGTAAGCATATTATCTACAGGGTAGAAAGCTGTTCTAATAAAAATGAATAACATTAACAGACAATGCACTTACCTTTTCATCGCCTTTTTTAACATCATGTTCAAACCTACACTGTTTTTTCTTGCAGCCTCTTACTGTAGTGAAATAAAATCTACAGTAACCAGATGGTGGTACAGTCAAATTCAAAGGACAATTAAACTAGAAATAATAACAGAACAAAGCAACCTCTGAATCATTTGCAATATGTTGCATTAAAGTACATTCATGCTCGAAATGAGTAACTTTTAAATGTATTAAAAGCTTTATCTCCAAAATAGCTCTAAGTAAACTGACACTAAGAATCTTCATTTATTACTAAAACACAAAGGGCTATATTTATGAAAAATTAAAATAACGTTGGTGAATAATGCTGTTCTTTTTCATTTTGTGTTCAAATTCTTTCATGATCTGGTCCTTCCCCATCTTTGCAACAAGTTTCTGACCACATGGACACCCCCAATTTCATCATTCCATCAGTAGTCCAACAACAATCACATGTATCATGCCTTGGAATTTGGTACTGCATTGACAGTGCTAATTAAATACAAGTCATTGCGACTTCAAGGAATCATTAACAAGTGTGAAATTTACTTAAAGTTGACTTTATTCCTCCATGCTCAAAATTCATTGCAAAAGAGACTTGGACATAAATGCTTGGTATACTGTCACAAGTTAAGACAGAAGAAATCCACAACTCTAGACTTGTGGCCAATTTGGAGGAAAACTGTAAGTTGCACTGGGTGACTTGAAAGATTCATGGATAATAAGCAGGTGCAAAGAGAAAAGTTGCTCAGTCATCTAGAAAAATATCTACAGTTACTTGCCTCACAGCCTTGCTAAATCGGGAACAGATCTTACCAATCAAAGCCAAAAAGTTAAAGGTAGTATTGGATCAAAAAAAAACGCTATCAGAAATGTTGCAACCTGATGATTACAAAAATTACAGAATTCACCAAATGAGGACCAAATAAGGAAATGGGAAGAATACAAAAGTAATCTAGTGAAAAACATTAACACTTCCATAAATATGCAAAAAGAAATGATCAGCAAAAGATGTGGGTCCCTTACAGACTAAGAAATGAAAACATATTGGGAATAAGGAAATGACAGAAAAATAAACAAATACTTTGTGCCTTTTTCATGCAAGGTGACTCAAAAAAAACTCTCCCGAAAAAATGAACAACAGATCCAGGGTGATTGAGCTGAAGTAAATTAGCCTTAGGAACAAAACAAAATTGTATTAGAGAAACTAATGGGACCGAAATGTCATAAATCCCTAGGAACTGGTGATCTGCATCCCAAGGTTTTGAGAGGTGGCAATGGACATAATGGATGCAGCAGATGTCATCTTCCAAAATTCTACACAATCTGAAATGGTTTCAACAGATAGGAAGACTGCAAATATAACCCCACTACTTAAGAAAGGAGAGGGTGATAGAGAGAAAAGAGGTAGTACAGACCAGTTACTCTGACACCAGTAAAAGAGAAAATGATAGAATCTATTATTAAGGGTTCTGGATACTTAGAAATAATAAAAGGCTTGGAGAAATTTATTATGGATCTATGAAAGGGAAATCAAGTTTGACAAATGTATTTTTTAAGGTTGTAACTAGCAAAATATACAAATATGAACCAGTTAACGTGGACTTTTGTTAGACCTCTTATAAGGTGCCAAACAAAAGGTTTTTAAACAAAATTGGAACACATAGTATTAGTATAATATACTAGTGTGGATTGAGAATTGGCTCATTGGCAGCATGCAGAGTTAAACAGGTTGTTATCAGAATGGTAGGCTGTGACTAGGGTTACACAAAAATAGGTGCTGTGGGGCCACGCCTGTTCACAATCTGTATCAATGACTTAGACAAGTGAGCCATGTGTAACATATCCAGGTTTGACAATAACACGAACCTGGGTAGCAGCGCAAGCTGTGAGGAGTGAAGGTCATCATTCAGATATAGCAAGTAATAGAGAAGGCAAATGTTATTGTGACCCGAGTACATTGGGGGGTGGTGGGGGGGGTGGTGGGCAGGAGATGGAAACTGCAGATGCTCTCAAGGTTAGAACAATGAGAGATGTTATCATTGAAACATACAGAATACTTATGGGGATTGACAGAGTAGATGCAGCTTTGATGCTTTCTATAGCTGGGATGTCACAGTCTCAAAATAAGGGGCCAGCTATTCAGGAATTGAAATAAAAAAACTCTTCATACAGAGCATAGGGAATCATTGGAATTTTCAGTGAAGGCTCAGTCACTGAATATATTCAATGCAGAGATCAATAGCAATGAGGTGAGTTCAGGAAAGTATTGCAGAGGTAAAAGATCAGCTATGATCTTATTGAATCACGGAGCAGGCATGAGGGGTTGAATGGCTTCTGTTTCTTATGCACTATGACACCAGAAGACCACTTCATCTTGAAAATCTTCCCGAATCTGACCTTAAATTACCTATCACTAGCATAACCAAAACTCTACCATCTATGTTTATAATAGTGTTCTGAGCAAATCTTGTCATCTCAGTCATACTTTGTCATGGTCAGGGTCCCGTTCTTTATGCCATTCCCTCATAAATTTCAAAAACATAGTTGTTCTTCATTCTTCCAAGTATCATCACATGGATCCTAGAACTCAATTTCCTTCTCAGTGTTCATGTACAAAAGAATCAACAGAAATGTACTGCTGAGTATGGAAAAAAACAATACCAAGAGCACAGTATCACGAATTTTAGAATGAATGCAAGATGAATGGATTAAGTTCTTTAATGCAACAGGATGAAAAAGTGAAGCAATGAACAAGTATGTGAGGTTTGTCATTTCTGTGCACCACACCCTAGCGTTTTTTAGTAAACACAACTAATTTCTTAATAGAATCTAACCAGCTGTATCTACACAAATGGGTTATATTCAGCAGAAAATCTAATGGGTCAGTAAAGAATGTGGAAAATTCAGACTTACAGGCCTGGTCATAAAACAATACTCCGAGATGTTCAGCTGCAGAGAAGAAGCAGGTCGTGCTGATGTTGCTGGCAATATATGCTCGTGGGCAAGCTTTAAATCTAAGAGAAAAGAAATAAGGCCCTTGTTATTTTCAGTTAACATTACCATTTTTCTCCTTTCATGGTACATAAGAAAAAGGAGAAATAAGAGCAATATGAGGCCATTTCAGGACTGATCGACCTCAATGCCATTTTTTGTGCACGATCCTCACAACCTTGAGTTTCTTGATTTTCAGAAATCTGTCAATTTCTGTTTTGAATAAACTCAATAACAAAGTTCTCCAGAGCATTCTGGAATAGAGAATTCTAAAGATTCACCAACCTCTGAAAAAGTTTCCCCTCATCTCAGTCCTAAATGGCCACCCCTTATTTTGAGATATGTCACTTCGTTCCAGATTCCTCACCTAAGGGAAGCATATTCCCTGCATCTGACTTGTCAAACCTGTGGAATTTTGTAAGTTTCTGCAAGATCTCCACACATCCTTCTAAACTGGACAAAACACGCCTTGCCAACTCGACCTCTCGTTAAATGAACTGTTCACTCCTGGAATCAGTCCAGTGAATCTTTGTTGCAATTCATTTATGGGAAGGATGGGAAAATTGTGCACAATACTCCAGGCACGATCTTACCAAGGCCTCATATAATTGCAGTAAGACAACCTTACTCCTGAAGACAAGAAAAAAAGGAGCCATTTATTTCAATAGTGATTGACAGACAGTTTCAATGCATGCTAATAGACTTCCTCCAATAACTTGGGCTCTTGATTTATGCACCAGACTTATGTGGCACCTTGTCAAGTGCCTTTTGGAAATTTAAGTACACTGCATCTACAACTCTCCATCACATCCTCAAAGAATTTGAGCAAGTTTGTCAAATATGATTTTCCTTTCATAAAACCATGTTGACTAGGTTTCATTATGTTCAGCTTCCCTAAATGATTAGTAATTTTCTCTTCGATTATTGACTCAAGCACCTTGCCAACAATAGATGTTAAACTAACTGGCCTATAGTTCCCTGCCTTCTGTCTTTCTCACTCTTTGAACAAGGGAGTCCATTTTCCAATCCTCTGGTACTCTCCCAGAATTTAGCAAGCTTTGAAAATTTTCAACCAATGGGTCCACTATCTCTGTAATGACATCCCTTAAAATCTTTGGGTGCAAGCCAACAGGTGTCAGTGATTTATATCAAGTTTCTCTAAGATTTTATCCCTTGTAATTGGGATTTTTACAAATTCATCTATGTTGTTTGAAATTAGCCCATCTGTTACCTTCAGATTATTTGCAGTATTCTCCACAGTGAAGACTGATGCAAAAAATTGATTTAACATATCTTCCACTTCTTTGTTTCCTGTTATTAATTCACCAGCCTTGTTCTCTAGAGGTCCCACACCTACCTTAGCCACCTTCTTCCTATTTATTTCCCCATAGAAACTGTCTTTTTTCTTGAAGTTTTCTCTCAAACTAAATGTTCTCCCTTCTTATGAGCTTTATAGTCTTCCACTACTGGATCCTAAAAGTTTTCCAGTCCTCTGGCCTTCTACCATCCATATTTTTCAATTGAGTGTTATCTTTAACCTCCTTTGTTAACCAGATTGTGCCTCTTTCTCAGAGAATCCCTTTTACTAATTGGGATAAATTACTGCTGAGTGTGATGGACCAGCTGTTTGAAATATCTATCACTGTTCATCTACTGACCTGTCTTAGCTTATTTTCCCAGTCCACCTTAGACAACTCCATGATCATACCATTGTAATTGCCTTTTTTAAGTTGAAGACAGTAGTTTTCATCTTGTATTGAAATGGTCTCATAATAAAGATCAACACACCATTTATCTCCCTAATCATTTGCTTCGCCATATCTCACCATTTAAGAAGTACACTTTTTCAGTTTTGTGCACCAAGTAGAAAACATCACATTTTTTCCACTTTATATTCCACCAGCCACGTTCTTGCCCATTCACTTAGATCTCTTTATATCATCCTCCCTACTCTCAATCCCACCTAGTATTGTATTATCAGACAACTTGGAAATATGACATACAGTCCTCCCAGCCAAATCAGTGAACAGATCATAACTAAACCCTGCAAATCCCGACTAGTTAGAGCTCCCACCTGAGAAAGATCCATTTATTCCCACAAAGATCCACTTGCCCAATAACCAATTCTCAATCAACATTAGTATATCTTCTCCAAACTAGTGTGCTCTAACCTGGTTGACCAACCTCCTGTGTGCAACCTCATCAAAAGTCTTCTGAAAATCAAAACACATCATATCTATCAACCTATACTACCAGTCACATCTTCAAAGAATTCCAATAGCTCAGTCAATTATGACTTTCCCTTCATAAATCCATGCCAACTTTGCCAAATCCCACTATTCTTTTCAAGGTGCTCTTTTATTACACCTTTCATTATTTTCCGCACTACTTTTCCTTACTACTAATGTCGGCTAACAGATCTGTTTTCTCTCCTCTTCCCTTCTTAAACAGTGGGGTTACATTTGCTTTTCTTCAATCCACAGGAACAATTACAGAATCTGTAAAATTGTGGAAGGTAGTAATCAGAGCATTCACCGTTTCTATAGCCACCACTTCCAAAACTCTGGAATTTAAATTACCTTGTCCTTGGGATCTATCAGCTTTTAGCCTCTCAATTAAAAAAATCGTACTGGAGAAATTAACATGTATTTCCTTCAGTTTCTCATTCTGGCAAGACCCTTGGTTCTCTGGTATTTCTGGCATGTTTTGTGTGTCTTTTGTGAAGACAGATATAAAGTAGTTGTTTAATTCTTCTGCTAGTTCCTTATTCCCCATTATAAATTCTTTTGTCTCTGTATATTTGCCCTCGCTCATCTTTTCTTTTTACATATCTAAAGAAGCTATTAGTCTGCTTTTGCATTTCTTGCTTGTTTACTCTCATATTCTATCCTGCTTTTATCATCAATTTCTTGGTGCTCCCTTGCTGAATTCTAAAATGCTCCCAATCCTCAAGCCTAGTTATTTCTGACAAAGTTATAAAATCTCTTCCTCTGATTTAATACTATCACTAATTTCTCAGGCATGAATGGGTCACTTTCCACTTTAGTCTTAAAAGAATGAAATCCACACTACATACAGATCCACGAGTAGAATCAGCCTTCTGATACATTGCCAAGGAATCAGTGAGATATCTGTGTTGAATCCCTGGACAATACTGAACTAACTGACTTTGGGTGCCATTGCAGTGGTTTCTCTGTAATAGTCAAGATCCAAGGTGGGGATATACGAGAAAGGAAGTGCCTTAGAGCTAACCTGAACACTCCTCAATTACTCAGCTAGAACAATGGATACATTAAAAAAAAGGGCAAGGGCAAGATCAGGTGCACCAAATCAAAGAGAAAGCCAACTAGATAGACAATAAATGGGCTTGTGATCAGGAGCCAACAGCTGGTACCTTGAGGAAAGAAGTAGGAGAAAATGGGACAGCAATTTCCATTTTTAAATACGTATTGAAATGCAACCCATCATTCTTTTAAATTCATCTTTTAAGTGCTAAATATATCTACTGGCCAAAAAGGATGAGAGTTACAAGAAACTGCAGGGACTTGTGGACACAGTTCAGGACATCATGGAAACCAGCCTCTCTTCCATGGACTCTGTCTGCACTTCTCACTGCCTCTGTAAAGCAGGCAATGTAATCAAAGACCCTACCCACCCTGGTCATTCTCTCTCCTCGCCCCCCCCCCCCCCCAATTGGGCAGAAGTTACAAAAAACTGAAAGCACGTACCACCACGCTCAAGGACAGGTTCTATCCCACTGTTATAAGACTATTGAACAGTCCCCTTGTACTATAAGATGGACCCTTGACCTCACAATCTACCTTGTCCATGGCCTTGCACCTTATTGTCTGCGTGCACTGACTTTCTCTGTAACTGTAACACTTTATTCTGCATTGTTATTGCTTTTTCCTTGTACTGATGTGATGAAATGATCTGTATGGATGGCATGCCAAACAAAGTTTTTCATTGTACCTCTGTACATGTGACAATAATAAACCAATTTACCAATTTATAACCATGTTTCTCTACCTGGAAGGTTTCCTAATTTAGCATAAAAGCACATGGTGGAAATCGGAACTGGAACTTTTGTAATACCCAATGGATCAAGCAGAATCAGTAGAGAGAAAGGAACAGTTAATATTTAAGATGATTGCCAACAACATTTCAATTCTACCTTGCTAAAAAAAAATCACTGGCCCCAAATGCTAACACCCTCTCTCTTTCTTCACACATACTGACCAATCTGTTGAACATTTTGTTTATAACCAAGCAGCTCAGCTATTCCAAACAAAACAAATTGATTTGAAGGACTCACTTATACACTGAAATCATGCAAAGACACCACACTGGCATTCGCACATTTTACTATAAAACACCAAGGTCAACCATGAAATACAAAATCACATAAATATTTAATTGGAGCATACTATTTGTCAAGGCTGACTTCCCAACTGAAGATTCTGAACAAAGCGGTTTCAGAGAAAAATCATTTTCCAATGTAGGCCCAGATGTACAATGATCCTTAGAGCTGTTGATGCTGCAAGAAAAATATGCATCATGTTACTAATGCAAATATTTCAAAACAATTTGATTTTATTTGGTAGACAGGTGAGGAAACATGTCAGAATGGAGAATTTTAAAGCATGGAATCACATGCATACCCAGATACCTACACTGCAATTAAATATTTTGAACAGAAGGGATTGGAATGTCACCAACCACCCAGATAGCCTCCAATGCACCTGAACCCACAGTGACCATTACAGATGTAACATCAGTCTTCCGGAGAATGAACCCATGGAACATCCCTGGCCGTGTCCTTAGGTCCTGCTCGGGGGTATCTGCAGACATTTTTAACCTCTCCCTGCTTCAATCTGAGGGTCCCACCTATGTTAAGACCTCTATTATCCCAGTACCTAAGAAAAACAAGGTAACGTGGATTAATGACTACCCCCTGTTGGTTCTGACATCCACCATCATGAAGTGCTTTGAGAGGCTGGTTATGGCACACATTAACTCCAGCATCCCAGACAACCTCAACCCACTGCAATTCACCTACCGCTGATACAGGTCTATAGCAGAAGCCATCTCCCTAGACCTACATTCATCTCTGGAGCATCTGGGCAGTAAAGACACCTACATTAGACTATTGTTTATTGATCACAGCTCTGCCTTCAATACTATAGTTCTAAGCAAACTCATCTCCAAACTCCTAGACCTGAGACTCAACACGTCCCTTTGCAACTGGATCCTTGATTTCCTGATCAACAGACCACAATCAGTAAGGATAGGCAGCAACACTTTCTCCACGATTATTCTCAACACTGGTGCCCCACAAGGCTGCATCCTCAGCCCTCTACTCTACTCTCTATACACTTACGACTGTGTAGCCAGATTCTGCTCCAACTCAATCTACAGGTTTTCAGATAATACGACCATAGTGGGCCATATCTCAAATAACGATAAGTCGGAGTACAGGAAGGAGACAGATAGCCTAGTGACATAGTGTCATGACAACAACCTTTCCCTCAATGTCAGCAAAACAAGAGAGCTGATCGTTGACTTCAGGAAGGGGGACAGTGCACACCCTCCTGTTTACATCAATGATGCTGAGGTTGAGGAGGTTGAGAGCTTCAAGTTCCTAGGAGTGAACATTACCAATAGCCTGTCCTGGTCCAACCACGTAGACTCCATGGCCGAGAAAGCTCATCAGCGCCTCTACTTCCTCAGGAAGCTAAAGAAATTTGGCACGTTCCTGTTGACCCTCACCAATTTTTATCAATGCACCATAGAAAGCATCCTATCCAGATGCATCATGGCTTGGTATGACAAATGCTTTGCCCATGACTGTAAGAAACTGCAGAGAGTTGTGGACACAGCTCGGCACATCACAGGAACCAGCCTCCCCTCCATGGACTCTGTCTACAATTATTGCTGCCTTGATAAAACAGCCAGCATAATCAAAGACCCCACCCTCCCCAGACATTCTATCTTCTCTCCCCGCCCATTGTGCAGAATATACAAAAGCCTGAAAGCACATACCACCAGGCTTGAAGACAGCTTCTATCCTGCTGTTATAAGACTATTGAATGGTTCCCTAGTATGATAAAATGGACTCTTGATCTAACAATCTACCTCATTATAACCTTGCACTTTATTGTCTACCTGCACTGCACTCTCTCTGTAACTGTAACACTTTATTCTGCATTCTGTTATTGTTTTACCTTGTACTAACTCAATGCACTTGTAATCATTTGATCTGTATGAATGGTATGCAAGACAAGCTTTTCACTGTACCTCAGGACATGTGACAATAATAAACCAATTTAACAAATTTAATTTTTAATAGCAAACAAATCTTTACCTACTTATATTCAAAGCACATAACTTTGGCTAAGCAGTACAATGAAAATTATCATTCCAGGCTGCATTGAGCATAGATTATTAATAATTAACTAGCTACCAAGGAACTCATTAATTAGAAGGATTATTGCCACTAAGGTTAATTTTAAAGATTATTCTATGCATCCATATTCCAATTTTGACCACACTTCAAAAAGTATTTCATTGTCTGTAAAGCAACTTGGGCCATCCTGATATTGCGCAGAATGCTTTAAAAGTACAACTTCTTTCAATTTCATTAATACATTTCACAGCCAATAAATTTCTTCTGAAGTACAATCGTTATTGTTTTATCTGCATTCTTACACAGAACAATATTGCGCAAAAAGTAAATGTGATAAACGTCCAATTAATCTGGTTCTGCTGTTTATTGGGATGACAGTGATGGCTGGGATACCTGAACATTGAGAAATAACATTCCATAGTTTTATGTCCACTTGCATCAGCAGATAAAGCAGCAATGTATTGACTCACACTCAAGCTGGCAGCATTCCTTTGCTTGTACCCTTATTTTGAAAAGTAACCATATGCTCAGTCCAAAAAAAGACTCTGCATGCAAGTCCTTGTTAGAATCACACAGCAGGGAAACAGGCCCTTCAGACCATCATGCCCATGCTGACCACCAAGCACCCATTTATATCAATCCCATTTTATTCTCCCCACATTCCCTTCAATTCTATCCAGATTCTCCCACTCACCTACACACCAGGGGTATTCACAGTGGCCAATTAACCTGCAAGTCTTTGATACATGGGAAGAAAGTGCCCGGGGGAAACCCATATGGTCAGAAGAGAATGTGCCAAGTCCTATTCTCTGTAGGAAACTCAGGGGGCAATGTGTTGATTTTCAATCTTATTCAAAAGATGGCATCTCTGATAGTACTGGTCAAAAGGGATGCTGTGTAAAGTTTCATCTTGGATGCTCAAGTCTCTGTCAAATGCTCTGACTCAAGAAGATGATTCCACGCAAGTACAGTATGCACATTGTTAATCATGATGCACAAGTCCAAAGTCACAAGACTGGGAGAGTTTGTGATAGGGAGACAATACTGCAGCAGTGGGGTGTTGGCAAATCAGATGTTGACTCCATCAATTCAGCATGCAATAGTAGGAGCAGAGAATCATGGAAACCATTATGCCAGTGCTGGGTCTTCGAAAGAGCTATCCAATCAGCTCCACTCACTTGCACTTTTCCAAGAGACTTGCAATTTTTTCCCTTTATGATTTTTTTAAAATCCAGTTCCCTTCTGAAATATTTATTCTACTTTTACTACCTTTTCAGACACAGCATTCTAGATCAAAACAAAACACCGCAGGCATAAAAGCAATGAACTTGCACAACAAAATGCTATTAGGATCTTGGATTGTTTAGGCAAAAGAAATGAATAGAAATCTCAGGAAGCAATTGAGTTGTACTGAGTGCTGTTTCATCACCACCCTTTCACTATTATAATGTTGTGCATAATTCTGAGAGATATCCAGACAATGCAAAATATGTAGTAAGTGTCATATAACAAATGGGGTGTACATGCTTGCAAATGGGAGAATGAAGTTATATGTTATATGAAAATTTATGAATGCATGGAATTGATTGCAAAAAGAAAGCAGAAATCACTGGATTACCAAATTGAAAGCAGGGAAGAGTGGTTAAAAAGAAAGTACCATCTTACAGCAGTATATTAGTTCCTAGATTCTGAAACAGCTAATATTTCTGAAATACTTTGCCAAGACTGTAGAATCTCTGAAAAGGGGATCTCAAGTTTTAGTGAATGTAGAGAATGCAATTGCATTCGAGAAATGAGAGTTCTTTATAATAAACTCAGTAATTTCACCTACAAACCTTGTTTCAGTCCCTTTGCCATCAACTGTCTCAAAAGCTAATGCAGTACTTGAAACAACCTGCAAATAAAAGACAGCTTGAATCAAATTTTCAGATGCATAACTATAATGAACAAAATCATAAGGATAAGTATGCTACCACCAAGCCATGACTGATCACATACTTGGAACCATCAGCTCCACACAGGCAATGTGGTTGTGATGTTTCAAAGCCTGCCCCCAGTCTTACAAACTATTATCTGAGAGCATGCTGCATCTTCCTTTTCAATTGAAATAGGTAGAGCAAAATCCTTTTGATACTACAGACGTCACAACTCAAGCTTCATGAGGTTATGATGTCAGTACCTAGAGTCATGGTGGCTAAAGGGTCTCTTCCATTTTCTCCTTATTGTATTTAATGGATTTTTGATCCTGAAGCAACGCTCCTACACATTAAGTGGGCAATCATTTACACTGCATTCCCGTAGCCTGCTCTCAAAAAGAATGACAGTTTCAGACTTGGCAAACTATGGGAGGAATCAGGAAGAAGAATCAATAAACACATTGCACCACTTAATTCTATGGTTTGCTCTACTTTACCCTCAAGCATTAGAGAGCAGTCAGCAGCAACCAACTGTGCTAATTGGAGGGAGAGACCATGAAAAAAAAATTGCAGAGGAATTTGTAATTTATTTCCCCAAAAATATGACATTTACTTAAAAGAACAAAGCTAGCACAAAAGAACTAACTTAAGCACAAAGTGATCAATCTACCTGGCACATACTGACTCCAGATTCAATTAACTCTTCTTCATTTACTAACGACTCAACTTGAAGGTCCTCTTCCAAGTCATGTTTTTTACTCAAAGGTATGTTGCTTTGAGCCTTTAATTCTAAAATACATAAAAAACACTGATTAGGCAAAGAGTG
This sequence comes from Pristis pectinata, assembly GCF_009764475.1. Lineage (NCBI taxonomy): Eukaryota > Metazoa > Chordata > Chondrichthyes > Rhinopristiformes > Pristidae > Pristis > Pristis pectinata. The sequence goes on from NC_067413.1 coordinate 31,383,318, forward strand.
TATTGCATACTTGAGATAATTGGTGGCCAGAGCTGATGGGCTACATAGATTCCCTCTGAATGAAATGGCTCCAAATGTATTCACAGATTAAGCTGCAATAAAATTTACGACAATAGCTTTCTGCTTGCCACTCACCCTGCAACCTCCATATACTTTCACCACTTCCCAATATAGAAATTTACATTTGCACTCTTTCATTTCAGCATTAAGCATCAGCTATAAGTAAAAACAGAGGAGTTTTTATAACCTTACCATCCTGCTGAGGATTGGTACAATTTGACAGGGTTCCACAAGTAGCCTCCTTGGGTACATATAGACAGGCACTGTGAATAGAGAAAGCCTACAAATTTTTAGAACAAAAATTTCTCAATATGATTTCCATTTTACGATCTTACAAGAGATATCCACAATTAAGAAGTGGCAGATTATTTTTCCAAATCACTCAAATGACTGTCAGATAATCACAGGCACACGATGATAACAATACATAAAATACATATCCAAGTCATACAGAAGAGTTTTAAATTCATCTTCTTGTCCATATTTCAGGGGTTCTATCACCTTGTAGAAAACTGCTAGAGGAAACCATTCCAATCAATATGGTAGCATTGCTGACTTCAAGACAAGCTACCATTCAAAAATTCTTAAATCAGGAATCCCTGAAGTTTCAGATGATCTGGAGAGCAGTCTAAGGGACTTGTGAAAATCAGTGGTGGTGTTGTATAATTCACCAGAGTCTTGCATAATTAGTAGTTTAGAAGGGTCAAGCTATTACTGGAAGGCAGCAGAATCTGGCAGCATTGAGAGAGCCAAGAAAAACAAAACCCAAATTTCTTCTTGGTCTTTTTTAGATCTCCTTCTCCACTACATCCCCATAATGGGTGGCCAGTTCATGATGGCAAGGATTAACAATCTACTCAGCACCTCTCAATCCATCAATTTACAGTGAGATATCAGGAAATCTGTTTGGAGATGAGAAGATGAATTTTCACTTCCAACACCTCTCAGTTACTCTGTTTTCAATGTGATTTGGTTAAAGGTCTTATGTCATACCCTGTTAAACGGTACTGCAAAGTAGCATTTAAGGCCCTCTTGGGGCCATTAAGTATTCACCCACTGCTATTTCCATTATTAGCTAAATCCCACCCTTGGTACCAGCCTTAGAGCACAACATTCATTATTAAGACTCCATGTCTAATAAACATCCAATTATCAAATTCCACAAAGTAGCTCTCCAAAAGAGTGAAAGTTTGTGAAGCTTCTTCCAAGTTATTAACTACTGAAGCATTAAAATTATTTTTAATCTTTCTCAATGGAAAAGTTGAATTGTATTTGCTTGCATGTTTATGTCATTTGAATTCAGCTAGAAGATGAATACAGAGCCAAAAAAAGGGCTGGGTAGGATCAAAGTGTATAGCATGTTAGACTACCATGGCCACATCTGTGCAGCTCTTTCAGAAATCAACCTGAATCAACAACCCCTGCTTGGCTTTCTCCTCACAAGCCCATAACCTTTCCTGCTTTAAATACTTTTTCTTCCATTCAAAGATGTCACAACTTCTACTTTAGCTATACCCTGCAACCAATTTTTTAAATGTTGCAGCAACTGTCTGCATGTCTTGTAACCTCATAAGCAAGGTGATAATTGTCACTACTGTCTCCCATATTTTAATCCAACAAAATGCTTCACAATTTCTAATATCTCAACTTGTGTCAAGCCTTTCCTGCTCCAGAATTTTAAATATTGCTTCATAAACCAGAGGTTGATATTCTTGGTATCATCTGGTTGCATCAATTGCTGTAAGATCAACCCCAACTGTAATATAATTTATTAATACAGATTTCAAAATGTACATGTAGCTTGCCTTTACTTCATGCAAATTTGCATATTATTTCATTATTGAACTCAATAACCTTGTTTATAAAACCCAAGTGCACCTGATCATATTAAGATTCCATCCAATTCTAGGTACACTTTAAAGAAATTATGCTTTCCATTCACTTAAGCACCATTCCTTTATTTTTTCTCCAAAATCAGAAGCAGCACTAACCTCTGCAATAAGCCATTTCCAACCCCTCCCCAATTTACATAATTAACCTGAAATATTTATTACTCAACTGGCTGTGGGTTTTCTATCCAGAGTCACATTTCCTTTTACACCGCACATTCCAACATGTCTCAAAGGTGTTGAAAAAATGTAAAACACCCAATTAAAAAGGAGCCAGATAATTTAAACACATCTCACTGTTAAAGTTGGCATGGGGAAGGAGTACTGAGATTCTTGTTTATCCCTTCTTAATAAACAATCTTGAAATGCTTACACCTCTAACCAACTTTGCTAGGCACAAGCAAACATCCCAAGCAGAACCAAATTTTAACCAAATCAATCATTCAGTCACAACATTTATCAAAGGACATGAATTAATTCTTAATAATATACTATGGCAGGAGTTTCCAATCTGGGAGCTGAAGAGCCCGAAAGCAGAGAAGAATGAATGAACATACATATCAAATTCAGAACCAGTTATATTTTTAGGAAAATCCAACTGTTTGCAAAGACTATTTCTTCCCCTCATGTCAGTCCATCAATTACCAGATGCAATGAATCAGAATCAGGTTTATTATCACTGACATGTGTCATGAAATTTGTTGTTTTGCAGCAGCAGTACAATGCAAGACATTAAAATTACTATAAGTTACCAAGAGGTAAATAAACAAAATAGTGCAAAAGAGGAATAATGAGGTAGAGTTCATGGACCGCTCAGAAATCTGATGGTGGAGGGGAAGAAGCTGTTCCTGAAATGTTGAGTGTGGGTCTTCAGGCTCCTGTAGCTCGTCCCTGATGGTAGTAATGAAAGGAGGGTATGTCTCAGATGGTGAGGGTCTTTAATGATCGATGCTGCCTTCTTGAGGCATCGCCTCTTGAAGATGTCCTCAATGGTGGGGAGGGTTGTGCCCGTGATGGAGCTGGCTGAATCTACAACGCTCCACAGCATCTTTTGATCCTGCACATTGGAGCCTCCATACCAGGTGGTGATGCAACCAGTCAGAATGCTCTCCACCATATCTCTATAGAAATCTGAAAGAGTCTTTGATGACATACCAAATCTCCTCAAACTCCTAATGAAGTAGAGCTGCTGGCGCACCTTCATCAAGATTGCATCAATGTGTTGGGCCCAGGATAGATCCTCTGAGATGTTGACATCCAGGAACTTGAAGCTGCTCATCCTTTCCACTAGTGACCCCTCAATGAGGACTTGTGTCTGTTCTCCAGACTTCCCCTTCCTGAAGTCCACAATCAATTCCTTGGTCTTGCTGACGTTGAGTGCGAGGTTGTTGTCACGACACCACACAATAAGCCAACCTATCTCATTCCTGTATGCCTCTTCATTGCTATCTGAGATTCTGCCAACAACAGTGATGTCATCGGCGAATTTATAGATGGTGTTTGAACTGTGCCTAGCCACACAGTCATGAGTGTAGAGAGAGTAGAGCAGTGGGCTAAACACGCATCCTTGAGGTGTGCCTGTTGACTCTCAGTGAGGAGGAGATGTTATTACTAATCTGCACTGACTGTGGTCTCCTGATGAGGGAGTCAAGGATCCAGTTGCAGAGAGAGATACAGAGACCCAGATTTTAAAGCTTTTCAATTACTACTGAGGGGATGATGGTGTTGAACGCCAAGCTGTAATCGACGAACAGCAGCCTGACATATATTTTGCTGTTCTCTACATGCTCCAAAGCCAAGTGGAGAGCCAGTGAGATTGCATTTGCTATAGACCTGTTGTGGTGGTAGGCAAATTGTAGCAGGTCCAGGTCCTTGCTCAGGCAGGAGTTAATTCCAGCCATGACCAACCTCTCAAAGCACTTCATCACAGTAGATGTGAGTGCTACCAGGCAACAGTCATTGAGGTAGCTTACCCTGCTCTTCTTGGGCACCGGTATGATTCATGCCCTTTTGAAGCAGGTGGGAACTGCAGCAGTGAGAGGTTGAAGCTGTCCTTGAACACTCTAGCCAAGTGGCTGGTACAGATTTTCAATACCCTGCCAGGTACGCCTTGCAAGGGTTCACCCTCTTGAAGGATGTTCTGACATCGGCCTCCGAGACAGAGATCAGAGGATCGCCAGATGCTGTGGAGATTTGCACAGGTGTAGTGTTATTCTCCCTTTCAAAGCATGCATAAAAGGCGTTGAGCTCATCAGGAAGTGAAGCATCACTGTCATTTGTGCTGTTAGGTTTCACCTTGTAGGAAGTAATGGCATGCAAACTCTGCCACAGCTGTCGTGCACCCGATTGTGTCTCTAACTTCACACGGAATTGCCTTTTCACTCTCAAGATGGCCTTCTGTAGGTCGTACCTGGACTTCTTGCAGGGTTCTGGATCACCAGTTTTGAACGCCACAGATCTAGCCCTCAACAGACTGCAAATCTCCTGGTTCATCCAAGGCTTCTGGTTTCGGATGACTCTGTTCGTTTTTGAAGGCACAAACTCATCATAGAATCATAGAACAGTACAGCACAATACAGGCCCTTCGGCCCACAATTTTGTGCCAACCTTTAAACCTCGCCTAAGACTATCTAACCCCTTCCTCCCACATATCCCTCTATTTTAAATCCTCCATATGCTTATCCAGTAATCTCTTGAATTTGACCAATGTACCTGCCTCCACCACCACCCCAGGTAGCGCATTCCATGGCCCAACCATTCTCTGGGTAAAAAACCTTCCTCTGGTATCTCCCTTGAACTTCCCACCCATTACTTTAAAGCCATGCCCTCTTGTATTGAGCATTGGTGCCCTGGGAAAGAGGCGCTGGCTGTCTACTCTATCTTTCCTCTTAATATTTTGTACACCTCCATCATGTCTCCTTTCATCCTCCTTCTCTCTAAAGAGTAAAGCCCTAGCTCCCTTAGTCTCTCCTCATAATGCATACTCTCTAAACCAGGCAGCATCCTGGTAAATCTCCTCTGCACCCTTTCCAACACTTCCATATCCTTCCTACAATGAGGCAACAAGAACAGGACACAGTACTCTAAGTGTGGTCTAATCAGAGTTTTGTAGAGCTGCATCATTACCTCCCAGCTCTTAAACTCGATCCCACGACTTATGAATGTTAACATCCTATAAGCTTTCTTAACTAACCTTTCCACCTGTGAGGCAACTTACAGGAGTCTGTGGATATGAACCCCCAGATCCCTCTGCTCCTCCACACTACCCAGAACCCTGCCATTAACTTTGTACTCCGCCTTGGAGTTTGTCCTTCCAAAGTGTACCACCTCACACTTCTCCGGATTGAACTCCATCTGCCACTTCTCAGCCCAGCTCTGCATCCTATCAATGTCCCTCTGCAATCTTCCACAATCCTCCACACTATCCACAACACCACCAACCTTTGTGTCGTCTTCATCCACACAGGTCTTGATGAAGTCGGTGATGGCTGTGGCATATTCATTTAGATCCAATGATGAATCCTTGAATATGGTCCAGTTCACCGATTCAAAGCAGTCCTGTAAACGCTCCTCCACCTCCATTCGCAGTCCTCACCATTGGTGCTGCGTCTTCAGTCTCTGCCTATATGCCAGGAGTAGAAGTACAGCCAGGTGGTTAGACCTGCTAAAGTGCGGGTGTGGGGTTGCACAGTAAGCATCCTTGATGGTGGTGTAACAGTGATCAGGTGTGTTGGCTCCTCTGGTTCCACATGTGACATGCTGGTGGAAGTTTAATCAGAGACTTTTTCAAGCCAGCCTAGTTGAAGTCCCCACGATGATTAGGGAAGGCATCAGGGTGCGCTGCCTCATGACTGTTGATCACAGTGCTCAGCTCCTCCAGTGCCAGCTTGAAATTTGTCTGGAGTGGAATACACACCACTACCAGGAACACGGCGGAAAACTCCCTTGGCAGGTAGAACAGACGACATTTGACTACCAGATGTTCCAGGTCTGGGGAGCAGGACTGTGACAGAACTGCCATGTCTGTGTACCACAATGAGTTAATCATGAAGCCAACGCCGCCACCTCTGCCTTTCCGGTCCATGCAGTGGATGAAGGCCTCGGGCTGGAGCGCTGTGTCCGAGATGCTGGGAGTGAGCCACGTCTCTGTGAAACAGAGTACACAACAGTCCCGGATTTCCCTCTGGTACTGCAGTCTTCAATCTTATCTTCCAGAGACTGTGCATTAGCCAAGAAGATGGTTGTGGGGGGGGGGGGGGGGGGGTGGGGGGAGAAGGAGTTGAGGGGGCTTATGGCCCTGTGTTTCAGTTTTACCTGCAGCCAATTTTACCTGGACTCACTCCCTGGGTGGTCTGGAGTCCCAAGTCTGTCAGGTCTGAAGTTCAGTGAAGTTCATAAATTGCCATGGGAGGAACTGCATTTACAAAGTTCAAGACTCCACAAAACTACTACATTTGTTTGGTCACTTATTAAAGTGCCATTTTCAGAGTGTGTTGTCAATGTATACATTCCTAAGTCCTAAAATGCAGCCTATAATGGAACTATCTTAATCCCATACAGGCACTGTAGCACATTGGTAATGGTGTTGTGAGCTCAAATTCCACTACATGAAAATGAATCAAATAATAACCTGCAAACACCAGACAGCAGAAGCTGCTAATCAATGTGAAACTCGATGAGTTCATGTTAGAAAAGGTGTCTGCCATGTTTCTCTTCTGAAAAATTCATTAGGTATACTACCATTAAAGCCTCTGAAGGGATTTTACTATGCAGACCCTTCTATTGAAGTATAAGGCTCATCCACAACCTTCTAGAAATCATGTGAGAACTTTATAAGTCATTGGTTAGGTCTCAACAGGAGTACTGTGGAAAATTCAAGAAATGCATTTATTTCAACACCAGTTTAAACTTACCAGCACAGGAACAGGAATAGGGACCTGAATTAGAAGTTTTCAAAAATTAGGAATATTCTCTTTAATAAATTAAGATACGAGCTAATAGAAGCTTTCAGGTGGTGAGGTGTTTTAATATGCATAAAGAATATCTTCCCTTCTTGCAAGCAAGTTAATAACCAGAGGTCATAAAATCATCAGCAAGCTTCCAGGGAAAAGATGAGAATGTTTTCCACTTGAATTTGTCAGAATCCATAACATTCTGCTCAAAAAAGAAGCAGATTCCACAAACAATTTTACAATAGGGACTTGGAAGGTAATGAGGCTACAGCTAAAATAACACATACGAGACTAAGTACAACTGCTCTTTCATAAAGTTAGCACAGGGACAAGGTACTGAATGGTCTCCGCTAAAACAATTAGGACAGACAAAACATGGCACTTCCAGCTTTCCAAATCTAAGAATAAATAACAGATGAGGCTTACTCTAACAACTGACAATATTGTATTAAAAGAAAACACTTGTGATCTCTAATTTCCTCATCAAACGACATTGCCCAGCCTGCTATTGGGAAACAAATCCAAGAATCTAGCAGAATCTCAGAACACATTCGCTCACATTTCTTTACATCTCTGGTCTTAAACTGTGAGAGCAAACTGATTCACATTTTAAAACTCTGCCTCTTTCCTCATTTGTTACAAATGTTGGCAGTGACCCTGCTGAGTTCTGTCTTCCTTGCTGTGCATCACTCCATAGCACATAATGACAGTATATTCAACATCTCAGTTGCAGTCCAGACCATAGACTATTCAGAAGGAATGTCACTGGAAATTAGCTCACTTCATATGATATTAACAGACATGGTCTGTTGAGTCTGCTCTGCATTCAATTAGATCACAGTTAATCTGTAATTGAACTACATTTACCTGCTGTTGATTCATGTCCCTTGACAACCTGAAATTAATCCACTAAATGTAATGTAAATTCATCTCAGAGCAAAGAAAAGTTGAAGATGGCAACTAACTTTAGGAATGTGACTTGATGGCATATTACTGCAAATAAAGTCATTTTTTCCAACTCTTCCTGTAATTCAATACAAAAATGTTAAAAGGTTTTGCAGAATTTCATATAGCTTTCCTCAAATGTAGGTTACAGTTTTGCACTTTTTTGTAAACTATATCCCTCACCAATCTGCAATATATCATCATTAAATAACCAAAATCAAATGGAAATCACACACACACGTACCTGGATATCCTGTCATCTGAATCCTGCTGTATGATGGTCAGCTCATTTGCAAATTTACCATCTACAGATTTTACCTCCACTTCTGTACAATCAGCTTCTTCTTGCACCATCTCAGAGGTATTACTGGGACTGCCAAATAGCTCTGGGTCATCTTGAATCACGTCAAGCACAAGAACATCTTCTTTATAGGCCCTAATGATATCAGGCACTTTGTGAAGAAAATGCTTCTCTTCACAGTGGCTGACTTCATTGCCTTCTGCAGCTTGTTTTACAACAAAAGGCTCCTTTGAAGATAGAACCACTTGCTGGTTTTCTAATGAAGACGTACCTTGAGCATTTTCCTTCCTGGCAGAATTCAAGGTGTTTTCAATATTGTAATCACTGCCTGGACACAGGGACACAAATAATGAATGATCATTTACTCCCATTATTTCTGATTGGTTCCGATTGTTTTCTGGAGCTAATAAAGGGCAAACTGCATCAAATCCCTCACTTTCAGTTTGTTTACTGAGTTCAAGGCCATCCAATGGAGTACGCCACAACCTTGCAGATTCATTCTGATACACATGGTTCACCACTGGCTGTACATCACTTAGTTGCTCCAAACATCCTTTGCTTGAAGTAGATTTATCCCAAACTGTTATGTGTCTTTGGCACTTTAAGGTTGTTTTTCCTTCTGTACCATTGCACAAAGGAATGTAGAGTTCTGGCCTTTTCGCCAAGGCCAGGGTTTCAGTGTAGTGGGCAGATAGACTTATCAAATTCAACGCACTTTTCCTGATTGGGCTTTTAGTTCCTTCAGTGATACTATTTGTCACCTTGGTGCAACTTGGTACATCAATTGTTGGAGATGTTTCAGCATTATCATGTGTACTTTTTAACTCTCTATTACATTCTATTGCCATAGGGGGATGCACTGGTGGCTGTATTTTAGTAACCTGATCCTGTTCAAAAGTTGAGAAACTGTAATTATTTACTAATATTGCTTTTTCTTGCAAATTATCTTTGTTAATTTGCTTTAATTCTGGAACTCCCAAGGACAACATGGCAAATAGATAAACAACATTCTCAACTGATTTCAAATATTCTTGACTGCCAGCAAAATTGCTAACAGCTCTGCAGTTTAATCCTTGATAGGATACTGCTCCTGATTTTGTCTTGAGAATTGGTGCATCACAATGCTGTCCACTCATTTCTTCTTGTTTGCAAAACCAAGCTGAACCAAACCAAAACTTTGTGCATAGTTTTGATCTCCTGAATGGCCTAATTCGAGCACATGTATCCAGAGAAATAGGAGTCATTCTGGCACACCCAAATTGTGAAACAGAACTTTTAGAGTGTGTATGCTCACTCACTTTTTGTTCCCAGCTTTCAGGAAGTCCTTTAGGCTCGTCAAGTACAATGGCATCATCAGGCTCAAAGTCAGTAGTAGGTTCCACTGCTCTAACATCAGACAACGCTTTTATTTCCTGTTCTAAAGAACCTCTTGTCACATCTGTTGCTTTCTCTTTGCCCCAAGCTGTAGCATTGTGGCATGTATATTGGGAAGCAAAATGTTGGGGATGCCAAGATAATTCTAAAGATTCTGTTTTAGAAGGAACCTTGGGAACATTAGACATGCCAGCCTTTTCAATATTACCAGATGTCGTATCAGACTCTGAACTTACATTATTAAGGGCTCTACGATGCTGTATTCTTTTCTGAATTACTCTAGACAGCTCTGATGGTCCATTTTCCAGCAGTATTTTACTATAGTCACGGGTTAATATATTTTCTGTTGTAACATCTGCACCCAGAGATTTATTCTTGCTATGACTTCTTTTAATCCATTTTAATAATTCTTCTGAAGGATTTATCTTGCTACATCCATTTTTTAGGCTAACCTGGAGAGATTCAATGGTTGCTTTGAGCTCTGTGCTCTTCCAATTTTTTTTAATCATATCACCCACTTTACAAACCCTGCTGCTGTGCTCCTTTTTCCTTTTCCTTGCTTGGCATCTTTTGTGTTCGGGACCTTTCACTGTCTTACCACATACATCATCACCTTGATTAAAGTGGTCATATTTAGAAGACTGTCGGAGATATTTAGGTTCTTCAAGCATAATGCACTTGCTTTTCTGCACATGAACAGTCTCATCTCCCTGAAAAATACAAATACAATATTATATACCATTGAATGTCTTGCATTTTATGCTAGAACTTAATTTTTTCCCCAAAGATATACTTTACTCATTAAAATTTCAAATATACAATAGACTACAGTCGGATGTTTGCCATACATAGCACAAGATATCATTCCATTTGTCAATAGGATTACATTAAATCATTAATGACATCATTTTTTCAATTACATACATGCCCTGAGTTTTGATTTTGACAGGTTTTTTTTCCTCCAAACATACTTTATTCATAATCTATAGAAATACAAATCAGGACCTGTTGTTACCTTCATTCACTTTACCAAATAATTCAATACATTCATTTACAATTTGTCAATGTCACTAATGTTTCATCCTTAAGTACTACATCAGTGAAATGTTTGAGGGGCTGTTACACTGGGCAGTGGGGTTCCCTGCAGATATCTCCTTGCATTGGAAGGCCAACAAGTTTCAGGCAAACCACAGTGCATCTTTTATTGAGTTGATATTCCAGAAGCAGTCAATTTTGTCTCAGCAAGCATCCCTAGGAACAGCATAGATATGACGGAGATCTATGATATGCAGCTGCTTGTGATAAACCTTGACAGAAACCACTGCATGCCTTTCCAGACCTTGGCAAACACACAGTCCACAAAGAACCAGGTGAACGTCTCATCTACACTGCTGCCCTCTTTAAGAGCAGTATGTATTGGTATTGGGACTGAAACTCTAGCTGTACATAATAGATCTGACAGGGAGGGTCTCCTCACCAGACAAGATCATGGTGCTTATTTTAACGTTTTTGTGAGGAGGTAATTTCCCAAATGACTGAGATCCTGCTCAGGCAACCATTCCATAGGATCCATCATCTTCTCCCACAGGGCTTCCAGAACATTTCTTATGGACCACTGCCCAAATTACTTGCAGTCAAAGGTGTTTTTCCACAGAAACTTTCCTATGGTGTGGCACAGAATAAAAATTCTGCATTAATAGACCAGGTTCACCCTAAACTGGGAACAGGTAGAACCTCAGCACATTTGGTGTTTGTGCATAGAGTCTGAGCATGCAGTTTCATGAAACCAAACACAAAGGTGGCCATCAGCATTAGGGCTATGCTGGGTACATTCTCCCCATATTTCTATAGACACTATCTGTTTTGGATCTCCAAATGAAATGGAAAACAGCTCACGTAACTGCTTTGGGACTGTTGTGGGGTATGGGTCATACTGCACGACATACAACAACACAGAGCACAATGCACCTGATAACCAGATTGTTAACAGCAGCTACTTCACTTTGGTTTTTGCTCCAGCCGATTCTTGCTGCATGCCCTAGCTTCCCCAAACCAGATTCTCAGCACCTTCAGGTATTCTACCCTGACAGCAAAGAGAACAAATTGCAAATGGGCAAGGCTTTGCTTTTGCTGTGATTGACTCTGATCCCCAAGACCAGTTAAAATTGACAGCATATGCTGATCAATCTTTGGACCAACAATAGGTCTGAGCAGAAAACAGCTATGTTGTACACAAACAAACAAGGAGGCTTTGACTTAAATGCACCATTTCTGGGCATCATCACTCCTCCTAGGTCTGTATAATTCCTGATCAGCGAAAGGGCTCAATACGTTACCCAAACAAGACAGGGCAGAGAGAAAAGCCCCTTGCCTGATTCTAGATTTTATGAGGAAGCTTTCCATTACCCACCTGTTAATTAGGACTAGGCTAATATTTGCACAGAATTGCTGCATCCAATTATAGATTCTCCTCAAAGGCCATTTTGGAGAGCACATCCATCATGATGTTCAGTCAAAGACTTTCTCCTGGTCCAAGCTGACCAAGCAAATATCCGTCCCCTGCCCTGCAAGTAGGGGATCAAATCCTTGAACAGTACAAGAGATCTTCCTACTGGTTCTGGCACAGGTCCAGTCCCGATGCCCCAGGGCAGAATAGATTCAATTCCTTGGATAGAATCTCGTAATCCATGTTTAACAGTGAGATGGGTCACCAATTTCTAATTTCCTCCTCTCCCTCTTCTGCTTGTAGACGATGGTGATGATGCCCTTCCTCATTGATTCTGACACACTCCCACCCAAAAGCACAGGGTTGTACACTTCCACCAAGCATGGACCCTTGCAGTCCAACTTGATTAGTATGCCGTCATTTCTGGGAGTTTTATTCCTCTCAAAGGAATAGACAGGTCTTGTTAGGGCCAATGACTGGTCCAGACTCTCCCACTTGCATTGTCTAAAATATCAGACTGATAACAGGAAGTTTCATGGCCTTCTGATTATACAGGCCAGCAGAGAAGGATTTTCAGATCATTATTATGGCTGGCTGCTAGGCTGTTGCTGAGCCATCCACTTCCTCAAGGTTGCTGATCCCAGAACTTCTTCTATGAACCTTTTGGAAGAAACACAAGCACATCTCTTCCTGCTCCATGAAGTAGACTTTGGATTGAAAGATGGTCTTGGAGGATTCCAAAGCAAAAAGCAAGGTTTACTGGTTCCTTACCTCTTGGAGTTCCTCTTCTACATGCAACTGCAGATTCTGCATATTTTCCTGGAGTTGGCACAATTACCATTGACTCTCTCTCACTTTCTGAACACCTTTGAGGATAAAGAACCTTTAGATGTTCACCCTGATTACTTCACACCAATGTGACAAGGAGACATAAAGGTGTAATCTCTGTGTAATCCATCTTTTCCTCAATGTTTTTTTGGGGGTCAGCAGTTTGATATTCAGTTTCTGATCTTCCTGTAGGTGAGAGTCACTTAGCAGGAGGCAGTGGTTGGAGAAGAACACTGGTGTGATGTGAGTGGATGGAACCATGAGTGTTTGGAACACAAGGAGGAAGTCTACCCAGAACCAGTCTAAACTGTCTAGTCTCAACCAGGTGTATTGTTGTGGTGCTCCACCTACAGGGTCATTGAAGACATTGCATAGCTTGGCATCTTTTACTACTTCCATGAGGACACTGGAGTGAGTAGTGGGAGCTGCTGGAAGTCAGCCTGCTGTTCATTCCTCAGAGCAGAGGCATACACATTGATTAGCTGGACCAGAGTACTTCTATACAGTACATCTTATACAAGGAGACAGCTGCCAACCACCTCTTTGACTTCAGTGATGTTGAAGTTGCCTCCATAAAATGAACGGAACCACCATTGTGACTACTGTCAACTGTTGCAGAGGTGCAATAAGCCTCACTTCTGCAAAGTCAGCAGATCATCCACAACCACTGCACAGCACTTTTCACACTGCATACATTAATTGACATGAACTTTATACCCAGTGTCTTTCTTTTAATTTAAGGTCCAGTCACATTATCACATCAATAAGGTTAATGGGCTTTTTTTATTCAAAATAAACTTTATTCATAATAAAAGACAAACTATATGCAATTACAAAACGGTGCAAACTTTTACATTCTTGTACACATCATTCATTAGTGTTACTTTTTTATATATATAAAAAAAACAGCACCGATGCCACACGTGTAGCTCCCTGGAAGCTACCCAGTCCCGTATTTACAATATTTAGGGGCTTTCTCGCCTGTCCCCGTCCCTCCTTCTCCAGTGGCAGAAGAACACCCAAACTGTAGTCCTTCCCCACCGAGCCTTTGCGTTGGCTGCACCCAGCTTCAGCGCGTCCCTCAGCACGTACTCCTGCAGCCTGGAATGTGCCAGCCGGCAGCATTCCCCTATGGACATCTCACAGTGCTGGAAGACCAACAAGTTTCGGGCAGACCAAAGAGCGTCTTTCACTGAGTTGATGACCTTCCAGCAGCAGTTGATGTCCGTCTCTGTGTCCCCGGGAACAGCCCGTAGACCAGAGAATCCTCTGTTACGCTGCTGCTGGGGATGAACCGTGACAAGGACCCTTGCATCTTTCGCCACACCCTCCTCGCAAACCTACAGCCCGCAAAGAGGTGGGTGATTGTCTCATCCCCAGCGCAATCCTCCTGGGGCAGCGCGCGCTGAGAGTGAGGTTCCAACCATACAGGAAGGATCTGACTGGGAGGGCCCCTCTCACCGCCAGCCAAGCGAGGTCTTGGTGCTTGTTGGTGAGTTCTGGCGATGAGACATTCTGCCAGATGGTCTGGACAGTCTGCTCAGGGAACCACCCCACAGTATCCATTGAGTCCTTCTCCTGCAGTGCCTGCAGGATGTTCCGTGCTGACCATTGCCTGACGGACTTGTGGTCAAAGGTATTGGTCTGGAAGAACTTTTCCACGAAGGACAGGTAGCGCGGCAGCGTCCAGCTGACTGGGACGCCGTGTGGCCATGGGGCCAGGCCTATCCTTCGCAACAGCAGGAACAGGTAGAACCTTGGTACGTAGTGACACTTGGTGCCCACGTACTTGGGTTCCACGCACAGCCTGATGCAGCCACAGACGAAGGTGGTCATCAGGAGGAGGGCGGCAATGGGGACACTTTTACCCCCATTGTCCAGGGACTTGTGCATGGTGGCCCATCTGACCCGCTCCATCTTGGATCCCCAGACGAACCGGAAGACGGCGCGGGTGATTCCCAAGCCAGAGGAGCGAGGAACAGGCCACACCTGCGCCAAGTACAGCAGCCCTGAGAGCACCTCACACCTGATGACCAAGTTCTTCCCAGTTATCGATAGGGAGCGCCGTTCCCACAGTCCCAGTTTCTGCTTCACCTTCCCAATCCGCTCCCGCCAATTTTTGTTGCATGCCCCAGCCTCTCCGAACCAGATCCCCAGCACCTTCAGATAGTCAGGCCTGACGGTGAAGGGGACGATGGATCGGTCGGGCCAGTTGCCGAAGAGCATGGCCTCGCTCTTCGCGCGATTGACTCTGGCCCCTGATGCCAACTCAAACTGGTCACAGATGCTGGTCAATCTGTGAACTGACCTTGGGCCCGAGCAGAAGACGGTAATGTCGTCCACATACAGGGAGGTTTTCACCTGGGTGACCTCACTGCCTGGCAACGTCACCCCTCTGATGCTCTCATCCTTCCTGATGGCTTCAGCAAAGGGTTCTATACAGCACATGAACAAGACAGGGGAGAGTGGGCAGCCCTGCCTGACTCCAGACTTGATGGGGAAGCTGTCTGTTTCCCACCCATTGATTTGGACTGCGCTACAGATGTCTGTGTAGAGCAGTTGGATCCAGTTCCTGATTCCCTCCCCAAAGCCCATTTTGGAGAGCACGTCCAGCATGTACGTGTGTGATACCCTGTCGAAGGCCTTCTCCTGGTCGAAGCTGACCAGGCCCGTGTTCACCCCTCTGTCCTGCACGTAGGCGATGGTATCCCTGAGCAGCACGAGGCTGTCAAAGATCTTCCTGCCAGGTACAGCACAGGTTTGGTCTGGGTGGATCACCTTTTCTTTGGATCAAACCTGTACTTAGAATAAAATTGCTCAAGCTAGAAAACAAAAGCTCACATTTAATATCATCAGCAAGCATACTAAGGTAAGCATGAGCAGAATCTGGTTTAGAAGCAATAACTTCCTCTACATTTTATTTTAAGAACCTTAACCTGTTATTTTACTGTATTGAGAAGCATATTTCTGTTTAATTATCTCTGACAAAATGAATTGAGTCCTAATTAGCATGTAGTTTTGTTGCTGTTCTCTAATTTACTGGAGATTAGATTCAGACAGGCAAAGATACAGAAGATTTGTTTTTTTATTTTACTAATCCAAATCATGGGTACTGCCTTCATCAATCTTGTTTTTACAAAATATTCTTTAACTTTTTACAGAGAATTGAAAAACCTTTCAGCATAATAAGGCCATGTGGCCCAATTGGCCAATGCTACCATTTATGCTCCCCATCCTACTTCATCTCATTATACCTACACATTTTTCTTTTCTTTCCTGCCTCACATTTGTATCTATCTTCTCCTTACAAACATTGTTCTACTTAGCTCAACCACTCTGCATAATAGTAAGATCCTCTTTCTCACTACTAACGTTGGCTCTTCTGAATTTCCTACTGGATTTGTTAATGGCAATTATATGACCATCATATTAATACCCTTTAGTTTTGGTCTTCCCATACAAGCAGGAACATCTTCTCAATTCATATTCATTAGTAATATTTCTTGTAATATCTATTAATCACCTTCCAGACTAAAAATTCTTACTTCAGTTCCTCTTTTGAAATGCGTCTGTCTAACAGATCTTCGAATTAATTGTTTTGCAGAAACCACACTGGGATCTCTGATGTTGGAATCCATCATATCAGTGGAGTACAGAGAATCACCCTCAGTTGAATTCTTTCGTTCGATCTTCACTCTTTGTTCAATTGCTAGAAACAAAGAGAGATGAAAAAAGATACTTAAACTTAATAACATGAGACAATTCAAACAAATATGACTTTTTATCCATTAAAGTTCACTCTCCAGAACATTAACTGCCTTTATAACATTGAATACGTAACATTTACCTGGCAACTATTTTAAATACAATTCCTGACAGATTTTTTTATATCCAGCAAAACTACTTTTGTACAAGTATAAGATAAGATAAAATAAGATTTCTTTATTAGTCACATGTACATCAAAACACACAGTGAAATGCATCTTTTGTGTAGAGCGTTCTGGGGGCAGCCCGCAAGTGTCACCATGCTTCCGAGCCCGACATAGCATGCCCACAAATTCCTAACCCATACATCTTTGGAATGTAGGAGAAAACCAGAGCACCCAAAGGAAACCCACGCAGTCACGGGGAGAATGTACAAACTCCTTACAGACAGTGGCTGCAATTAAACCCAGGTCACTGGCGCTGTAATAGCGTTACACTAACCACTATACGACCGTGCCTGCCCTGTGCAGTGTGATGTTTGGGGGTGGGGGTGGGTTTGGGGGAGGATAAGCAGAGCCAGACCCAGGGGAGTGGGAGAGGGACACTTGCAAGTCTAAGTCCTCTGATTTGAAACTCCATATTGTGGCAGTGGTTTTCCCATACACTTCAGATATTCAATGTACCAAAACAAAGTTCACAAGATTGCAATTTCAATCACAAGACACATTTGCAGTTATTCTCATCATAATGACATTATACTGTGCCATTGGTATATGCATTTTTAGAAAGCCTGAACACCCTCCAATAAAGAAAAGTAAAAGTAACTGAGAAAACCTTTTTATCTAGCTGGCTAAATAACAGCATATACTACAACATAATTGGATCAAAAAATATACGACATAAACATGAAGGACACTTGTCATAGAATCATAGAGCAATACAGCACAGATACAGGCCCTTTGGCCCAACGAGTCCATGCTGAACACATTGTCCACCTAGTTAGTTCCTATTTCCTGTATTCGTCCCATATCCCTCCAGGCCCCTTCACTCCATGTACCTATCCAAGTGCTTCTTAAATGATACCATTGCTCCTACCTCAACTACCTCCGGCAGCTCATTCCATATGCTCACTGCCCTCTGCACGAAAAAGTTGCCCCACAGGTCCATTTTAAATCTTTCCCCTCTCACCCTAAATCTATGCCCCCTAGTTTTGGACTCCCCTACCCTGGAGAAAAGACTGTCTCCGTCCACCTTATCTATGCCTCTCATAATTTTAAATACTTCTATAAGGTCAATCCTCATTCTCCTATGTTTCAAGGAATAAAGATCTAGCCTGGCCAACCTCTCCCTACAGCTCAGGCCCTCTAGTCCTGGCAATATCCTCGTGAATCTTTTCTGCACTTCTTCCTATAACCACGTCTTTCCTGTAATAGATACAATGTCCAGTTGGTTCCAATGTGCTCGCCCTGTAAAATCTCCAAGTTACTGTTCAATGCTATCAGCCCCATTAAGAATCTTAAATAACTATTCCATTATGAATCTTGAATAACTTTACTTTCCTTAGTATAATCATTCTATAGCTCGTTGGCTTTTCTTTGCAACTTACATTTTTAAACAGTTAAGAATTTGGTTGCAATCCTCAGTACATAACCCAACTGCATTTTATTCACTACAGCTCCAAATTACTTACACCCCAAGACAAGACTTATGACATCTTATATTACAGTACAATTTCTCACTACTTGCATTCAAAACCTTTGTGATTGCAGCATTCCATTTTAATTGCTAAGGATATTGCAGATCAATTGTCCACTATAACTCCAAGTTCATTTGTCCTAGTCAAACACTGTCTCATTTCCTTCAGCTCAAATCAATATAGCAAACTGAAAGCAAGTTAGACAGAACATTCATCCATTGGATGACAGGAAGGGAACATGTTACCTGAGAAAATAGAAAAGAAACAGATTTCACAGTTCAGGTTGAAGACCCTTCATCAGTTCTGGTAAAGTGAGAATACAAGCAAGTTTAAAGTCACGGAGAGGGTGGGTAAGAGATCTATAGGAAAGGAAATATCTCTGATGGTGCGAGACCAGGATTGTCAAAATGATTACACCATTCACAGAGCTGTCTGGTTGAAAGAGTAATGAGCAACATTAGAGGGAGAAAAAAAACAAAGGGATGTGTAAAAGCTGTTTCATGCAGATTAGAGCTGTTCCAGAATTTCAAAACCAGAGAATGCTGAAAATGCCCAGCAGATCTGACAGTGTCTGTGAAGAGAGAGAAAAAAAATGACATACTGATAGCCTTAGAGGAGAACTGACTGGTTCTGATACAACCAGTAAAAGGAAGTGAATCACTACTTCACCTGAAAGGACTGTTTGGGTTTCTGGATGGTTGGAAGTGACAAAAGAGCAGGTGATACATCTCCTGTGGCTGCAAAGGAAAGTAATGTAAGAAGTGGGGTGGTTGGTGAAGATGGGACCATGATGTCATAAAAAGCCAAAGCCCACTTCTACCTCCTCCCCAAGATCCAGATACAGGACTGTTCCAGAAAGACCCATTGTCTCAGCCCCACCAAACTTATTTCTTCATTTTTATCCACCCTTTCTCCCATAACCTTCAACTCCACTCAATTTCTCCAGATCAAAGGCGAGGCCAGGGGAACTCCTGGGTCCATGCTACATCTGTCATTTTCTGAAACTCCTGTTTCAGTCTGACTCAGGCCCCCTACATCAACTCTTTATTGGTACCGTTTCCTGAACTCATACAGACTTGGAAGTTTCATTACTTTAGCTGCCAATTTCTATCCTGCTTTCAGCTTCACATGATCCATCTATACTCTTGCTTTCATTTTTTAGATTTTCTGCCGCAATCTCAGGGCATAGATTTGGAACCAACATTCATTATAAGTTTCTCAAGTCCCAAAAGACTTCCACCCCACCAGTTTCTGCTTTCTTCTTTGCCATTTCTTCCACCGTTAACAAGGTTACATCACCTTACTTCAAGACTTTGGATCCATTCTTTTAACATCAAATACTCTCCTCATGATACATTCCCATGCAACTGCAAGAGGTGCAGTAGCTGCTCCTTTTCCCCATCCAGGAATCCAAACAGCCCTTTCAGGTGAAGTAGTGATTCAATTGCATTTCATCCTAATATATGGCATTCAATGCTCATGTGCTGTCCTCCACAATGGAGAAACCAAACACAGATTGGCTGACTTCTCTATGGACCATCCCCATTATGTCCACAGAAGTGACCCTGAACTTCCAGATACCTGTCATTTTAATTCTCCATCCCACTCTTACCTGTCTGGTCTCTGTACTACTTCAATGAGGCACATATAAGCTTGAGCACCTCATCTTCTGACAGCTCATTGCAGCCTTTGGGACTCAGTATTGAAAACAACTATTGCAGATAACTTGTTTTTTTTAAACTAACCAAGTCACAAGGTCAGTCTTGTAGCAGAACTGGCATCTATCATGTTAACTCAACTTTTTCCCTCTGCACAGGCACTGTGTGATCTGCTGGGCAAGTCCAGCATTCTCCTTTTGGTTTAATGTCCTAACAATAGTCTGACCTACGTTTTGCAGCTTTAACATGTCCCTTTGCTTTCTAACTGCCTTCATTAACCTACCAACTAGACAACTCCATAAACAATAGAATCACCTCAACAACCTTGGTCATCAGAGAACTAAAGGCTTACTGATCTCAATCTTGATCCACCTGGTGTCTAAGGAGCTCAGAAAGAACCCTTACATTGTCAGCCTTCCAGTCCTTCCTCCATTCCACTATTGAGCTTTCTGAGCTTCTATTTGTACAGAAAGTAAACAAACCATGGGTTATAAACTCAAGTGCATGTGGTTCTGAACTGCAGGACACAAGACAATATTTTTGAGAAACTAACAGACGCTTCCAGTAGTGGTTAGACAGATCTCTGAAAATCTTTGAAGCAAAGGAATGTAATGATCAACCTGACAAGTGTAAATACAGCAAAGAAATCTCCATGCAACGTCAGTTTAAAATAGGCTTCTCAATTACACGCAAAAATATAAGAATATAAAACCGAGAGGATGCCATTCGGCCTGAATAATAACATGGTGCCAAAGTAATTTTTTTTTCTGTATTAATCCCTAACTGCTTGCTGTAACTGTATGTTTGAGTGATTCATATACAAGGAATCCAGGTCCCTTTCAACAACAGATTTGTTTAATAGCTCCACGTAGGACCTTATCAAAGGCATTTTTGAAAGTACAATACATCACATGTACTAGTTCCTCATTATTTATTCTGCTAATTACATCCTCAAAATACTCTCACAGGTTTTTCAAACATTATTTCATAAGAATGTAAGTAATAGAAGTACTGCATTTGGCCCCTCATACCTGTTTGCCCATTCAATAAATCATGGATGATCTTTTATTTCAGCACCTCTTTCCCGTAACAATTTCATATTTCTTGATTTTCTTAATAGCCACAAATTTATCAATCTATTTCTTGAATAAAACTCAGCCACCAAGCCTCAAGGGTAGAGAATTCCAAAGAATTCTGCTCTATTACACTGAAAGGCCAACCACTCATCTTGAGACTATCATCTCCATTTTAGACACCCCAGTCATGGGAAACCTTATCCCTGCATCTACTCAGTCAAACCTTGCAAAAATTTTATGTTTGTTTCATAAATCCATGTTGATTTTGCCCAATCCTGTTATTATTTTCCAATTGTTCTGATAATAGTTACTTCCCAAACTGTAAAGTAGCAAATGTAAGCCCACTATTTAAGAAAAGCAGGCAACCGAAAAGAGGGTACCATATACCAGTTAGGCTGACATCAGTAATGGAAAATAATAGATTCTAATGTTTTTCTTACTATCCAGGTAAGGCTAACTCCTCTATTGCCCTACTTCCTTGCCCCCTTCTTTCTTAAATAAAAGGGTTACTTTTGCTACCTTCCAATCTACGGTAACTATTCCAGAATCTATGAAATTTTGGAAGATGACAACAACTCCATCCATTATCTCCACAGTCATCCCTTTCAAAGTTCTGGGATGGTCATCTGGTCCTGAGGATTTATCAACTATCAGCCATTAGTAGATCCAATACTCTGTTTGTTATTAATGTAAATTTCTTTCTGCTCACTTATTCACGACAGATCTATTTTTCTCAAACACTTTTGGGAAGTTTACTGTGTCTTAGGAGAAATTATTTTCCCATATCTGTAAGGGACCCACATCAACTTATGAAATATTTTCCTTTTCACACATCTATGAAACTTTATCTTTTACAGCCAGTTTTTATTTTTCTTGCTGTTCTACTCGTGCATTGTATTTTTCCTTATCAATTTCTTGGTCCTCCTTTGCTGAAATCTGAAATGTTCCAAGTTCTCAGGCTTACTTCTCTTTTTGGCA